>NC_089230.1:13931963-14234481 GCF_963924675.1 Phocoena phocoena | reverse complement strand
CTTTTAAGACTTCTTTTAACAATAGGAAAGTAAGATCTTGATAAGATATGATGGCATGATGGTCTATGGAAAAGTTTTAAAGAAAAACACTGAAGATAGTTGGCATATAAGTCAGGTTGTATTAACCTGGATAAAATAGACGGGTACAAGGATAGGGGAAAGATAGGTGAGTTAAGATGGAAATTCTTTGCCTCAGAAACCAATTCTGATGATTTGTGAATCTAACTTACATGGTGACATTCTAGTAGATCCAGGACAAATCACTTCAACATTATGTGCTCTTAACTTTTCATTTATAAGTCAGAAAATATTACACAACACTTGCTACACTTTTCTAAGAGCTGAACTGAGAGTGTTAATGCAGTTAAAATGGAAAAAAACTCTTTATTTTGTTTGGAAGAGACTTCATTATAAATATTTATTAAATTAGGGTAAAACACTCTAGAAATATTTATTATGCAGCATTAAAATTTTAATTATCAGTAACAAAGACAGGCATAATTTTGACTGTTTTATAACCGTCCAGTTATTAAATATAATTGATATATAACTGTAACTAATATATAATTTACCTGTAATATTTAATTTAATATAAATAATCAAATATAATTGATAAATATAAGTGAAAAAGGTTAAAATTAAACTATCTGAAGAGGAATCTTAAAATTGACCAATTCTTTCCAAGAGGTGATGGGGTACGTGATTAATATGTACAAAGCAAAGAAGAATTAAACCAACATAGATAATCTCAGACTTTTTTTTTAAACGTCTTTATTGGAGTATAATTGCTTTACAATAGTATGTTAGTTTCTGCTTTATAACAAAGTGAATCAGCTATACACATACATATATCCCCATATCCCCTCCCTCTTGCATCAGACAGTGTTTTTGATATCATCGATTAGTTATGTATATAATTTTGCTATTATAAATCAGATTGAGTCTATTTTTGTCACAAAGATTCTGTCATAATGGGAGGCAAAAAAGGTTAGAGAGATGAAGAGTCTAGAAGTCTCTCTGCACCTCAAATTAGATCTGAAGACGATTAGGTTGCCTATTTCAGTTGTTTCTGAGCAAAAAGAGAAGTGAAAGTGTTCAGATCAGAGAGGGAAAAGTTTGAAGGGCAAAAAAAAAGAAGAAATACAAAGAAAGCACCTGAATCAGTTAGAGACGTCAGATATGCACCAGCAGCATGGATTATACTAGAATTTTCTACAGAAGTCTTGTAAATCACTGAGAAATAGTGTACCACTTATTTGCTTAAAATTTTCAGTTAATGTGCCTCAGGAGTATTTTGCAGATAACGAGCCTCACTCTCTACCTTATTACGGAGGCAGAGCTGTTTCTCTTTGTCCCGTTCTCCGTCTGTGATATACTTTTTATTCCTCAAGAGCTATAGAATCATGTCCATGCTATTGTTGTCTGCCTGATGGGAATTCATGTAATTGAAAGCGTTTATCCTCTCTTAGTAGAAAAATTGGGCATTTGGAAGTAATGAAATCCCCCACGTTTGTCCACAGCCTAGGAAATACTGTTCACTCAGCTTTGTTCTAAAGTTTCTACCTTTCCCAGTATAACCTGTTGCAAATTTAGTCCTGCACAAGAACTAAAGCTGGAATTTCTTGTGGCAGCCTAGCTGTCCATGTTCATGTGGTTACACCTTTGGTTGCTATTTCACCACTGATCAAAAAATAAAATTGCATTCTTTTGGAAGAAACATGGAATGACAGGAAGAAAGTCCATACTGTATTGTAAAGTGAGAAAAAACAAGTTACAGTGCAAATGTTGAATAAACTCTATTTTTTGAGTAAGCAACTCTATATGTAACATTTATGTATATATGTTTAGGTATTTGCTTAATTATAGAGTGATAACCTCTGGGCAGTGAGATGAGGGAAAGTGAGAAAAGACTTTCACTTTTTACATTATGCTTTTTATTTTATACACTTCTGTATTGTTTGAATTTTTTAAAATGAGCAAGTGTTATTTTGTCATTAAAACAAAAACAACTGACAAAAACCTCCAGGAAGTAAGAAATTACTTGGAATGGAATATGTTTAAATAATTAATTTGTCGATACTGCTTGACTATTATTTTCTCTTGCTAAATCAAAACTCCGCTGCTTTTCTCAGGAGGTTGCTTTAAAAAGGAAGGGTAAGTGTTTCTAATTAAATGAACAGCTCAACCTTCCCACCTCCAGCCTAAATTCCTCAGTTTGGTTTTGTTAGTAACAAACGCTACATGCAGATTTTTAAGGTAAATCAAGGAATGTGGGTGTTCAACAGGGCAGTGCACAGCGCCACAGTCAGTGGGAAACCATGCTTTTGTAACTGTTGGTTTATCAAATTGGAGCAGGAAGGGAAATTTTGAACAACAGGACGTGAAGTCCCGGTAGGGGTCTCAACTGCTCAGATGTACTGGGCACTGTGACATGCACCCAAATGTCATGGAAGTGTGGCCCTTTAGCTTATGCACCAATCTGAATCTCTCTGAACTTTCTTGATTCTACCGCAAAGTAATAAAGAGAAATTAGTTGCTATTAACTTTTGTAATAACTTTTGCATTATACACAAAGGTGGGTTGTACCTTGTGTGGCCATGGGTATATGCAAAACAAATAACCAAACAGAAAGCTAGAGTCTGATCCCTTTTTGGTTTTACCTTTTAAAGGCAGGGTTTAGCAAAATATGTGACAGATTCTCCAACCATTTACCAAATAGACATTATCTGCTTTTCAGGGGATTAATGGTAGAGGCCCCCACTGAGGGACCTTTGAGAGCAATGAAGCCAGAGGGACAAAAGGGCTAAGAGTGATGATTGCCCCATGACAACCTCCACGCTGGCGAGCGATTCAAAATTGAGTTCTGCCAACCTGAAAATCCAGATCTGCAAATCAATGATTGAGAACTTTGTATTCTTATCAGGTGGACAGTCTCCGTGTCCAGTGTTTTTTAAGCCACCCAGTTTGTGGTATTTTGTTATGGTGGCCCTAGCAAACAAATACACTCTCTCCTCTGTGATAACACTCATTCTTTGGAACAATCCTTACTCATTCTTCTATAAAAGCAGAAAGTCTATTGATGAAGACTAATTACCTTTGCTAGAGTGTATGTTTGAAGGCCGCTGCTGGGCGGCAACCTGGTGACTCAGGAAAGCTAGGTTTGTTTTCTTGCTTCACGGGTCTTTGCACAAATAGGAACTGAGGCATTTTCTCCTTTTCACTGATTTAGGGGGAGATCCTGCTTGTTGTAAAGTCAAGAACAGGGTTTTCAGACAGAGTCTGATTATCTTTGAAAAAACTAACCTCTCACATCCTCTGGTGCCAAGTGATTGGGCTGTAGAGGTTCTCGTTGGAAAATTGATCCCTGGGTCAAGTTCAGAGGGTGAGATGCTTTTTTGGATTGTTATCAGTAATGCTGTGATGTCAGATGGCTTTCAACTAAATAAACATATGTAACGTCTTTGGTAAAGAGAAAGCAGTCTAAAATAAGAATGAGGAACAGATTGGAGCACAGTGCTTTGCACAGAGTAGGTGTCCAATAGCTATTGGTGGAGTTGGAATAAGTGAATTAAGCAGGGCTATTTTAAGGAACGTTGGCATTAGAGAGTTAAAGGAGGTTTCTGGAAGGGTTTGGTCAGTTTTGGTTCATGTTGCAATGATGCTGGATTGAAACCATTTCACTAGCTCGTGAAATTTATTAGCATCCAGAGACAGAGACTGTGACTCATTTGCTCTTGTTTTACGTCCATAAGTTTGCTTTGGTCACTCCGAATGGTGCCATATTGGGAAGTACAGCTATTTCAGAGAAAACGGTGAAGTTGGTGTTGGCAGGGTGGTGAGAACAAAGGGCTGTTCTTCAATAATGAATAACTCTGACATTTTGTTTGAAGTTAAGTTGTGTTGTTTGAACTTTTCTGCCTCTGAACAAAGCATAATATGCCAAGAATGGGTAACAGTTTCTGGATCACTGGGGGCCAATTAGTTATGGATGGGTAGTGATGGCACTGCGTGGTGGTCTTCCTGCGGTTTCTAAAACCTTCTGCTGCGTGTGATGGACTCTCGCTTAGTGTTTGTACAGTATTAGGAGAGCTGTGTTATTGTTACTTTCTACCACCAAGATGCAAGTCTGTGATGATCACGGAGGTTAGAGACGATCAGTTAAGTCAGTCTATATTTAGGAAAAATGTCTTCCATCCATGGTGTTGAACATTTTCAGGTGAAGCTGAAAGAAGCCAATATCTTTCTAGACATTTATTGGTACCTTAACAGAATTAGTTGATTAGATGGGTAGAAAAAGCCTGGGACTCAGTGAAGTCACTGGTAACCATTAAATAACTATATGTTTATTCAAACTGCTTTTCTCTTGGTTTGTCACTGACTTCATTTTAATGTTATTTTAATTGACTTTTCCTTCATCTTACCATAGAGAAATAGTGAAATAATAGGGTTAAGGTGGACCTTGAGCCAATGTCTATTCCAACGTATCCCTTTGATTTCAGGAAAGGTCAAACTTCAAAATGTTATCTGCATGACTGCTCTCTAGGCATCCAGTTCTGTCACTGGGCAAGGCCTGTCAGAAGAGGTAAAAGGAAAAGTTAGGACAAAAAGTAGACATTAAAAGGAACACAATCTCTCATATGGAGCATACATACCCCAAAACAGCAGAACTGCTTACTGATGGAGAAAAATACTAGCAAGTTAAAGTAGTGGGCTTTGGAGTACTTAGAGCAGTGGGCAAGGGAGAAACAAAATCTCTTGCAAGAGATGGATGTTCAAGGCCTGTTTACACTAGATCTCAAATGGCACCAGCACTGGGCAAGCCAAGAGAAGTCAGGCCCAGACATCTGGTCTACCCAGAACATGTGCTGGGTTTTTATGATTTGGAAAGCAAGGGCGTGGTCAGGAAGTCAGTTCCTGTACGAATGGAAGTGTAAGGCCCTTAAATCCCAGAAGGGAGGCCAAATGAAGAGGATAAGGGATGGGGAGGGGGCAGTTTTAATTGCAAGTAGAGAGGTTCAGGACTTTGGAGGCAGGGAAGAGCAGGTAATGCAAATTCAAGGAAAGAAGCTGGGCCAGAGTGGATCTGGCAGCAGGAATCAGATACATTATTAGTAGGATTCCTGGAGAACCTAGGGGAGGAGTAGAGACTAGTTTGGGGAAATAGGCAGTGCCCTGGCTAAAAGAGGCCAGCACGAGTGGGCTGAAACCACAGTACTGAAATATTAAGAAAAAGAGGCCCGGGAATCCAGTTCAGCATGGAAAGGATTTGTGGGGGCAATACCAATGGTTACTACAGCAATTTTACTATGAGAACTACCAAAGCAGAGGCTGTCTGTTCTCTGCCCTTCATATGAACAGACTGGCAGGATTACTTGGCAGCTAAAGCAAACCATAGAGCTGTGGGTGCTGGTGGCTATTAATTGCAGGAGAGACAGCAATGGGTTCTCACTTATGCAGATGGAGGGGGAAATGTTGTGTTCAGAAGACTGGCCACAGGGCGGTCTTGGTTGGAGAAGGAATCGTGTATAGGGAGAAATAAGAAGTCGGGTTGATGGGACAGGCTAGCAGGTAGGTATTTGGGTTTTATATGTGAGGCAAAACAAGTCCAAAATGCTTTGTTGAGGATGAGAGTGGCATCTCAGAAAGGTTAATCTGGGTTTATAGGGAAGCCAGCTTTGTGTATGAAAAGCCAGAGGAGGGCATGCCCAACTCTGAGGTTTGGGTTTGTTTTTTCTTTTATCTCAAATAAAGGCATTGGTGAGGCTGGTGGCTGTGGAAACTATGAAGAAGAGGTGAAATTAGCAATTAGGTATTTCACTGGACCCAAATGCCGAGTGTTGATGATGTAAAGAGCAATAGGTTGTGGTTAGAACGGTATTAATACAAGAATGGGCACGTGAGGACCAAGAATCCCTCTGGCAGACAGAGGCCAGAATAATTAACTCAGAGGAAATGGTTGACCGCGCATGCTTAAAATGTACAGTAGATTATGCAAAACCAGGAAATCCACGTCTTGACATTCAACTCCCCAAGACAGAACTCGTTCCTGGCCTAATTTTTAAAAGTAGTTTCCACTCTCCTCTGAAAATCACAGACAGCTGTCATTCTTGAATTCTACTTTTTTTGTCATGCAGTTTCCCATTTTTTCTCGTTTTGTGCACAGTATACAGAAAAGCAGACGCAATGCAGTGCAACTGTACATTGCTGGGAAAAGCCTGTTCTTTTCCTTTCTTTTTCCTCCCCTCCTTTCTCTCTTTTTCTTTCTTTCTCTTTCTTTCTTTCTTCTTTCTTTCTTTCTTTCTTTCTTCTTTCTTTCTTTCTTCTTTTTCTTTCTTTCTTTCTTCTTTCTTTCTTTCTTTCTTCTTTCTTTCTTCTTTCTTTCTTTCTTCTTTTTCTTTCTTTCTTTCTTCTTTTTCTTTCTTTCTTTCTTCTTTCTTTCTTTATTTCTCCTCTCTCTCTCTCTCTCTCTTTCTCTCTTTCTTTCAGCAGTTCTCATTTCTTCCATTTCCTTATATGTTTCATTACTTAACCCAGTTATTCTCAACTGGCAGCACATTAGAATCACTCTGATTCTAAAAACAATACATACAGCTGACTCCCCCTAGATTCTGATTTCATTGCTATGGGGTGGGGCCTGGGCAGGAAAATGATTTAACAGCTCCTTTCATGATTCTAAGGTGTAGCCAGGATTGAAAGCCACTGGACTTTCAAGTTTTCTCTGTTCTTCCGAAAAGCGGAAGCCCAGACTTGGGCGGAATTCAGATGAACATCAGGCTTACATTTGATGCCATTGGTTGTAATGCTCAGTCCACTCAGACTGTCCCAAGAGGGCATTTGGTATCAAAATCATGGGACAAAACTACTGACCCACGGTCAGCTTCAAACACTTAGTAGTCCTGAAAGTGTTTTTGCTACTTTGTACATATAATCATAGTGCAGTAGACATTTCCAGCTAGATATTCTCACTTTTTAACGTGATTTTTAATCAAAATCTAACAGAGGGTTCTTAAATATAACTGGGTCATAAATATTCAGATTTTCATCATCATTGTTGTAGGATGCAAACACTAGCAAAACTGAATCTTTTTTTTTTTTGTGGTACGTGGGCCTCTCACTGTCGTGGCCTCTCCCGTTGTGGAGCACAGGCTCCGTCCGGACGTGCAGGCTCAGTGGCCATGGCTCACGGGCCCAGCCGCTCTGCGGCATGTGGGATCCTCCCAGCCCAGGGCACAAACCCGCGTCCCCTGCATTGGCAGGCGGACTCTCAAACACTGCGCCACCAGGGAAGCCCCTAAATCTGTTTTTTTTCTTTTTTGCTTTTAAAACTATACATCTTTTTCAAACTTCCTTTGAAGTAGAATTTTATATGTGGAAGAATTCTTGAAGATAGTTTTAATGTAATCTCTTAATTTTATAGATGAAGAAACTGAGATTCCCAAGAGATGAAATGATTTCTCTAAGGGCACACAGCTAGTTAAGGACAGAGAATCTATTAGACCTGGACCCTGATGTGCTGATTCCCAATCCAGAATGTTCTTTCGCCTACACCCTGTCTCTCCCTTGTTTCCATTCCTTTATATTTTCATCTATTTCAACACACATTTACTAATTGATATACACCAAATTGTGTGCAACAGGTCAGAATGACTTTAAGTTTTTATTTAGTGGAGCAGAATAAAATATATTTCTAATAAACAGTGACAAATATTTGTTTAAAAAGTACTGTGCAAAAGATATATTTTCAGATTAGAATTTAATTTGCCAGATTTTTAGTGGAAACAGCAGAGCTCTTAAGAATAGCTGATATAACTGATTTTATTTTTACTCTGCTTTTTTGTAAAAGTCTGAAGCAGAGGTGAGTAGTATCGAAGAGATAATAACAGCTAAAATCCTAAAAGATTAGGTACACGTGGGCAAACTGTAATATGCTATATAAATTATATTATATGCTATAATATCATTAACTGTAATATGCTACAGAACTGTATACTATAGTCATGTAAATCATAGAATTATGAAAAATTGGGGACTTGGATTATTATGTTCAAACCCTTTGTTTTAAAAATGAGGACTTCAAAATTTCCTTGACTAAAGGTCAGCCAACAACCTGTTGGAATTGGAACTTAAATCTGATTCTCCATCCTTCTTGTTTTGGATATTAAAAAAATGAAAGAAAGAAAGAAATTTATCACTTGTTTTCTTTTTATTTGTAAAAGTAATATATGGTCATGTAGAAATATGAATATAGAGAATATTAAAGATTATAGCGAGACAAGTATTGTGTGGATTTTTATAGTCTGATTCCTTCACTTTATGTAAGATGGCAAGTCTATTTTTGAACAAATTATTTTTAAGAATAGTGTTATAACAACTTATAATTGAATTTACTGAAGGATAGTGACTTATTTAGCCATTTCCTCCTTAATAGATATCTTTTTTTAGTTTACTTCCAAGTTTTTAGTAAGTGATGCTTCAATGAATATCTGTTTGTTATCTTAGTGTGAATCTTAGATTAGTTCCTTAAGATAAATAATTTTTAAAGTATAAATATGTGTAAGACTCTTGATAAACACTTCCAGATTTCCCTCGAGAAATGTGTAAACAAATTTAAAAGTGTGTGGGATTGCCCATTTCACCACTCTGTGTTATTCTGGCGGCCTGCTATAAATCAGGCTACCCTGATGTCATGACTCTCCGCCCGAAATCTAATCATTTAAACACAAGAAGTGTATGTGTGAATGAACTATTAAGTCCTGACCAAATGTGGAGAAATGTTAAAGGTAAATCAAAGTCAACTGGATATTCATTAGGCCTCTAATTTCCCAATCTTTTTCATGTTCTTCCCAATATCCACTTGCTGAAATCTGAAAGAAAATTTAATCTTATTTTGTACAACACTTGAGATTTCTGAGCTAGTGGTTTTAACAAACCGTGTAACAAACCATGGAAACTGGCTCCTGTGCCAGCACCATGACCTTCATAAGTCACCTAGTAGCAACCTACACGTCACCCTGTGTCCCCCAAGGCCACCGCAGTGACTCTCACCGGGGGAAAGAGTAAGCGATGGCTGACATCCAGCTCTCAACTGCTCTCAAACCAAAACACCTTTGCACGGGGCAACGTGTGCCTGGAAAATGGGGCACATTCTGCCAGTTTCCACAAAGGCAGTGGCAGCCCAGCGCCCACTGCTCCCTCTCTTGAGGAGATGCTGGCTGTTTTGCCGGCTGGAACGGGAAGGGCATTTTGTTGCCGGGAGCCAGGTTCTTAAGCGCCACTGGTCTTTGCATGGCAAGTCTGGCAGAGGGAACCCTCTTGGGGCTGCAGGAACCTCATTAGCATTAAGTGTAGACAACAACCAGAATAGTCCAACAGAAAATGGTATTAGCAATTCTGTACATGTCTATTTAGAAAGTAATTTCATATCTCATATTTCACTTTTTATAAAAGATATATGTGACGGTGTGTATATTTAAATACACTCTTTATTTTGGAACAGTTTTAGATTTACAGAAAAATTGTGAAGATGGTAGAGCTGTCCTGTATACCCCACACCCAGTTTCCTTTATTAGTAAGATCTTACATTAATATGGTCTATTTATTACAATCAAGGAGCCAATACCAATACATTATTATTAAAGTCCATACTTTATAAAAATTTTCTTAGTTTTTACCTAATATCCTCTCTCTATTCCAGTATCCAGGATACCATATTACATTTTGTTGTTATGTCTTGGCTGTGACAGTTTCTGAGACTTCCCTTGTTTTTGATAACCTTAACAGTTTGGGGGCTTACCGGTCAGGTATTTTGTAAGGATGTTCCTCAATTGGGATTTGTCTGATTTTTTCTCATGCTTAGAGTAGGATTATGGGTTCTGGGGGGAGGAAGATCACAGAGGTGAGATGCCATGCTCATTACATCCCATCAAGAGTATATACTGTCAACATTTATGTTATTTATGACTTGACGTTGACCTTGACCATCAGGCTGAGGTGGTGTTTGTCAGGTTTCTTCACTGTAAGGGTACCCCCTTTCCATACTGTATTCTTGGGAAGGAAGTCACTATGCACAGCCCACTCTTAGGGAGTGGGGAATTATACTCCCGCTCCTTGAGGGTAGAGTATGTACATAAATTATTGGGAATTCTTTAGCATGGGAGATTTGTCTGTTCTCCCCCATTTATTTTATTTATTCAATCATGTATATCAGTATAAATTCATGGATATTTATTTTATACTTTGGGTTATAATACACTTCTACTTTATCTATTTTGTTGCTTATATTGTTCCAGCTTTGGAGGAAGATAGATTTTTCAATATAAAAACACTCTTATCAAAGAACTAAGTCAACTTTAGTAATAGGAGAAAATACTTTTTACCCTTAACTGGTCTCATTTATACCAATATTCTACCAAATAAAATTCTGATTGCTTGTAATGTAAAAATTAGTGTTTATTTTCTAATATGCTAAGATCAGAGAACAAGTAACAAGTTTTCAAGGCTGAGGTAGGCAACAGGTAACTCAGTCTGATAAGAAGTACCTTTCCCAGGCCTCTTTCTGAATCTCCCTGATGGCCCTGTTGCTCCTGGGATAAAGGTAACACTCTCGCCTCGGTTATCTTAGACTACATGATGTAGAGACTGTGACTACTGTCACTTCTCTCACTGGGTTCTGGTTGCTAGGACCTTTTAAATTTCCTTAACATATTATCCTTCCCACCAAAAACCTTTGGCATATACTAGTTCCTCTTTTTTTAATAAAAGGGTATCTCCCACCCTAAAGCCATGCCTTTTGTTCAGATTTTCAGCAATGTTTATCAGTTGGCTCATGCAATTGTGGTGACTGGAAAGTCTGAAATTTGTGGGGCAGGCCAGCAGGCTGGAAACTTAGGCAGGATGCAATGCTATCGTCTTCAGGCAGAATTTCTTCTCCAGGAAACCTGAGTTTTTGTTCTTATGGCCTTCAACTGATCGGATGAGACTCACCCACATTGTAGAAGGCAATTGTAAGTCAACTGACTATAGATGTTAACCATATCTACAGAATACCTTCACAGAAGAAACACCTAGGTTAGAGTTTGATTCAATAACTGGGTACTATAGCCTAGCCAAGTGGACATGTAAGACCAACCATCACAGGGATGAAGACAGAAAAGTGCTATGAGTGGGAAAACAGCCTAGTGATAGTTCAGTGAGAGGCTGGAATGGGGAAGGAGAGTGGATGATGCACTTTGTTGGAGTGGTCATGGGAAGGTGACATTTGAGCTGAGATATGGAAAGGTAAGAAAGAAAGGAAGGACTTTGTACAAATTCCTAGGTGATATTGATGCAATTGCCTTGGGGACTATACTTTGAGAAGAATGGGGTTTAAGGGTACACCTATTATAGTACGCCATTCATCCTGGGAAGGCCCCTAACATCTCAGAGTGATCATTTTTCCTCCAAATGCCTTCCTCACATGCCCTGAGAGGCTGAGAGTTTTGTTGAGAAGGTAAAATCTCAAGAGGGAAGCTTTGAAAGATCCTAGGACAAAGTAAAGATAAAGGGCTGCTCCAAGTAAGGACTAGGCTGTCTAGGAAGTGACAAGAAGCACAAATTCCACCCATTATTAATGAGTTATGAGACTATGATTCTACGTTATCACTCAGGGCAAGCCACTTAACCCTTTAGGGCTTCAGTTCCCAATTGGTACAAAGAAGAGGTTATAATGGACAAGCAAGTCTGAAATGCACTGTGGTGACATCCTGTGGAATGAGATTGGTTGGGAGGTATGATTCAAGTACTTTGTTATCAAACGATGTCTATGTGTTTTGTGCAGAGAAGGGGTTCTTCCCATATTAATGGCTTTTTAACTCTCAAAGTTTCTTACAAAGGAGGAAAACATTGGTGCAGCAGGGGTTGCAGAGAACCTGGGATTGGACAGACGAATGTTCAAGCTTTTATGAGCCTTGCCCTTCACGTGAGTGGGCAGCAGTGAAAAGATTGTGGCCCATTAACCTAGATGACCTTTAAGATCCTGTCCAGCCCTGGCATCCTTGCTTGTCTTGACCTAATTTTATCATAAAAGTCACAAGGCTGGTCCAGGACACAGCTGCTAGAGAGGAGTGGCTGGGAGTGGTCCGTTTCCTGAGAGAATGTTCCTGATTCTGCTGGGGCCAGGATCAACCTCCAAAGTCAGATGTTCTTTTCAAACCCTGTGTGCTTCAGTCTCCCATCCACCCTCCAGCCAGAGGCTGCCTTTCGTGCCCTTGACACAGTTCCAGTGAGCTACAGGGCAGGGAGCTCTGCTGGAGGGCAGCGGTCCCAAGAGCTAGAGACCTGGCGGAGTCTGGGGCTCTTTTAAATGAATACACCCTTTCTTCATCTCATCCTCGCTGGACTTGATTTAGAGAGTAGTTAATGAAAGAACATGCCCATTTTCTCCCAATCTTGTTTTCAAACAACACCAAAGGCAAACAACCATTTGTATACACAAGTGTTGCCGAAGGGGACATTTGGCTTTTTACAAGGGGTAAGCGTCTTTATTCAAGGGTATAAACTGAACCTCTCAGAGTGCCTTTTGTTGACTTGTTTTAAAAAATCCGTAATTTGACATATGAACAGTTATTAAGACATTTTATTCTGGTAGGCATCACGTGTGTCCTTGAAAAGAAGTAGTAGATATGTTGACTTTCCTGGATCAGCAAATTTATTTCTATTTCTTTTTATTTAAAAAAAATTTTTTAACATCTTTATTAGAGTATAATTGCTTTACAATTGTGTGTCAGTTTCTGCTTTATAGCAAAGTGAATCAGTTGAGCATTCTTTCATGTGTTTGTAGGCAATCTGTATATCTTCTTTGGAGAAATGTCTATTTAGGCCTTCTGCCTATTTTTGGTTTGGGTTGTTTGTTTTTTTGATATTGAACTGCATGAGCTGCTTGTAAATTTTGGAGATTAATCCTTTGTCAGTTGCTTCATTTGCAAATATTTTCTCCCATTCTGAGGGTTGTCTTTTGGTCTTGTTTATGGTTTCCTTTGCTGTGCAAAAGTTTTTAAGTTTCATTAGGTCCCATTTGTTTATTTTTGTTTTTATTTCCATTTCTCTAGGAGGTGGGTGAAAAAGGATCTTGCTGTGATTTATGTCATAGAGTGTTCTGCCTACGTTTTCCTCTAAGAGTTTGATAGTGTCTGGCCTTACATTGAGGTCTTTAATCCATTCTGAGTTTATTTTTGTGTATGGTGCTAGGGAGTGTTCTAATTTCATACTTTTACATGTACCTGTCCAGTTTTCCCAGCACCTCTTATTGAAGAGACTGTCTTTTCTCCATTGTATATTCTTGCCTCCTATATCAAAGATAAGGTGACCATATGTGTGTGGGTTTATCTATGGGCTTTCTATCCTGTTCCATTGATCTATATTTCTGTTTTTGTGCCAGTACCATACTGTCTTGATTACTGTAGCTTTGTAGTATAGTCTAAAGTCAGGGAGCCTTATTCCTCCAGCTCCATTTTTCGTTCTCAAGATTGCTTTGGCTATTCGGCATCTTTTGTGTTTCCATACAAATTGTGAATTTTTTTGTTCTAGTTCTGTGAAAAATGCCAGTGGTAGTTTGATAGGGATTGCATTAAATCTGTAGATTGCTTTGGGTAGTAGAGTCATTTTCACAATGTTGATTCTTCCAATCCAAGAACATGGTGTATCTCTCCATCTATTTGTATCATCTTTAATTTCTTTCATCAGTGTCTTATAATTTTCTGCATACAGGTCTTTTTTCTCCTTAGGTATGTTTATTCCTAGATATTTTATTCTTTTTGTTGCAGTGGTAAATGGGAGTGTTTTCTTAATTTCACTTTCAGATTTTTCATCATTAGTGTATAGGAATGCCAGAGATTTCTGTGCATTAATTTTGTATCCTGCTACCTTACCAAATTCATTGATTAGCTCTAGTAGTTTTCTGGTAGCATCTTTAGGATTCTCTATGTACAGTAACATGGTGTATAAATATTTACAATTGTTACATCTTCTTCTTGGATTGATCTCTATATCATTATGTAGTGTCCTTCTTTGTCTCTTGTAAGTCTTTATTTTAAAGTCTATTTTGTGTGATATGGGAACTGCTACTCCAGCTTTCTTTTGATTTCCATTTGCATGGAATATCTTTTTCCGACCCCTCACTTTCAGCTTGTGTGTGCCCCTAGGTCTGAAGTGGGTCTCTTGTAGACACATGTATATGGGTCTTGTTTTTGTATACATTCAGCCACTCTGTGGCTTTTGGTTGGAGCATTTAATCCATATACATTTAAGGTAATTATCAATATGTATTTTCCTATTACCATTTTTATAATTGTTTTGGGTTTGTTATTGTAGGTCTTTTCCTTGTCTTGTGTTTCCTGCCTAGAGAAGTTCCTTTAGCATTTGTTGTAAAGTTGGTGTGGTGGTGCTGAATTCTCTTAGCTTTTGCTTGTCTGTAAAGGTTTTAATTTCTCTGTGGAATCTTAATGAGATCCTTGCTGGGTAGAGTAATGTCGGTTGTAGGTTTTTCCCTTTCATCACTTTAAATATGTTCTGCCACTCTCTTATGGCTTCAGAGTTTCTGCTGAAAGATCAGCTGTTAACCTTATGGGGATTCCCTTGTATGTTATTTGTTGCTTTTCCCTTACTGCTTTTAATATTTTTCTTTGTATTTAATTTTTGATTTTATGTCTTGGCGTGTTTCTCCTTGGATTTATCCTATATGGGACTCTGTGTGCTTCCTGGACTTGATTGACTATTTCCTTTCCTATATTAGGGAAGTTTTCAACTATAATGTCTTCAAATATTTTCTCAGTCCCTTTCTTTTCTATTCTTTTTCTGGGACCCCTATAATTCGGATGTTGGTGCATTTAATGTTGTCCCAGAGGTCTCTGAGACTGTCCTCAATTCTTTTCATTTTTTTTTCTTTATTCTGCTCTGTGGTAGTTACTTCCACTATTTTATCTTCCAGGTCACTTATCCTTTCTTTTGCCTCAGTTATTCTGCTATTGATTCCTCGTAGAGAATTTTTAATTTTGTTTATTGTGTTGTTCATCATTGTTTTGTGTGCTTTAGTTCCTTGTTAAATGTTTCTTGTATTTTCTCCATTCTATTTCCAGGATTTTGGATATTCTTTCCTATCATTATTCTGAATTCTTTTTCAGGTAGACTGCCTATTTCCTCTTCATTGTTTGGTCTGGTGGGTTTTTGCCTTTCTCCTTCATCTCCTGTGTGTTTCTCTGTCTTCTCATTTTACTTAACTTACTGTGTTTGGAGTCTCCTTTTCACAGGCTGCACCTTTGTAGTTCACGTTTTTTTTTTTTTTTTTTTTTTTTTTGGTGTCTGCCCCCAGTGGGTAGGGTTGGTTCAGTGGCTTGTGAAGGCTTCCTGGTGTAGGGGACTGGTGCCTGTGTTCTGGTACATGAGTCTGGATCTTGTCTTTCTGGTGGGCAGGACTGTGTCCAGTGGTTTGTTTTGTGGTGTCTGTGAACTTAGTATGATTTTAGGCAGCATCTCTGCTAATGGGTGGGGTTGTGTTCCGTCTTGCTACTTGTTTGGCATGTACCCCCCAGCTTTTTATTTTCTCCAAACACTGCTTGGTGACTTAAACTTCCCTTTGGATTGTACCATCTAATATTTAGGGATCTCAACAGTAGGACCAAAGAGCTCAATTTTAACATTTTGTTTGTTGATATATGCATACATTTGACCAAATAAACATGATTCAACTTTTTCTAACCTATTTACCATCCAATCACTTAATTCAGTTAAGAAAAAGACCCAAATAATGAAGCCAGTCTTTCTACCACCAGGAGTCTCCATCGTGTTATCCTGAACTGATTTCTGAACTTGGTCTCCACCTTCAAGGAATGTCTAATATGGTTTGGCAACTTGGGTCTTATAACTGAAATTTCTGGACATGAATAAAAGACAGTATAGAGTTGGGTATCATGAGATTTTCCCCAAAGTACCATTAATAATAAATGCTGTTAATGATCATTGGGATTTATGGTGTTTGAGTAGAACAGTTGCTTCTGGTCATGAACAGAGACAACCAGCTGGCCTGCTGCTGGGTGTATGGTGCTGGGGGCCTCAGAGCAATTCTGCTCATTGCTCTTGACTTTGTCAGCTGTGTGGTGGACCTGGGGGTCACTGGGCCACATTGTTACAGAGTTCCTGAAGGTCACGAAGAGAAGGCCATGGTGGATTGAGCTGGGATGCAAGGATCTCAGGGGAAACTCGGTGTAACTACCAGAAAGAGCCTCTCTTGATCTGGAAGGCAGGGCGGGGACACTCAGAGACACGTGGCTTTCAGGGCATCTGCTGGTCAGAACATCTCATCTCACCCTGTACTTCCTGAGGCAGGGATATTGTTCCATATTTCAGATAGTGATATACATCTGGTCTATGCTGTATGACTCAAGTAACAGGCAAAACCTAGGAAAAAACCTCTATCTACATGAAGTTAGACAGTAAGTTGGAGTCATTTTAATCAATCAATTAATTAATTCATGAATTCTCTTCCAATATATTTAAGGAACACCAAATATGTGCCAGGCAGTGAACTAGAGACCTGCAGGCTTCTCAAAATCTAGTAGGAAACACAACGCAAAAACAATATGTAAAATTCAAAGTGAAAAATCCTGTAATAGCAGGTCGCCTACCTACTCCCCATGAAGAATTAAACTAGGTGGTTCAGTTGTTAAGTTTAGATGCATGTACTTGTAAGATAAAAGCACAATTAAAAATATTAGGGGAATATGATGTTATCTTTAATGCCAGGCTATTTAATTGTGTCTTGATTTCTAAAAATTTGGAATAGCATATATTTGACTGTGGAAAGGAGTGACATCAGACCTCCTTTGATGTCTATGCTTTGGACCAGAAAGCTTATAAATACATAGCAATAGGGTTTTCTTCTAATATAAAAACAGCTATTTGGCTTCTTTTGCAAAAATGAAAAATTAGTCATAAATATAAAACCTCTTTTTTCCATTAAAAAACATTGAAGGTCACAATGTATTCCTGTTTTCCTGTCTCTTATTGGGACCCACATTCTCCAAATTCACTGGTTGTGTTTATTGATAGGACATAAATGATAAGACTAAAAGATACGGTTAAAAAAATTGGGTGGTTTGTGGTTTCAACTTTACTGAAAATTCTGTACATAAAGGGATTCCAAATTAGGCTGTGGACACATTTGCCACTTGAGTCCCAAGAATTTTGGCTGTATAGTAAAGCATCTTAATACCTGATATTTAACAGTGCTTCAAAATATTTCTTTTTATTTTTGTGAAAGCAGTAGTCCTTTTCCTGTCACGAAAGCCAAGATTTTGTCAACAATCTACCACCTATTTACAGAGGTTTAAAATCTGATGATGCGTATTTACTTGTCTGTACGGTGCCTCAGTGGGAGCAGTAGAAGGTGGTTTGCAGCAATGGGTGTGAAAACATTGTAAAATAGTTAAAACTGGCATTTCAATAATTCATTCCCCAAACACACTGGATTCATAAGTGAGTTTCTGTTTTTCAAGTTTACATAGCTTGCTTCTGGTGTTGATGTTCTATTCCACACCTACGGTACCACTATGCAGAGTTATTTTTTATCCCCAGGGAAACAGTCCTGATTTGCACTCAATTTCAATGATGCTGTGCTAACCAAACTGTCATTTTGGAACGGTAATAAGCAAGGCTTCAACAACAGCTCTGCAGCTCATCTAAAACTTCCTGGTACCACAACCCTAGGTCTTATCACCCTTTCTGTTACCTTTAATGCATTATTAGCTTACAATTCTGGGGCCCCTGTACTTGTTAACTACTGGAAGAATAATGGTGGAAACTGGAGAGAAGAATGTGCACTTCTGACATCATTGCATTTAATCTTTGCAACGACCTTTTGAGGTAGGGATTGTCCCAACTTTATAGATTTCAAAAACTTTAATTTGTCCAAATTCACTCAACCTCTAAGTGGTCCAGCTAGTATTCAAACTAAAATATGTGAAAAGATGTGCAGCCACACAATAAAAAAAGTGCAAATTAAAACTTCATGGAGGGGGATAGCTTCAAGATGGCAGAAAATTAAGATGTGGAGATCAGCTTCCTCCCCACAAATACATCAGAAATACATTTACATGTGGAACAGCTCCTACAGAACACCTACTGAACGCTGGCAGAAGACCTCAGACTTTCCAAAAGGCAAGAAACTCCCCACGTACCTGGGTAGGGAAAAAGAAGAAATAAAAACCAGAGACAAAAGAATAGGGACGGGACCTGCACCAGTGGGAGGGAGCTGTGAAGGAGGAAAGGTTTCCACACACTAGAAGCCCTTCACTGGTGGAGACGGCGGCAGGGGGGAAGCTTCGGAGCCATGGAGGAGACCACAGCAACAGGTGTGCAGAGGGCAAAGCGGAGATTCCCGCACAGAGGATCGGTGCTGACCAGCGCTCACCAGGCCGAGAGGCTTGTCTGCTCACCCACGGGGGAGGGTTGGGGCTGGGAGCTGAGGCTCGGGCTTTGGAGGCCAGATCCCAGGGAGCGGACTGGGGTTGGCTGCGTGAACACAGCCTGAAAGGGGCTAGTGCGCCACAGCTAGCAGGAGGGAGTCTGGGAAAAAGTCTGGACCTGCCTAAGAGGCAAGAGACCATTGTTACAGGGTGTGTGAGGAGAGGGGATTCAGAGCACCACTTCAATGAGCTCCAGAGATGGGTGTGAGCCGTGGCTATCAGTGAAGACACCAGAGACGGGCACGAGATGCTAAGGTTGCTGCTGCAGCCACCAAAATGCCTGTGTGCAAGCACAGGTCACTACCCACATCTCTCTGCCCGGGACCCTGTGCAGCCTGCCACTGCCAGGGTCCCATGATCCAGGGACAACTTCCCCAGGAGAACACACGGGGTGCCTCAGGCTGGTGCAACGTCACGCCGGCCTCTGCCACCGCAGGCTCGCCCCGCATCCGTACCCCTCCCTCCCATGGCCTGAGTGAGCCAGAGCCCCTTAATCAGCACCTCCTTTAACCCCATCCTCTCTGGGCAAAGAATAGACGCCCTCAGGCGACCTACATGCAGAGGCGGGACCAAATCCAAAGCTGAACCCTGGGAGCTGTGCGAACAAAGAGAAAGGGAAATCACTCCCAGCAGCCTCAAGAGCAGTGGATTAAATCTCCACAATCAACTTGATGTAACCTGCATCGCTGGAATACCTGCATATACAACGAATCATCCCAAATTGAGGTGGTGGACTTTGGGAGCAGCTGTAGACTTGGGGTTTGCTTTCTGCATCTAATTTGTTTCTGGTTTTGTGTTTATTTAGTATTTAGAGCTTATTATCATTGTTAGATTTGTTTATTGATTTGGTTGCTTTCTTCCTTTTTTTTTTAATATGTATATATTTTTCCTTTTCATCCTTTTGGGAGGGTGTATGTGTATGCTTCTTTGTGTAATTTTGTCTGTATAGCTTTGCTTTTACCATTTGTCCTAGGATTCTGTCTGTCCGGTTTTTTTGTTGCTGTTGTTTGTTTGTTTTAGTATAGATTTTAGGACTTGTTATCATTCGTTGATTTGTTTTTTGGTTTGCTTGCTCTCTCTTTCTTGCTTTTTTAAATTTTTTAATAATGTTTTCTTATTTTAATAACTTTTTTTTCTTTCCTTCCTTCCTTCCTTCCTTCCTTCCTTCCTTCCATCCTTCCTTCCTTCCTTCCTTCCATCCTTCCTTCCTTCCTTCCTTCCTTTCTTTTCTCCCTTTTCTTCTGACCTGTGTGGCTGACAGGGTCTTGGTGCTCCAGCTGGGTGTCAGGCCTGAGCCTCTGAGGCGGGAGAGCTGAGTTCACCACACTGATCCACCAGAGACCTCCGGACCCACATAACATCAGACACCGAAAGCTCTCCCAGAGATCTCCATCTCAATGCTAAGACCAAGCTCCACTCAACGACCAGCAAACTACAGTGCTGGACACCCTATGTCAAACAAAAAGCAAGACAGGAACAAAACACCAACCATTAGCAGAGAGGCTGCCTAAAATCATAATAAGTTCACAGACACCCCAAAACACACCACTGGACGCAGTCCTACCCACCAGAAAGACAAGATCCAGTGTCATCCAGCAGAACACAGGCACAAGTCCCCTCCACCAGGAAGCCTACAAAATCCACAAAGCTACCTTACCCACTGGGGTAGACACCCAAAAAAACGGGTACTACGAACCTGCAGCCTGCCAAAAGGAGACCCCAAACACAGTAAGTTAAGCAAAATGAGAAGACAGAGAAATACACAGCAGATGAAGGAACAAGGTAAAAACAAGTGAAGAGGAAATAGGCAGTCTACCTGAAAAAGAATTCAGAGAAATGATAGTAAAGATGATCTAAAATCTTGGAAATAGAATGGAGAAAATACAAGAAACATTTAACAAGGACCTAGAAGAACTAAAGAGCAAACAAACAATGATAAACAATGCAATAAACCATTGCATTCTAAAAGGAATCAATAGCAGAATAATTGAGGCAGAAGAATGGATAAGTGACCTGTAAGATAAAATAGTGGAAATAACTACCACAGAGCAGAATAAAGATAAAATAATGAAAAGAATTGAGGACAGTCTCAGAGACCTCTGGGACAACATTAAATGCACCAACATTCGAATTGTAGGGGTCCCAGAATAAGAAGACTAAAAGAAAGGGACTGAGAAAGAATTTGAAGAGATTATAGTTGAAAACTTCCCTAATATGGGAAAGGAAATAGTCAATCAAATCCAGGAAGCACAGTGAGTCCCATACAGGATAAATCCAAGGAGAAACACGTCAAGACACATATTAATCAAACTATCAAAATTAAATACAAAGAAAAAATATTAAAAGCAGCAAGGGAAAAGCAACAAATAACATACAAAGGAATCCCCATAAGGTTAACAGCTGATCTTTCAGCAGAAGCACTGCAAGCCAGAAGGGAGGGGCAGGACATATTTAAAGTGATGAAAGGGAAAAACCTACAACCAACATTACTCTACCAGCAAGGATCTCATTCAGATTTGATGGAGAAATTAAAACCTTTACAGACAAGCAAAAGCTAAGAAATTTCAGCACCACCAACCCAGCTTTACAACAAATGCTAAAGGAAATTCTCAAGGCAGGAAACACAAGAGAAGGAAAAGACCTACAATAACAAACCCAAAACAATTTAAAAATGGTAATAGGAACACACATATTGATAACTTCCTTAAATGTAAATGGATTAAATGCTCCAACCTAACAACATAGACTGGCAGAATGGATACAGAAACAAGACCCGTATATATGCTGTCTACAAGGGACCCACTTCAGACCTAGGGACACATACAGACTGAAAGTGAGGGGATCGAAAAAGATATTCCGTGCAAATGGAAATCAAAAGAAAGCTGGAGTAGCAATTCTCATATCAGACAAAATAGACTTTAAAATAAAGACCGTTACAAGAGATAAAGAAGGACACTGCATAATGATCAAGGGATCAATCCAAGAAGAAGATATAAGAAGTTTAAATATTTATGCACTCGACACAGGAGTACCTCAATACATAAGGCAAATACTAACAGCCATAAAAGGAGAAATTGACAGTAACACATTCATAGTAGGGGACTTTAACACCCCACTTTCACCAATGGACAGATCATCCAAAATGAAAATAAATAAGGAACCACAAGCTTTAAATGATACATTAAACAAGATAGACTTAATTGATATTTATATGACATTCCATCCCAAAACAACAGACTACACTTCTCAAGTGCTCATGGGCCATTCTCCAGGATAGATCATATCTTTGGTCACAGATCAAGCCTTGGTAAATTTAAGAAAAGTGAAATCATATCAAGTATCTTTTCCAACCACAACACTATGAGAGTAGATTTCAATTAGAGCAAAAAATCCATAAAAAAGCCCAAACACATGGAGACTAGACAATACACTACTAAATAACCAGGAGATCACTGAAGAAATCAAAAAATACCTAGAAACAAATGACGATGAAAACACAATGACCCGAAACCTACAGGATGCAGCAAAATAAGTTCTAAATGGAAGTTCATAGCAATACAATCCTACCTCAAGAAACAAGAAACATCTCAAATAAACAACCTAAGCTTACACCTAAAGCAATTAGAGAAAGAGGAACCCCCTCCAAATTTAGCAGAAGGAAAGAAAGAAATGAAGGAAACAATAGCTAAATCAATAAAACTAAAAGCTGGTTCTTTGAGAAGAAAAACAAAATTGGTAAACCACTAGACAGACTGATCAAGAAAAAAAGGGAGAAGATTCAAATCAATAGAATTAGAAATGAAGAAGGAGAAGAAACAACTGGCACTGCAGAAATACAATGGATCATGAGGGATTACTACAAGCAACTCTATGCCAGTAAAATGGACAACCTGGAAGAGATGGACAAATTCTTAGAAAAGCACAACATTCCGACCCTCAACCAGGAAGAAACAGAAAATATAAACAGACCAGTCACAAGCACCGAAATTGAAACTGTGATTAACAATCTTCCCACAAACAAAAGCCCAGGACCAGATGGATTCACAGGTGAATTCTATCAAACATTTAGAGAAGAGCTAACATCTGTCCTTCTCAAACTCTTCCAAAATGTGTCCCAAACACATTCTACGAGGCCACCATCACCCTGATACCAAAACCAGATAACGATGTCACAAAGAAAGAAAACTACAGGCCAATATCACTGATGAACAGAGATGCAAAAATCCTCAACAAAATACTAGAAAACAGAATCCAGTGGCACTTTAAAAGGATCATACACTGTGGTCAAGTGGGGTTTATCCCAGGAATGCAAAGATTCTTCAATATACGCAAATCAATCAATGTGATAAACCATATTAACAAACTGAAGGAGAAAAACCATATGATCATCTCAATAGATGCAGAAAAAGCTTTTGACAAATTCAACACCCATTTATGATAAAAACTGTCCAGAAAGTAGGCATACAGGGAACTTACCTCAACATAATAAAGGCCGTATACGACAAACCCACAGCCAGCATTGTTCTCATTGGTGAAAAACTGAAACCATTTCCACTAAGATCAGGAGCAAGACAAGGTTGCCCACTCTCACCACTATTATTCAACATAGTTTTGGAAGTTTTAGCCACAGCAATCAGAGAAGAAAAAGAAATAAAAGTAATCCAAATCGGAAAAGAAGAAGTAAAGATGTCACTCTTTGCAGATGAAATGATACTATGCATAGAGAATCCCAAAGATGCTACCAGAAAACTACTAGAGCTAATCAATGAACTTGGTAAAGTAGCAGGATATAAAATTAATGCACAGAAATCTCTTGCATTCCGATACACTAATGAAGAACAATCTGACCGAGAAATTAAGGAAACACTCGCATTTGCCATTGCAACAAAAATAATAAAATACCTAGGAATAAACCTACTTAGGGAAACAGAAGACCTGTATGCAGAAAACTATAAGCCACTGATGAAAGAAATTAAAGGTGATACAAACAGATGGAGAGATATACCATATTCTTGGATTTGAAGAATCAGCATTGTGAAAATGACTCTACTACCCAAAGCAATCTACAGATTTAATGCAATCACTGTCAAACTACCACTGGCATTTTTTCCAGAACTAGAACAAAACATTTCACAATTAGTATGGAAACAGAAAAGTTCCCGAATAGCTAAAGCAATCTTGAGAAAGAAAAATGGAGCTGGAGGAGTCAGGCGCCTGGACTTCAGTCTATAATACAAAGCCACAGTAATCATGACAGTATGGTACTGGCACAAAAACAGAAAGATAGATCAATGGAACAGGATAGAAAGCCTGGAGATAAACCCACACACATATGGTCACCTTATCTTTGATACAGGAGGCAAGAATATACAATGGAGAAAAGACAGCCTCTTCAATAAGTTGTGCTGGGAAAACTGGACAGCTACATGTAAAATAATGAAATTAGAGCACTCCCTAACACCATACATAAAAATATACTTAAAATGGATTAAAGACCTCAATGTAAGGCCAGACACTATCAAACTCTTAGAGGAAAACACAGGCAGAACACTCTATGACATAAATCACAGCAAGATCCTTTTTGACCCACCTCCTAGAGAAATAGAAATAAAAACAAAAATAAACAAATGGAACCTACTGAAACTTAAAAGGTATTGCACAGCAAAGGAAACCATAAACAAGACAAAAAGACAACCCTCAGAATGGGAGAAAATATTTGCTAATGAAGCAACTGACAAAGCATTAATCTCTAAAATATACAAGCAGCTCATGCAGTTCAGTATCAAAAAAACAAACAACCCAATCCAAAAATGGGCAGAACATCTAAACAGACATTTCTCCAAGGAAGATATACAAATTGCCAACAAACACATGAAAGGATGCTCAGCATCACTAATCCTTAGAGAAATGCAAATTAAAACTACAATGAGGTATCACCTCACACTGGTCAGAATGGCCATCATCAAAAAAATCTACAGGGCTTCCCTGGTGGCGCAGTGGTTGAGAGTCCGCCTGCCGATGCAGGGGACACGGGTTCGTGCCCCGGTCTGGGAAGATCCCACATGCCGCGGAGCGGCTGGGCCCGTGGGCCATGGCCGCTGAGCCTGCGCGTCCGGAGCCTGTCCTCCGCAACGGGAGAGGCCACAACAGTGAGAGGCCCGCGTAACGCATAAAAAAAAAAAAAAAAAAAAAAAAAAAAAATCTACAAACAATAAATGCTGGAGAGGGTGTGGCGAAAAGGGAACCCTCTTGCCCTGTTGGTGGGAATGTAAACTGATACAGCCACTATGGAGAACAGTATGGAGGTTCCTTAAAAAACTAAAAATACAACTACCATACGATCCAGCAATCCCACTACTGAGCATATACCCTGAGAAAACCGTAACTCAAAGAGTCATGTACCACAATGTTCATTGCAGTTCTATTTACAATAGCCAGGACCTGGAAGCAACCTAGGTGTCCATCGACAGATGAATGGATAAAGAAGATGTGGCACATATATACAGTGGAATATTACTCAGCCATAAGAAGAACCGAATTGAGTTGTTTGTAGTGAGATGGATAGACCTAGAGACTGTCATACAGCGTGAAGGAAGTCAGAAAGAGAAAAACAAATACTGTATGCTAACACATATATGGAATCTAAAAAACAAAAATGGTTCTGAAGAGCCTAGTGGCAGGACAAGAATAAAGAAGCAGAGATAGAGAATGGACTTGTGGACACGGGGATGCGGAAGGGTAAGCTGGGACAAAGTGAGAGAGTGGCATGGACATATATACACTACCAAATGTAAAATAGATAGCTAGTGGGAAGCAGCCGCATAACACAAGGAGATCAGCTTGGCGCTTTGTGTCCACCTAGAGGAGTGGGATAGGGAGGGTGGGAGGGAGACGCAAGATGGAGGAGATATGGGGATATATGTTTATGTATAGCTGGTTCACTTTTTTATACAGCAGAAACTAACAGACCATTGTAAAGCAATTATACTCCAATAAAGATGGTAGAAAAAAAAACTGCATGGAGATACTATTTTGAGAAACATCAAGAAGTTCAAAGATCCACCATATTAGTGAGTATGTAAGAGTTCAAATTGTACAGCCACAATAGAGGGCATTTAGGCAACATCTAGTAAAATGAATATTGCACACATTAATCCTATGAGAATTGACTTATGTACAAGGTTACTAATTATAGCACTGTTGATAATTTCAAAAGTTTGGGACAAACTTAATTGCCATGAATGGGGAACTGGCGAAATAAATTATGATTCTTCCATGCAATGGAATACTATGCAACTGTAAAGAATGAGGGAGATGTTTATGCAGCAAAGTAGAAAGATATATTGTTAATGAAAAGAAGAAACATGGCGCAAAACAGGGCATATGTTACTATTTTTAGAAAAGGATGCGGAAGAGTGTGTGTGTGTGTGTGTGTGTGTGTGTGTGTGTGTGTGTGTGTGTTCTGTATGCATGGAATATCTTTGGAAGGAACCTTTTAAAAACTGTAACATCTGTTGCCTCTGGAAAGGGGAATTGGTGGGTGGCAGGCAGAGGTGGGAGGAGATTCTGTCAGTATGGCTTTGGAAATATCTTTTGAAGATTAAAATACAGACTTCATGATATACTTAAAAGTAAGTAAAAAACAAATTTTAAATGAGATAATATCTATAAAGCACGTGATAGTTGCTCAATGAATAGCCATCAGGCTTTACCTTAGGCCTCTGGTGAGATATCAATAAAGAAATCAGCTCTAGAGAAAGGATGTTTTGGGATGTGTTGATTGTTGTCAAACCAATCCGAAAGAAAAGTCTCCAAAACTGAGTATCAGCTCATACTGCACTAGCTCAGAGAGAACAGAAATAATCCTCCCTACCAGACCAGCTTATAGAAAGGCTAAGGCCATCTGGTTCCCTCTGGCAACCTCTTTCCTCCCCACATATAGATGGGGGGTGGGGAGGGGGTGTTTGCAGATGATGAAATTGCCAAGAATATACACAAAGCTATTACCGCCATTGTGAGCAAGTGCAGGCCCAGAGTTATGAGGTTCTGGGTTAGCTTCTATGAAAACTCCTTTAAACAATGTGAAGAGTTTGTAACTGGAGTTGCAACTGTCCAGTCATCAAATGCTAGATTATGCAAAATGGTAAGTGGGTCTGGTGGGCAGAGATGGAAAAGTATATTAAGTATAGAGTGAAGGGTGAGTTTGGGCTGATTGAGAAACATTCATTTGAATGAATGTAGCATTATTTTCAAGGATAAGCATGTCCAGATTCTTGAGCAAGAGCTATATTTAGTTCAATCTTTCTTACGCCCATTCTGAAAAAGCTAAATGATCACGTCAGAAAGAGTCAAAAACCACATTTTGCATGAAAGAAAAACCAGTGGGAATGGGACTGTTAGACCTAAACTTTCACACTGAAAATGACTTTATTGCTTTTTATGTTCTGTCTCTAGCATCTCAATGTAGCAAGGAAGTAAATTTTAGGTATTTGGAATAGTCTCACCTTCAGTTTTTCTTTGGGAAAGTCATTAGTCCCTTTGATTTGACTGTTATGGAACATATCTTATGAAAGCCATAACTTTGCCCCCAGGCACTGCTTGGGCTTGTTTATTATAGATCGTTAATTGCTCACACAAGAACAAAGACAGTACTGGTTAGGGTAAGGACACATCCTGGTTGAAATGTGAAAAACAATTCCCTCAGGCACTCTGGGGGTTAATCAAGAGATAGTTTGATATGGCTCCTTCCTGTTTGGAATTGGAATTTTCAGACAGCTTGAGAAAGAAAAACACAGGCTATGCCTTACCTACAGATACCTCCTCCCAGGCCCTTTTGCAAATCTACAAGTAGAGATTTCCTTAGTTTAATAAGAGTCCCCTTTTTAAAAAATTCAAATACCTGCATGTGAAGTGAGCATGGAAATTAGTTCAATCAGATATGTTCCTATAAACTGCAGGCTGAAGTTAAGACTTTGAACAAGCTAGAATTTGGATGGGATGGGGGTTGGGAGAGTGGAGAGTTGTACCACTTGAACTCTGGGCAACCCACCCAAATCGAGACCTGAGAAGGTTGTGTTGAAGGAGTGTTGTTACCAGGAGTGTTGAAAGGGGAGGCGAGGGAGTTGAGACCACACATGTGAGAGGGAACACAGTGGCTGGGCAGGCGTTTTTTTCTTTATTATTATTATTTTTTGGCTGCGTTGGGTGTTAGTTGCGGCATGCGGGATCTTTCATTGCAGTGAGGGCTCTTCTTTGCGGTGCGTGGGCTTCTCTGTAGTGGTGGTGAGCGAACGCCAGGGCGCGTGGGCTCTGTAGTTTGCAGCACGCAGGCTTAGTTGTCCTGTGGCATGTGGGATCTTAGTTCCCCGACCAGGGATCGAACCCACGTCCCCTGCCTTGGAAGGCGGATTCTTTACTACTGGACCACCAGGAAAGTCCCTTGGCAGATATTTTTTTCTGCTGTGAGTTTGGACTAGAATTCTGGGCCTCATTGGGGTGACCTCTGTTGCCTAGGGCTGGCCTCAGAGGAGAGGTAGGCTTGACAGCACATAAGGAAGAGGTAGAGATGTATTAAGGACAGAAAATTGAGAAGAAGGGCAGGGTGGAGAAAAGGGGAAAAAAACGACAATTTGTACATTTTAGCCATTTATTAGCATAAGGCATAAAAGTTTGTAGAATTCTTTTTGTATTTATGGTACAAAACGTTGCTGGCAAGTGTCATGAAAAGTAATGTTTTTATTTGAGAATCAACCAAAAGTGTGCCGCTATATTCTTCTGAATCTAGTGTCTATAGTGTTATTCCCAACAATCTTTCCAGTTAAGAAGCTACGGTTTTCAGGAAGGCTAGCACCTGTGGATCATAATGTAATTCCTGTGATGAGTATGATAGCAAACTGGAAAGGTATCTTTCAAATTAGATTCTCTTGGAAATTGGAATGTGTCAAATACAGTAAAGCAATTTTGGGGGTTAAAGATATATTTGCAAGTCTGTACAAGTTAGAAGATACAGGAAGGATATAAAGTTTTCCTTTAGCTAGAAAGTTTGATTTGAATGATGTAGGTATAAAGGTCAGACCTTAATGAACCCTCTTCCAGGAGTAATGCATGAAAATTCATTTCCTCATGTTCATAAGGCAAGCTGTTTCTCTGAACACAAGTTGTTTCAATGTTTTTAACTTATGTTCCCAAACCCTTCTCCCCATTTCTTTACCAGTGACTTGAGAATGTGAAGCAGTCTTGTTGTGTTTTCCAGAGCTGGAAAATTTTAAGACTCTAAGAATAGCCCACTGAGCCATTAACATTATGTCTCAGTTTGATTATACCGATCATGGCCCACACTAAAAGAAGAAAGAATGAGGTATCAACAGGGAGAGAATAGGGGTGTGGTAGAAAGAATGATGAACCCTAAACTTGGAGACCGAGATTCTAGTCCAGTTCTCCTGGACTAGACATTCAGCAAGTATGACCTTTCTTTATGGATACAATTAAGAACTTGGGCTTGACAACCCATAAAGGGGCTATTAATTCTTTTTTTTTTTGTTTTTTTTTTTGGCGGTACGCGGGCCTCTCACTGTTGTGGCCTCTCCTGTTGCGGAGCACAGGCTCTGGACGCGCAGGCTCAGTAGTTGTGGCGCACGGGCCTAGTTGCTCCGCGGCATGTGGGATCCTCCCGGACCGGGGCACGAACCCGCATCCCCTGCATCGGCAGGCGGACTCTCAACCACTGCGCCACCAGGGAAGCCCAAGGGGCTATTAATTCTAATAGCCTGAGATAAGAAATCTGAGTTGTTCTAGAAAATATGAATCTGCTTCCAAATTCTCCTCTAAGCTCTGGTTCTGAGTTCTTGCCGTTATATTCACTCCTTTCGAATTAAGTTATTGAGGAATTCAGTTAACAATGCAAATGTGATATCTGGGAGGGGTATAAACATTCATTTTTCAAGTAGTATTTATTGGGGCCAACTATGCATCAGGCATTCTACTAAGCGATGGGCTCATGACTTGGAAAAAGACAGTCCCTGTGTGCCTTTTAAAAATTTATAGGTCAGTGGGAGGATACAGAGAAATACACAGGAAATTCCAACAGCGTGATAAGAGCCATAACCAGGGTTTTTTAGGGAGCATTCATAGACAGGCCCCGAAGAAAATTGAGGATATCAAGGAAGGCTTCCTGGTGGCTGTGATATCTCAAGGGAGACTTAAAGGATGGGTAGGACTAAGTCAGATGAAAAGAAATAGGAGGAAGTTTCCAGGTAAGGTGAATTGAAAATATGAATATTTAGATTCAGACAGAGTCCACAGAGTTTGAGGAACTTGAAAATAACTCAATATGGCAGGAACACAGTACCTGTGGGAGAGAACGCTGGAGAAATGAGAATAGTAATTCAAGTCCTTTTGCTCTTGAGAGAGACTACACTTCCCATAGTATGGAGAATGGATAGGGGAAGAAAAAGGCTGGAGGCACATCTTGGGAGAGAAGATAGCAGCCTCAAAATAATAATGACGATGAAAAAAGGGAGTAGACTCAAAAGAGATCAAGGAGACAAAAGTAAAAAAGATTTGTGAGAGATCAAATGTAGGGAGTGAGAAAGAGGGTCGAGGCTGAAGGCTGGATCCTTTTCTGGCTTTGCACGATTACATGAACAGCAATGTCATTTGCTGAGATAGGAAACAGAGGGAGGAACAGGTCTGGGGAAGAGGTAAGTTAATTTTGAACAAGTTGAGCTTCGAATGGCAAACGCATAGTAGGTACTCAGGAAGTATTTATTGAATGAATGAACATGTAAGTAAAAATGTCTAAGAGGTATCTGGAAATGGCTCCTAGCCAGCAGAGAGCTCTTGGTTGGAGATTTCTATTTTTAAGTCTTCAATCTACAGATGAATCTTAGAACCCTGGGAGTGGCTGAGATCATCCAGAGGGAGAAGTATAGAGGGGACAAGAGGGCCTAGGGGCTGAACCTAGAGGAATACCAACATCTGTGGGCAGACAGAGGCAGAGATGCTATTGGACGAGGGTGAGTAGGAGGGGCCATTAAAGTAGGACTAAATACTAAAGCTCTAGAAGTAAGCTCTCTGAGGGCAGAGACATTTGTTGTTTATGTTTGGGTAGACTTAACTGTGGACTTAACTGTACCTTCCCTGAATTTATATGTTGAGTCCCTAACCCCAACGTGACTGTATCTGGAAATAGGATCTTCAGGAAGTAATGAAGATTAAGTGAGTTCATGGGTGGAGGCCTAATCCAACAGGACTGTGGCCTTATGAGAATAGAGAGCTCTCCCCACCATAGGAGAACACAGGGAGAAGGCCAGAAAGTGAGTCCTCAGTAGAACTTGACCAAGCTGGCACCCTGATCTTGGATTTCTGGCCACCAGACCTGTGCAAAAATTAATTTCTGTTGTTCTGTGGCTTAATCCCAGTCTATGGTCTTTTGTTATGGCAGCCTGAGCTAACTAAGACAAGGCCCAGCACTTAGACATGGCCCTGGTAAACAGTAGGTAAGCAATATTTTTTGAGTGAATTGAATACATGAGTTATTCTTTGGCATGTTCATAAATATATCACTCTCTTGAGACAGTAGGATTATAACTGAGGGGGTTGGGAGAAGGGGCAAACACTGGTAAGCATGGCTAGCCTAGGGTCCTGGGTGCTGAGGGAGCCAGTTATCCAGATGAGTGTGGTCAAAATAGGAAGAAAGACCCGAAAAGGCTCAAAATGTACACATCTCCTTTTGTTTTGTTTTGTTTTGTTTTGTTTTACCATTTGAATAAGGCTGGTTCTGAAATTGGGCCAGGTTCCTGGTTAATTACCAGGTGTGTGCACGTGTGTGTGTGTGTGTGTGTGTGTGTGTACAAAGGCCCTCCTTAACAGTAGAGAGTACTATTTGAATAATAGTACTAATAGTACTTGAATTTAGGCACGATCTGGTTATTGCTCTCCACAGAGAAATAATACCCTAAGCTGGCAATGAGATTCCTCAAGTAAACAACAGATAAAGGGAGAGAGTGGGACACGGGGTAATAATAATTGGAATAATTGGAATTCTTTTACCACTCATGGTACTTATAGAGAAAGTACTTTCTAAACTGTCTTATGCCACATGCTATATAGTTAAATTACGTAAACAATTCTCTAAAAAACGTAACGTGAAAGTTACTAAATTCTATTAAGCTGGAGAATTAAATCTGAAGCACTCATTGATTCACAATAAAGAGTAGCCATTCTGCCTGGCAACGAAAAATCCAAACTATCTCCATCACGTTCTGGGTAGGAAGACAGGAAATGGCATCTGAGGTGCTGAGCTTCATTAGAATAAGGATTTGGGGTTTGATTCTTGGCTTAAAAATCATTACAATTTTTAAATTTTAGCTTTCGGAGTGGCTGTTTAAGAACACGCTAGAGAATCCTGATTTCCTTTGCTCCTCATTGACTCGTATCTTTGCAGGCTTCTGTAGCATTTGATCACGTAAAGCCTGTTATAGAAAAAGGTCCATGAATAGCGTGTTAGTAAAATTCTGTGGCCTTGAGGGAGCTGATCCCAGGGAGAGGGGTCTGACTGAAGGAAGGATAGCTCTGTACCTTGCTGACCTGTGTACCCTGCATGCCCAGCACTGGACTGTTATGTTATTGGTCGGAAATGCAGTATATTATGTTCTCCAATATGTAAGAGGTCGTGGTCCACATTTTGGGCCAGGAGGCGAAATAAATCTATGATGATAGAAATCAGAACAGTGGTTGCCTCTAGGGGTTAGGTGCTATCTAAAACAAGGCATGAAGGGAACTTTCTTGAGTGGTGGAAATACTCTATGATTTCATTAAGATGGTCATCACATGGGCATATCCAAACTTGTCAAACTGTACACATAAGATACGTGCATTTCACTGCATACAAATTTTAATTCATAAGACAAAAATCAAAGGTCAGTTGAAAAAAACTCTAGGAGCTAATCAAAAGCCCTTAAAATAAGCAGTATGAAACATTTTTTTAAAGGCAGAAATTTAAAAGGAAGTTATTTTTCTTCTACTTTAGAGAAAAATAGATGGTGTCAAATAAATGTGCAACGAAAACTCCCAAACAGAGCATTTATGATCAAAATAATAATAGTCAAGTTGAACGGGGCTGGAGCTCCATGTCTCAGACTGAAGGAACCATTTCTAGGAGAGTAAGCTACTTTGGAAATATTTCCACATTTATTTTCTTTCGTGTTTCTGTTGGAGGAATCATGTTTTTGTAAATGTAAAAAGCTTTTAATGGAGCTAGAGAAGAAACTTTGTTTGGTCACAGTATTATCTGGTTACGAACTGAAAATTCAGAGCTCTCTCGTGAACCATACTGCCAAGAATTGCAGGCTTAATCCCCAAGACTGTATGAATTTGAATTGTGACTTTATGGCCTCAGTCAGTATGAGGATACCAAGATAATTGTCTAGCAAAAACAGTTTGAAAATGGGAGAACGTTACTTGGAAAGTTAGCTTTTAGAGATGGGTTACCCAGATAGATATAATATTATTTTATCCTTTTAAGTATCTGGATGAATAAATTAGCCAATATTTGATGATCTCATATGACCAGGCACAGGGCGAGGCACTCAGAAAATACCCAAATAACTCTTTGCAGACCCTGTCCTCAAGGAACTTCTTAGCAGGATGAGGGGATAAAAGTATATATAAATAACGAATTCAAGAATGAATGTAATATTGGGTTGGCCCAACCGTTCATTTGTGTTTTTCTGTAAGCTGTTACGGAAAAACCCGACCGAACTTTTTGGGCAACCCAATACATGCATGAGAAATACCACTGGTGTTCAAAGGAGAGGAAATTACCTTTGAATAAGGAATAAAGGCATTTTCGATGTTATAGCATTTGGGGGGGGCTTTCAAAAAGGCTTTCCGCTGACAAGCCAGCAGAGTGGGGCTTGTAGGCAGAGAGAATGGCATCAGGAAAGGTTTGCGTGCTTGGAGTGTCAAGTTTTTTTTTTCTTTTGGCTGAAGCATTGGCCTCACATCACGGGGAGGTACACTAGACAGGTTATTATGGGAAGAGAGGAAGGCCTGAACGTCGGAGGAAGCTATGATCTGGATGAAGAGTAGAGCCGGGTCATGAGAAAATGGATCTCAAAGCTGTAAAAACCAAGGAAATAAAAGGCAGCAGGATCTAGGAAGAAGTGAGGGGGAGGGAGGAGGCAGATGTCCCTACAAGGCTCTTACAACAGGTAAGGTAACGAGGGGCTGCAGGAGGGCCATAGGAATGTCAGGGAGAGGGAGAAATCGCAAAGCTAGAGTAGTCAGGAGTGTGGAAGGCAAGGGAAAGACAGCCCTCAAAGAAGACTGTGAGACTTTAATCTGGGTGACTGGAGGGATAGGGATGCTTTTCACAGACTGGGGGGTTGAGAGGAACCCCATGTCTGGAGGAGAGAGAATGATGACCCATATTTTGAAGAAGCCAGCAATGCCCAGGAGACTGCTGGAAAAGTGGGTCTGGAGATGCACTCAGGGGTGGAGCTAGAGAAACAGACTTGACGCTAGTTCACCTGCAAGTGCCAGGAAGTCACAGAGCGGGGGAGTGTGAGTCTGTGCAGCAGGGAGAGGATGGAGAAGAGGAGGAAGGGAAGAGGAGGGGGCCGGGGGCAGGACTGTGAGGCTGTTTGCCAGAAGCACTAGAAGAAAATTGGCAAAAAGGTGTGGTGTCCTTTCCCACCCACTCTTATTAAGCCTGGGAGACGGCTCTTACCAGGAACAGGAAAGAGAATGCTGGAAAGAAAGTGTTCAGGAAAACTGCCTTTATTGGACATCTTGAATTAACTTTGATGGTTAGCTTCAGAATAGGCAAAGTCTATGAAGAGATGATGAGGTTCCTTATCCTTCCCATGTTCAAGGAGAATATCTGCAAAGTCCCTGTCCTCCATCCTCCCCTCCTTTCTGTCTTCTTTTTTCCTCTCCTTCCTTCCCCCATTCCTTCCTTCCCTTCCCTCTCCTCCCTTCCTGTTTTATTCTGGACTGGCCTAGTGTGTGGGTGGCCATGGCTGACCTAAAGGAGGAGTTAGGATTCACCACCATCAACAACAAAGGGTTCTGTGCTCCAATACTGCAATATTTTGGGTCTTTCAAAGCACAAAATATATATTTGCATTATGACATCATTAACATTTTTCCAACTTAAAAAAAAAGTAACTTTTAACTTCTTTCTTTGTACTGGTCTCAAGAGTCACTCATAAATCTCTTGGTAACTGCATAGAGTCCCAGGCCAGAGACTGGCCACTCCTGGCATTGTGATTAGAGTCATTTAATACCCAAGGCAGTGACTAATGTCTGGCAACAAAGGCTCCACTAGGTGTCACATGTCCTGAGACACTGGGTGACGGCCCCTAGGAGCACCTTCTTATTGTGTGTTAGCTGTATGGTCAAGAGAAAAGTTGAGAACCTGGTGGACCCATGTGGGCACCATTGAGAAATGAGAGACCCTTTCCCCATGATCAATGCCTCTAGAACCAGAAAGCCTCAAATCAGTTCAACAAAGGTACCCACCTTTGTCTTATCTTCCTATTCTGGGCTTTTAATAATATATCTTTTCATGTTTACAGAAAGCAGTCAACTGAGCTATTCATGGAAAGGTTTGTGGGTTTGGTTAACGAGGTGGAGGAATATTATGTTTCAGTTGGAAACACATCCCTAGAATGCCAAAACGTTTATTCCAAAGTCTGGTTTCCTGGTGCAATCAGAGGCAAGGCAACAGTGTGTCTGTTCAGAGACTGGGGGCTGGGGCCAGCAAGGCATTGGATCCAAGTGTATCCCAGAAGGCTTTTATTGTTAAATTATATTCTTCAGGAAAAACCGCCCGTGTCACATTCTGTAAACTTGATATCTACGCACTTTTGACTGGCATCCTATTTTAGCGTAAGCCTATGATTTACAGCAAGCCTGCTTTCCCTTCTTGCCTAGGATGGCAGCAGAAAACATGGGGCACTTCCTAGGCTTGAAGTATAAGGAGCAAAAAGGGCTGGAGTTTTGCTTCTCCCCAATCATGCTGACTTGAGTGTGCCACCTTTCTCTCCAGGAGCAGACAGCAAGCTTCTCCTCACTCCCCACGGCCATTCATCCATCTCTGTGCAGCAGCCCAGTTGCTGTGCCTGCCGGGAGGGGCTGCCAAGTGCCCTGCCTACTGGCTGCTTCCCGATTCCCTGCCGTTCCACATACAAACACAGCCCCACACGCTCTGCCTTGCTCACACACAGAGCCACAGGCACATGTGAGCACATTCTTCCCTTCATTCTCACTGTCTCAGCCCTTGACTTCTACAAGCCCATGGAACGTTTCTGGAAAGACGCTCTTGATCCAGCAGGGTAGGATTGTTTTGATTTCTCTTTGTAGCTTTAGCATTTTGAGAAAGCAACTTACCTTTCTGGCCAGTGTCTGTATCCTAGCAGGGAGACGAGGATTTGCTGTTTTCCATGGGTTTATGTGCGCATCTCCTTCTGCTTTCAGGACTTGTAAGGTTCTTTGTGTAATTTACATATAATTCGGCAGGTTCAGATTTTTAAGAGCCCTCTGAAGTGCTTTTGCATGGGTTTTAGAAAGACATTTGAAAATTGAAAGTGTGATTTACCGAAACGAAGTCATCTGTAAAAAAATTGCTTTGGAAAGTAATGGTTGCTGGCCATAAAGAGAAATATCTGTGATTCACCTAATGTGTTTTTAACCCTTTCTTTGCTTGCAATCTATAGTTACTGTTGCTGAGCTCAATTTTGGCTTCATACTAAATCAGCTGCATCTGCGTATTACCCCCAAATGGTCTGTCTGTTCTTGTAAGAATCAGGTAAAATGTGTGCTTATTAGTATAAAGATACCCCAAAATATTACTGTCAGTAATATCATCCTTGTCATTTCTATATGACACAAACATTTTGTCAAGTATTCTGTCAGGTGTTTGGTATAGCAGTTAAAGCAAAGTATCTGATGGTCATACCAGAGTTCATTAGGCTGGGGCAAAGGAAGTTTATCAAAAAGTATAAACTGTCCAAGATTATAGGTGCACAATATATTGACCATATCTTTTTAATATATACTTATATATACAATTATATACTATATAGTATATAGTAGTATATATTATGTTTTATATATATATATATAAAATGTACTTGAGCGTGTTTACTTTTTAATTCAATACAAAACTTTTTTCTATTTCTCTTTCAATCTGGATATTTGATTCTGCATATCCTAGTCCAAGTGAACCAAGAAGGTCCAATCATAGGATGAAAGAACAGAAATGTATCATTGCCTTTTAAAATTTGTTGGTTAGACCAACAGTGTAACCTAATTGCCAAAGATTTGATTAATGACCTGAGGTTATTTTTTTTTATGGTAAGGTCACGTTTCATATTCAGTTTTCTGAAGTTTTGGTTGCATAATCAGTGGAAGGCATGAAGACCCATGTCCGCCTAACGGAAGGTTTTTGTAAATCGTCATTCACATTAGAATTCCTATTGGGAGCAAGTACAGTACTGTGGTCCAGCACAAGCAGACGAGTCGGGCTGGGAGAATCTCAGAAGGTCGTGGCTGGAGGGGACCACTTTGGGAGAATTTTGAAGATGTGAGGTCGGGCAGCGCTCTCCTGCTGCAAAGCGCGGCTCTTCCTATATGTACACCTTGAATCTCCACCCCCTTCCCCCCAGATGCCTCCCATCAGTCCCGGCAGCTGCTAAATATAGCTGTCTGCATATTCAACCGCATACCCCACTCTATCTGCCGTATCTCGGTTACAGAGTGGTCCTCCCCAGGGTCATTCTATGTACACACTACATATTTCCAGCCAACGAGGAGCGTGAATCAAACAGAGAGACAAACAGAGATAGATTGGAGCCTGGCACGGGGCACATAAGGTAGCACGTTAGAGAAAGCCGGCCCCTGGATTAGTCTTCCGAGTTTGTTTTAAACCCCGTCTTCTCTGGGCCACCTTTAGGAGATCCCTCGGCTCCCCCGCCCTCCTGCAGTGAAATTCAGCCTCTATCGAGCAGCGACAAGTAAAGTAAAGTTCAGGGAAGCTGCTCTTTGGGATCGCTCCAAAACGAGCTGCGCCTGGAGTGATGTTTAAGCCAACGTCAGGGCAAGGCAACAGCCCCTGGCCGGCTTCCAGCACCTCTGTAATGCATACGAGCTCGGGAGACCGGTACTTAAAGTTGGAGACCCGAGCCCGGGAGTTGGAGGAGCGCGCTCGCGCCGGGCTGCACTTGCTCGCATCCGGCCGGCCCGCTCCATCGGACGGGCCCGCTCCCGGGGCAGGGCCGGAGCTCGCGTCGCGGCGGGACATGCGCTGCGCCGCCTCTAACCGCGGGCTGTGCTCTTCTTCCAGGTGGCCGGTCGGCTGCTGAGCCCTCTGCCGCGGGGGGAGACGGTTTGCGCCTTGCCCGCGGCCACTGACCATGACCATGACCCTGCACACCAAAGCGTCTGGCATGGCCCTGCTGCACCAGATCCAAGCCAACGAGCTGGAGCCCCTGAACCGCCCGCAGCTCAAGATCCCCCTGGAGCGGCCCCTGAGCGAGGTGTACGTGGACAGCAGCAAGCCCGCCGTGTACAACTACCCCGAGGGCGCCGCGTACGACTTCAACGCCGCGGCCGCCGCCTCCGCGCCCGTCTACGGCCAGTCGGGCCTCGCCTATGGCCCAGGGTCCGAGGCGGCCGCGTTCGGCGCCAGCGGCCTGGGGGGTTTCCCGCCGCTCAACAGCGTGTCTCCGAGCCCGCTGGTGCTCCTGCACCCGCCGCCGCAGCTCTCGCCCTTCCTGCATCCCCACGGCCAACAGGTGCCCTATTACCTGGAGAACGAGCCGAGCGGCTATGCGGTGCGCGAGGCCGGCCCTCCCGCCTTCTACAGGTACCCGCGCCGCCCGCCGCGCCACGTCGGGGTGGCCGCCGCGCGCACGGCGGCGGGAGGGAGCGGGGGGCAAGGGGCCGCGCCGCTGGGAGCTCGCGGGGCCCGCAGGCCGCGGGGCCGGGCGCCCAGCAACCCGGCCGCCGCCGGAACCGCGGACGCGCGACCCGAGGGCTAGCGCGCGGCCCGGCCCAGGGTCACGCGGGTATCTCGCGTTCGAGAGTCAAGTTCTCTGGCCTGGCGGCTTAAAAAAAAAAAAAAAAAAAAAAAAAAAAAAGCAACATTCTGTTCTCCACGCCCCCCCCCGCCCCCAGTGTCTGCGTGAGATGCAGATCCGAAACCCCGTGTGCTTCCTAACTAAACAAATATTGGAAAACTGTGCAAAGCAGAGGTTATTAGCGTGTGTGTGTGTGTGTGGGGAACACCCCAGAGCAAATAAACACAAGGTGCTCTGAGTCCCTAGAAAATGTCCCGCTTTGGTATTTAAGGCTGAAGGTGTCTGGGGCTAGCGGAGCTCAGAATTTTATTTATTTATATTATTAGTATTATTTTACAATTTTGTTTTAATGTGCTTGCAAAATTAACTTTCTCCTAGAATTTCGGGGTGGAAATATGAACGCTATGATGATGGTGATGATAATGATGGTGAAGGTGATTCCCTTGGGAAGCGATTCCTAGACTGCTTTCCTCGCCCTCCCCGTCCCACCTTGGAGGGCTGTAGGATCGACTTGCGCTGCTCAGAGGAGTAATAGAGTTCAATGGCTCTTAAGGAGTTTCTGATTTCTGAGTTACCCGGCTGAGTCCGTGTCAGGGCAGACAGAAGACTTCTGACAGCCAGAGATTTATAAGTGTCCTGTGGGTTTAACACATGCCACATCGAAGCACGAGTGTTTTGAAATACTTTCCTGACAGCTAAGTTTCATTTCTGGCCTACCAGGGAGGAGAATGCCCCAGGACTGGGGAGCAGGGTTTCAGCCCAGTTCTGTGCTTTTCCTTCAAGGGAGAAGAAGCAGTTGGTAGTTTGGGGCACTTTTGTGACTTAAGAGGCAAATGTTTTATGTCCTTATTTATTTTTGCTTGTAGAGATTATACTTTCCTTCTCCCCTCTTCCTCCCATTTTCCTTTTGACAGCGTCTCCCTTCTCTTCGTGATGGACTTGAGGAAGGCGTAGGCAGGTGGTCCGGGTGAATACCTGTGCCCTAGGTGCTGCTGGGAGGCCTCAGGGCACCCACGTGGCTGGGTGCTGAGTTAGGCACTGCCTGACTGTACACTGGTGCCTGGACTCGCCTTCCACTTTCACCCAGATCTTTCTGTATAGCAGGCTGTGGACCGATTTTCCATTCAGTGTTCTATATCGACAGATATTTGTAGCAGAAGAAATAGGAGGAAGGTGTAGGGTGGCCCCAGAGGATTGTGAAGGCAGACTCTTGGGGTATCTGAACATACTCCGCATCCTTCAGCCCCTCAAAGGACTTTAGAACATCCCACAGCCATGCAGGTCCAGCCTGAGTTATTCCTCAGAAGACAAACAATGAACAAAACTTTAAAAAGTTGGCATCTATCACGTTAATTTAACTTGTTTTAATTCAGGGTTAAAATGGAAAACAAAAAAGAATTTATTCTGCCCACTTTTAAAAAAAAAAGTGTTAGAACAAAGTATAACGATTAAGTCTAACTCAAACCTTTTAAACTCCTTGTTGTGAAGGAAGGCAGTGGTATGATGTGAATTCCATAACCTTACGGTAGACTCCAGAAACTATTTTCTTTTCCATTTAATTTTCAGTTCTTTTATTGCAAATTAATGCCACTGAATTTCAATGGGCACTAATGAGGCTGCTTCTCAGTGGATTATTTACTGCCTTGCTGATAATTACAAAGTGAGCATGGTCAAATAAAGAGGGGAATCACGTTTTATTCAAAATTGTTCATCATCTCAGTGGCAAATAATAGCGCTATAACATGCCCCATCTTAAACTTTTTGCATTAGATGATATTCAGATACTTTTAGAATAATAAAAAAAATATGGAACTTAAAAAAAATAAGGTAAAAAACTCATACACATGGGATTCTGTGTGGAAATTCAGTTTTAGAATAATTTTTTTTCCTTTGTCATTTATTTACCATAACATCCTGTCTTTTTTGTTTGAATTCTGCCTTTATTACCCAGGGAGGAAAAGAAGGCTCTGTGAAATAGAGTTATTTCAAATAGACAGATGTTACTTAATATTTTTCCCCCTCTCAGTTTTGCTGTTTGACTCTGGGTAAAAAGAACTGATTAGATTCTTTTAGGAACCTCTACTTTTCTTCAGTAGTTACCAAAAGTTTTGGGGGCCAAAAGCAATGTTTTCAAACTGCTTGTCATGACCCAGAGGATCACCAAATTAGTTTAGTGAGTCTAGAACATTTTTTTTAAAGGAATAAAATAGAAAAGAATATAATAGAAAATAGCTGAATGGGTAATATCTAATAAGGGAAGGTTTTATTTCCTGAAAATTTGTTTTAATTATACATGCTTGTTTGTGCTGGCTGTGATTAAAAATGTATTTCTTACATGGTTTGAGGTAAAGAAGTTTGAAAGCTACTGACCTGAAGTGTTATGGTCAGTAGAAAACAAAAAGTTTAGTTAAGTGGCTGGTTGTTTTATCGACACAAATCAAAAAGCAGTTTTGATTGTCTTTATTTTATTTTTCTCTTACAAATTAGCTGGTGACTTTGGGTCAGATAGATTAAGCTTTATTACTTCTGGTTCTTAACTTTTCCATTTATACAATGCTACTGTGTGGATTGCCCACTTGAATGTCCCACAGGGATGTTCAGAGAATTTATGCGAAGTTCACATCATTTAACATTAAGATGCTCTGGGTATTTTCTTCTTTTGGCCACAATATGTAGCCTTATTTATGCATGAAGAAATGTAACAGATAAAACTGCCCTGGACATAGAGTAATGGGGAAAGATTGTCACATGTACCAACAAGTTGTTATTAAAAGGGAATAAATTTGTAAATAGGCAAGCTGTGACTCTGCAAAATATGTCTTACCTAAAATGTCATGATGAAGGCAAGTGGGAGTTATCTTATCCTGGGTCCTTAGCAAGTTCAAATATCTTAGGGAGTTTGGATAAAACTGAAGATGAAAATTAATTATATCCACTATGTTTTAAAAAATTCAAATGAGGTATTTAATACTCTGTGCTGATTTCAGTTTTATTACTCAATATTCTTAAAGGCTAAATATTGCCCACTTCTCCAAAAAACTTGACCAATATACAAACCTTTTGCATCAAAGCCAAAGCCCTAGTGATTTGTCTGCTGTCTGTATGCATATATTTAGTGTCTAGTTTGTGCATTGGTGAACACTTAGAACTATTTCTCAACTTTGAGCAAGGCTCCTTCTAGGGAGAGATTCGAATGGTTAATTTTCAAGTTTTGAGTAATTCTTTCTTTGTAGTTAGGTGATATCTCAGCACCCTTTTTTCCTGTTCTTACTTTTTTCAGTCATTTAAATTGTTACTGTTTACCTGACTCTTTGTGTTGGTCTAAGAATAGTTCAAGGAGCCACATATTGCCTGGGGAATGAGTATATTTTAGGTTGAAACGGAATCACATCTTCAAACCCCATTTCATTTTCACCTACTCTATGTGGCTTGCACGTGTTTTGTAAAAAGCCCCTGAAAGGTAATTGCCACTTATTCTAACCTTCTTTCTCACACTCCGGTAATTTGGATCTCTGGATTACTTTTGTGAATATAGTTAAGATGTGACATTCATAATTTGGGAAGATTCAGGTTCAGCATTTTGGTTTCTTATTATTTTAAGGATGTAAAAGACAGGGGTAAGAAATTGACAATGACAAGAACAATAGATATCAGGAAAAACTATAAAAGATGTCAAACTTTCCGATCATGATAAGACATTAGTACTTTTGTCAAGTGAGCTAGTATATGTGAAAGCAGTACATAAGCTATACAAGCCATCGCTATTTTATTATTTTATTCACATATTAATATTTGTTCTGGTGCTTTTGTAAGCTAAAAGAAAACTGCGGGGAAGAACTGATTTAAGCGATCAGGAGTTTCACCGCAAATATAGATTGATGATAATATGAACTCATTTTCTGTGGAAGCCAAATTTAAATAAAATCTTTATTACCATCTGCAACATTTGTTTGCAGTCTGGGTTATCATAAAGAACATCTATCTTATAGATATATTTTTAAAAAAAGTCAAAACCCCGATTACGTGATAATAGTTTTATGTAAGGAAATATATGAATTTTAATTCTATTTTTTCTAAAATTCATATTCAGCACAAAAATTATAAATCTAACTCCTCCCAGTGACTTCAGTATTATTTTTAATGTAACTTTAGAAGAACCTAGTAGAGAGGGCTAAGTGTGTTCCCTTCTTCTCTAGGACACATTGACTTGATAGAGGCAAATTGCTCATTTGGTTTAATTCCAAGTCTCAGTTTGCTTATTGAAGAAAGGAAAACAGAGTGGCCACAACTGTTTAGAACCCAAATTCATACTCCAGTAAAAGATGCTATATAAATCCCCAAAATACAGCTGCTTGAACACAAACCAGCCAAAGTGAAAGTGTAAAGGATTTCATGAAAGGAGGCAGTCCATCAAAATCATCCAGCAGTTTTATTTTATATTTTAAACTCTGCTGATGAATTGACAGATAACATCATTTTAAAAAGCGGTGTGTCTGAGCTGTCCCCTACTCCATCCCTAAAACATACCCTCACAGCGTCCTCTGAAATCTGAGGACTTAAGTGGGCTGGAGGTGAAGGGAAGCACCTTTATAATATTCTTGAGCTCATGAGAGAAGAAACCATGAATGCTGAGTTCTGCACATTAGAGAATATTAGTAGGAATTATGGGGGAACACTTTGCATTAATCAACAACACTTTTAATTATATGTACATGTTTAAACCCTATTAAAAATATGAAGGCTAGAAAGGCAACTGTTTTGGTCCCAAACGACAAAATTTTATATGGTGTAGCAAAGTGATAATTGAATAAGAAGGAGTAGGGTTGACTCTTGGAAGTATTATGGTGGTGTGATGGTGGAATCCACGATGACGGTGGCTGTGGCGGCAGAGAGAAGGAAGAGGAAGAGGGTGACGGTGATGTCAGTTATGATGCTAGCAGCAAGGAGGTGTCGAAGTCAGTTGGGGTAGTATTTCTGGATGCCTATTATGTAGCCTGGAGATATCTATCCAAACAGAAATGAAAAAATTTTAATGTACTTTACTCATTTTTGTGGAGTTATAACTTACATATATAGTCAAAATTTTCAATAATAGTACTATCAATAACATGAATACCATAAATCTATTAAGTACCTCCCATTGCTATACAGAAATTAAAAAAGAAAAATCCAAACATACCTGGATTTTTTTCTTTGTTTCTCCCCTGAACTTTTTAGAGGAACACATTGAGTTCTTAGTTTGTTCCCATAACATCTTCTCCTTTAATCAAGTGTGTCGTCTTTCATGAGATAGTAGGCGACTTTGTCTTTTCATTTTCTACTTTTTGAAGCTCCAGTGAATTAGGCTTGGGAAAATTATAGTAGATCAATGAAAGTTAATAAAGTTAATTAAGAAACGTTCAGGACTGGATATTTCCCAGTGAGCCCTCGATAAACTCAGCCAGGGTCCTTCTTTTTGAGGGTTCCCCCAAAGTTGTCACCTTCAAGACGGGCCAGTGACCTCTGAGGTTTCATGTTCAGATTCTCACCTTCGGCTTGGAAGCTACAGAGCTGTCTGGCCCGAAGGCTCCGCCTCTGTGGTTGTGGTCCCATTTCTAGCCTGCATCCCTCGCCCTCATTCCCCCGTTCCCAAACAGTGGCGAGTGCAGGGACCCAGCAGCCTTCATGTGTGCATGCCAGGCACTACTTACTGGGCAGTTTTCTTGGCAACTCGATTCACGATTCACTACTCTCACATAAAGACTTGGAATTTCTTTTAAGATCCTGAAAGTAAAAGAGAATTCTCTTTTAGTTTCCTGCAACTAAATAGTGTTAGAAATAGTAATTTTGGCATTGGCATCCTTTCTCTTTCCTCCGCTGATCTTTGTTTTGATAGTCCGTTCTCCTGTTTTCTTGTTTCTTCGCTTTATTTTCTACTGTTCTTCCCTTTAAACTCTTCTTGGCTTCGTTTCGGCTATCCAGCTTTCTTTTTTCTTCTCTGTGTTAGTCACTCCATCTGTGTAGTCCCACAGTTTTCCTCCCATCTTTTCTGGTTTATTTCTTTATTGACCTCTGTTGTCTGTTATTTTAATAAAATTTGGAACAGGGCTCATCAGAGTTCCTCCCTAGCCTGGGAAGGCCAGTGGTGTAAGAATATGCCTTAATAACCCATTCACTACGTTAAAAGTGGCATTAACCACAGTAAAAGTTTCAAAAATGATTTTTTCTCGTCTTTAAGGATAGACGCTTAACAATAATTCAGGGAGAAAATTTCACTTAGTGAAATTGCTTTCGTAGCTCATTCATTCATTCATTCATTTGGCTACGTTGTTCCAAAGTGTGTAGCTCATCAAAGGCATAGATGGAATATCAAAAAAATGTGTGTTTGTATTCCTGGCAGTTAACATATCAGTGTTAGCGCAGAGCAACCAGGAGTCTTACTGCATGAGTGGGTGAAATCCTAGGGCCACAGGCTTCTGCACGTCGATTTGGTATGGAGGTGACAAAAAGTGCAGCCTTTGCTGTGGTCTCCCAGTGGCCTACTTTTCAGGAATCTGGATCTACGTGAACTTACACCATGCATTTAAAACCGACTGTGATTTCCCACTTCGTCAACAAAAACATTCCTCTTTGAACAGTCGTAGGTACATCCATGATTCATTTTACTTACTTCATGAAGGTATTTTAAGTGGTTTTCTTTTGAAGATTTTTTTTGATGTGGGCCATTTTAAAATCTTTATTGAATTTATTACAGTATTGCTTCTGTGATATGTTTTGGGTTTTTGGCCACAAGGCATGTGGGATCTTAGCTCCCCGACCAGGGATTGAACCTGCAGCCCCTGCATTGGAAGGCAAAGTCTTCTGGACCGCCAGCGAAGTCCCTAGTTTTGGTTTTTTTTGTTGTTGTTGGTAAAACTTTCACTATACAACATTGTCAGAAACATAATTGATTTTAAGGGTGCTTTATGCTAACTTGGACTCCTGCTTTTTTTTGGGGGGGGGAGTGGGGAAGACATATTTCTGTTGGATTATTTCAAGCACTTCAGAGAGAGAGAATGTACATTCTAATTTGAGTACAGGATACAATTTAGTTACAATGGGAAGGTATTTTCTTTAGTTATCTGACAAAACTTGAGAGGCCTCCAGAAGCCTCTTGGATTTCTAACAGGAGGAATCCCTGAGCACTGGTCCAAGCAGAAAGCCTGTGTTACACCACTGTATTTCTCTCAGCCCTCGGCAAAGTGCATGGCACACCAAGTCCCTAGAGGCCTGGTAGGCAGGAAGCACCAGTTACCCTGATTCCCTCTGGTCTCTTGCAGCGAGAAAGGCCAGTCAGGAAGAGACGTTTAGATGGGACTGGAAGAATGCGGGGTGTTTGCGAATACCCCTTTCTCAGGAATGAAAATGCAAAGGACTCCACTGGGCATTTCAAGTTCAGTGATTCCCAGTATTCACAGACTGCACTTTTATGAATTTGCATTTACCCGCTGACATTTTTGTAACCTTCGATCAGTACTCATCGCACTTTCTCAGTCATTCATGGTAGCACGGCCGTGCACAAAGTAGTGAAAAATTTGAGTCATCCAACATGCACGTTCCTAGCTGAGGTCAAATGAGGTGAGCTCTGCCTGCTTGTTTTATCTCTCAGACTGTAAACAAGTGTCCTGTTTGAGGTCCATTTAGTGCCACTTTGTGTGTTTTTTGCATTTTTGTCCTTTTCATTAGTGATTTTGCTGTTTAAAAAGCATAGTGCTGAAGTGCTGTCTAGTGTTCCTAAGTACAAGAATGCTGTGTTGTGACTTATGGAGAAAATACGCGTCAGATAAACTTCATTCAGCATGAGTTACAGCGCTGTTGGCCATGATTTTAATGTCAACAAGTCAACAACATATGTTAAATAAGATGTCTTTAAACAGAAACACACACACACACACACACACACACACACACACATGAAGCAAGGCTGTATATTGCTTGGTTCATAAAAATGTTACAACCACAGGCTCTCAGGAACCTAACCCTGTATTTATTTCCCCTAGGAGTGATGGTTTAGTATTCACTAATTCAGTGTTTGTGGCTTCTACTCTGTACTTCATAGAACGTAACTTGCACGTAATAAGAATTGATTGTATATAATAGAGTGATGAAAGCACGGGTTTGGGAGACCAGCAGCTTGTTTCTTGACCCTTGCCCAGTTGTGATCTCTGGCTCAACGTGCCTCAGTTTACTCAATTGTAAAATGCCAATCAAAATACGACCTACGTCTTTTGGTTGTTGGGAGGATTTTTTTTTTTTTTTTTTTTTTTTTTTTTTTTTTGCGGTACGCGGGCCTCTCACTGCTGTGGCCCCTCCCGTTGCGGAGCACAGGCTCCGGACGCACAGGCCCAGCGGCCATGGCTCACGGACCCAGCCGTTCCGCGGCATGTGGGATCCTCCCGGACCGGGGCACGAACCCGTGTCCCCTGCATCGGCAGGCGGACTCTCAACCACTGCGCCACCAGGGAAGCCCTTGGGAGGATTAAACCCAACAACAAGGATTAAATTTCAGAGATGTCAAGGGCTGAAAACACACCCAGCACGTAGCCAGCCACAATTTTTTATTACTTCTTTAGAAAGGAATTGGCAACTCTACACTGAAGAAGGTGAATATGAGAGCTCTTTAAGAGTCTGGAATGTTTGTAACTTCCCTATATTTGTTTATTTTGCCTTCAAGGGATCAACTTTAATACCCTATTGTGATTAGAAGTTAAACTTTTCCAACCTAAAGGAAGCAGGAAGCTAGTATTTTTAGAAATGCTTAGCCTATGCCAGATACTGTGCGAGCAAAACAAAACAAAGCAACTGTAATAAACTCCAAATAAATAAAAAATAAATCAATCAATAAAAAAAGAGGGAAACATTAAGTATTCTGGACCGAAGCAACTCTAGAGAGGGAAGTAGTTGAAATTGACGGAAGCAGTCTACGGAGAAGCCATGTCGTACAAGGGCAAGGAGGGAATTTCTCTGTGATTCGGAAAGAAGGACGCAGAGAGGGAAGAGGGATGGAAGCCAGCATTTATAGAGCATCTATAAAAGTGGATTTTCAACCTGGCTGCACATTAGAATCAAGGAGGATTTCAGAATCACCCAGATGATTAAAAAAACTACTGAGACCTGTGCCATATGTCGGCAGTTTGGATAACTGCCCTGGGGGTGAAGCGTGAATAAGCCATTAAGAGAACAAAACAAAACAACTCCATGGGCTTTTCTCCTGGGCAGTCCTCTGATTCGAAGTCTCCCAGCACTTCTGTACGTGTTATCACATTTAATCTTCCTGTACCTGTCTGTCACGGTGGCCCCAGGGTTTTGCTGTGTTCTGACCGCGAGGAAGACTGTTCATACCCAGGGCTGCCTGTTTTCCAAGTCTCCATTTCACTGAGCCTCTTGGGTTTCAGAAGCAGAGGGAGGAAGGAGTGCTGAGGAGAAAAATGACAGTAACGTTAATTTCTACTCATCTTTCCAAAATAACATATAAAGTAGGCGGTTGCATTGGATGTTGACTAGATACAAAGAAGGCAAATGGGAGAGTATGAGGTTGCAGACTTTTGCCACAGGATATGAAGGTGAAATTAGGAAACGACCGAAAACATGAATGCGAATACAGTTGACCCTTGAGCAACACAGGTTTGAGCTGCTTGGATCCACGCACAGGCAGATTTGTTTCAACATAGGTACTATAGTGCTACACGATATGCTGTTGGCTGAATCCACAGATGCAGAACTGGGGATACAGGAGGAACCACGGTTATGGAGGCGGGCTATAAGATATACCAGGAATATTTTTAATTAAAGTACAGTTGATATACAGCATTATGCTCATTTCAGGTGTATATACTCGGATTTTTGATTGGGCTGAGGGATGGTGCCCGTAATCCCCGTGTTCGTTCAAGAGTCAACTGTACACACCTATGCCGATTAGCGGGCATGATTTGGGTTTTTGGTAAAGGTTTAGATAATTGGAGGTCATTGAAATCCTTGAACCTTCCCCCCCAACAGGGTTCTCTTCTCTTTAGTTCTTCCGATCGTTGCCACACACCAGACTCTAGCATTGTTGATACAGCCTCTAAGTATCAGTACAATTGTTTGATTGAAGTGAGCATGGGACCCCTCTGATGTCCACACGATGTTCTAGGCCCTCCACCATGAGGCGCTATCAACCCACAGGCCCGGGGCTCTCTGGTTCTTTGTGTTTTGTGTCTGATGCTCAGCAGTTGTGATTGATGAAACCAAAGTTGCTTTTCCATAACGAGCCCAGCCCTCGTCTAAGGAGTCTGTGTTTAACATTAGAAAATGGCTAGCAAAGGTGTTAGGTGGCTGGTAGGCACATTCACAAGTTCTAGCGTTTCTGTGTTGAACAACTGTAGTTCAGAGAAATGCGGTACCAGGCATCTTCTTGCAGGTCTCAAAAACACAGAAAGAAGCTCCTTCTTAAATGCCTTTCGTGTCCTTCCCTCTTTTCTCTGCACACAGCCAATTGTCTATTATTGCTGTAATAGTTCCTTACTGATTTTGAGCTTTCAAACTCTAATTTTCCAGTTTACCTGAGCTTACTACCCAAAGTAGACATTTGATTGGGTCCTTCCTCTGTTTCAAAGCCTTCAGTGGCTTTTCACCTTCACAGAACAGATGCATATCCTATAGTGCCATGTTCAAAGCCCTTGTAATTTGATTCCAACTCATCATCTCCTGTCACTCTTGTTCAAAACCAAATTCAAGGGGCTTCCCTGGTGGCACACAGGTTAAGAGTCCGCCTGCCGACGCAGGAGACATGGGTTCGAGCCCTGGTCCAGGAAGATCCCACATGCCGTGGAGCAACTGAGCCCGTGTGCCACAACTGCTGAGCCTGTGCTCTGGGGCCCGCGAGCCACAACTACTGAAGTGCATGTGCTTAGAGCCCGTGCTCCACAACAAGAGAAGCCACCGCAATGAGAAGCCCGTGCACTGCAGCGAAGAGTAGCCCCTGCTTTCTGCAACTAGAGAAAGCCCACGCTCAACAACAAAGACCCAACACAGCCAAAAATAAATAAATTAAATAAATTTAAAAAAAAAAACAAATTTAAACGGGCACATTCCCACTTCCATTCTTCAGTCACCTCCATCTCTCACATAATATACCTTTCTTTCTTCTTGTCCCATCTGTGTTAGGCTGAGTCTGCCCAAAAGTCAAATTTCAGTTCAAATGCCACCTCCACCAGTTCAGTTCAGATGCCACCTGGCATTCTTTCAGTGTTCATTGTTTTGGGTACCTGTATTGTGGAAATCACCACAGAATGCTTTTCATTATGGTTGTGAATAGATTTGTCTCCCCCTTCTATTTAATTGTTACCAATTATTAATAACAGTAATGTTCATTCATATATTAACTCATTATTAATGAAATGATTGTTTCATTAATTTTATAGATTAATTTAGAGTAATTGTATACAGTTTATTAATTAATGTGTATATTCACTCAGTAAGTTTTATCAAATGTCAGTCATATGCTGAGTCCTGTTGTAGCTACAGAGATTGGACACCTTATGTGTCATTAAGTTGCTCATAGTTAAGTGAGGGAGCTGAAAAGTGTATAGACAATTGAAAACCAGTGGAATTAGAATGGTGATAGAGGAGGGACCCACTAGAGGCACTGAGGAGGGGCACTTAACCAGACAGAGGGCTCCCATCTACTGAGGCACAGACCCAGAAAGGTTTGATGGAGGTAGGATTTAGGCAGTCAGAGAAGGGTGGGTGAGGCTGTGAAGAGATGCTGAGTCTGATTTCCTGGTCCTCCCTAGAGTTCCAGCCCAGTTCCTTGGACAGAATGAATGCCTAATAATTTATAGAGCCAAATTGTTGAATTAACCAAAAAGAGTAAATTGTTACAAATAGGAGAAATAACTTTAATAATAGCAGTGGCTAGTATTTTTTGACCATAGTGCAGTAGGCACCTTGCTGTAAGCCTTAAATGGATGATCTTGTTGAATCCTTACATCAACCATAAGAGGCTGATACTGTTATTATTCCATTTTATGGGCAAAGAAACTAAGAGAGGGCAAGTGACTTGCCTAAGCTCACACAGCCAGTAATGGAGAAATAGGGAAGCTAAATCTAGAAGGTGAACTCTGGAACTCCAGTTTTAACCTACTATATCATGCACAAAAATTGACAGGATGTCTTCTGTCGCTGATTGATTTACTTGGCAGTTGGTTTAATTCCTTGTAATATCTTTATATTTAGTTGTGACAATACTTTCATCTTAGACTACATCCCAAGACTGCTTCTTCTAGTTTTATGGGAAATGACTATCTTTATGATGCTTGCTAAAATCATGTTTAAACATGTTTCCATTTAGTAGGGGAACGTTTTCCCTTCTGATATCGGGAGGAGCCATTAAATAAAATCCTACATAGACTTCCTGATAGCAACCTTATGCATTTCTCTGAATGTGAAACCCACCCAAGAATTTAAAATCTGGACAGAATTATAGTATTCATTTGGTCCAAACCTCTCTTTACACAAATAAAATTATAAAATCAGAGTATTTTAAATCTAGGCGGGATCTTAGGCCTGATGGATTCCCACCTCTTTATTTTCTAATTGAAGCAATTGAAGTCTTGAGAGGGGAAGTGACTTCCCCAAAGTTCCCCAGCTGGTGCGGGCAGAGCCAGAGCTAGAACCTATGTCTGTCTCCAGCCCACCACTTCCTACTTAACAGATGGAGGTGTGATCAGCCTCTGTTCACTGAGGATGTCGGGGCCGTGCCCTCCTTGCTGTAGTTCTAGCATGTAGAGTAGAAGCTCAAGCAATGTGGAATGAAGGAACGCGTGTTGCTGATCACTACGAAACTACAGTGATGGCTAAAGTGAATGCACCAGCTATACCTGTCTAGACAGGCCATGAGTTCAACTGTTGTTTGGCCCCGTGAGAATTTTTAACCTTGGTTTGACACTTCAGTTTTAAGAATCGGGGAGACTTATTTCCTATACTTAACGTTTAGATCATTTCCTCTCAGTTCTAATATCTATACAGTCAGCCCTCTGTATCCAAGTGTTCTGACTCCGAGGACTCAACCGCCCACGGAAAATATTGGGGGAAATAATTCCAGAAAGTTCCCAAAAACATAACTTGAATTTGCTGTGCATAGGCAACTATTTACTAGCATTTACATCGTATTCACAACTGTTTACGTTGTATTAGGTATTACAAATAATCTAGAGATGATTTAATGTATGTGGGAGGATGTGCATAGGTTATCTGCAAATACTATGCCATTTCATATAAGGGATTTGAGCATCCATGGATTTTAGGATTCTAGGCGGGAGTGGGGGGTGGGGAGTGTCCTGAAATTAATCCCCTTCGGATACCGAGGGACGACTCTATCTTGTTACTGTGTGTTTGGAGATTTCCTTTCTTGTTTTTCTTTTTTCTCCTCCTGGACGTAAAGGTTAGGAATTACCTTACTGGATTTCTCTGGAGACTTATCCTGATTCCTCTTAGATTTCTAAAGCAGTTGGATGCTGTTTTTATTCCATTATTACCAATGTGAAAATGGAACTTGCATTATTTCATAATAGATATTTCACCTTAGTATTGGCAAAATTAAAAAATAATTCAGTCTGTACTTGATCCAGCAGCCTCGTTACAATAGGCATTTTTTTATAACAAGGTCCCATGTTGAAAATCATGTGTCTTCTTTTGGGCTAATCACTAAACCCAGTGTTGGCTGTATACTGTTTACTATTAACTTTTTCCCCTTGTAGTTTAATACTGTTCCAGGAAATGAAATGTAAGTTTAATAAGCATGGCAATTGATGGAACCGTATGTCCCAGGTATAATTAATGTTCCTGATAAATGTGTGAAAGAAGGGCATGGCTGATGGGTTATAACTGTACTAAACCAAGATGATTTGAAGCCACTTATTCTGTAGAAATTTATATTTATAGGCTAGGATTTATAATTAAACAAAACTATACTTTTTTTTGACTTTCATTTTTTTAATGAGTTAAAGAACTGTTAGAATTGTCCATTAAAATATATGAAAAGAATGTGTTAATAACCTTACAGTTACTAATACTGTAAAGAGAGCGTGGAGGGACTAAATGCACTTTTATTAACATTTGATGACTTTTTTTCATGGAAAGGATGATTTTTATATGTGGGGAAGAACAACAGCTTGAAGTGGCAGAAGTTACTATAGATTTCTTGAGGTTGCCCTTCCCATTTCTTTTCTCTTTTGTGAAAAATTGTAGACCAAAACGTATTTTCTTCTGGTTGTGAAAATGGTATCAGTAGCCTCTCAGCAAAATGACTTTCACTAAGAAGTTGAAGACAAAACTTCCGTAGTGATATTTTGAGAGCTTTTGTCCCGCATTCTGCATTCTGGTGGTTCCTTGTAGCCCAGGGATGCTATTGATATATACAGAAAGGATGATTAAGTCAATAGTGGCTTTTTCTAAGTCAGTATTTCTCCTTGGAATATGATCATTTTAATATTCTCAAGGTATAGGCTAAAACTCTCTAATTGGATATACAGGAAGGAGAGCAGCAGCTGGCGGATGGAAAGTGAGAATGATCAGTTAATTCAAGGCCACGTGCCTCATGGTGTGGTGCTAGATCGCACCTAGCATTGAGTGAGCTTCTCTTTGGTGATCTGAGCCGTGTGAATCAGAAGGCACATTAGTATTTTAAACTCCTATATAATTTTAGTAAATGAGCGAACATTAATTTAATGTGCTATCCCATTGGCCCAATAGTTAATGCACCTTCAAAATTGCCTAATTTTGTCCAAAGCAGACTTCTGTCTCTTGACAAGAAAAGCATGGTTAAGCCTGTGGTGTAATCTTTCCCACTGTCCTGGACTCAACTCTGTCATTTCTGCCAGGCTCATGCATCTCTGTTGCCTTCTCTTAAAAGCATCATATTTAGGACTGCCCAGTAAAATAAAGGATGCTCAGGTACATTTGAATTTCAGATAAATAACAAAAAGCTCTTTTAGGATAACTATGTCCCATGTGATATTATACTAAAAGATTCTTTGTTGTTGATCTGAACTTCAACTTAACTGGGTATCTTGCATTTTTATTGGGTAAATCTGGTAGCCCCAGCCATATTGCCTGACTGTTTACTGAGCTTCATTTTTGAAGGCTGAAGGTTATGTTTTATGGCTCTCTCTTCCAGCTGGAACACAGATGTCCACCTGCCTTTTCCTACCAGGAAAGGAGGCACGCCGATGTGGAATCTGTACACTTAAACTTTTGTCACCGTTATTGATTATAATTAAGGACATAGGTTTAGAGTAAATACAGAATGACATAGCTCTTCATTCTTTACCTGAAAAGATAGGCAAAGTGCAAGGGAAAATATTACAATGTAATATTACAATATTATAATTCTATGTGAGGAGAAAATCAAAGAGTAAGGACCTAGTAAAAAGAGACCTGTCATCAGAACTCCTAGTTAGATAATTTTGTGAGTGAGTAATATACTGAGTGAACTTTTTTCTTGGTTGTTTGGGGGGAATTCTCTTATTTTTGCAGCATTCTGATTGATTTCAGAAAGTAGTTTAGAAAAATTATTCTCTGAAATGCTTTCTAGAGCGTGAAAGATTTAGAAGAAAATGTACAGCTCCTATCTAGATAGAGCATTGAACAGATCTGCACTCCCCTTAACCATTTCTTCAGTTTTTAGCACGTTGGGGTGGCTGACTCCATACAGGAGAACTTGAGCTTGGCTGTGGTGGCTTGGGAGGTGGCGTGCTGCGTGAGGGGCCTCAATGCATGGCTGCAAACGGGCTTTCAGGGATGGTGTATGGCGTGGGGGACCTCCAATACATGGATACTAGGGGGTTTGTAAAGAAGTCAAGGCTAAGGGGTGAAATACGGAGCTGCCTGGGAGTCAGTGGGATAAGTAATTGCTCCAACAGTCTTCTGAGTATAGGTCAGATAACCGTACGTGTGTAGTTTTCTAGAGGGAGATTCTCTGAAGTCTTTTTGGTGAGACCATGGGGAACAAAGTGTGAGTGAGAATTCCCAAGTCTTTGGAAACATTTCCTTTTACCCAGTCCTAACTCAAGGACATTGAAGAACTCCCAGAGCCACATGCCAAGGCATAGCTGGGGTTGGAGGGAGGGTTGGTGGGAGGAAGAGTTAGAACTCGGTTCTCAGATGCTTGGGAAACTTGTTGCTTGAGCTGGTGGCAACTGAGGCCACTGGCTAACAGCTGAGCGATTTTGCCGAAATGGATGTGAGCCAGGTTTGAACAGAGCACCGGGGACGGGAGGGTAGTAAATGGAAGTTTGGTTGGTTTGATTGTTTTCTGCTTCATAGCATGCTTATACCTTGCAGAACTACAGCAGAAGAATCAGTATTTTATATAAGAGTATTTCAGCACGAAATATAGCAAGTCATAAATACCACTTATAAGGGTAATAACAATGTATACTATTGACTTCCCTGTGACCAAGGCCAAGTCTTGTAAGAAGACTGAGCAAGTGGAGTAGTGACTGGGAAATCTGAGCCCTTTTCCTCAGAGATTTCAGATTGCTTCTGACTGCACTGTCTAGACAGAACCATGAGAGGGTACTGTCTAGAAACCGGAGGAATCTCAAGAGGCTGCTGTCCAGAAATGAGAGGCAAGTCTGCAAATGCAAAGGCTACAACATGCCAGCCTGTGCTGGGAGGCCTGAGACACTGATGTGTCCAAAGTGTAGCAGAGCAGCTGTTTTCTTTTTTTTTCTTCATTTCACAGTATTTATTAATTCAGCTTTCAAGATCAGATCATTTTAAAAATCATCTGAAAATTCTTCTCTAATAAATAACATTCCTCTAATTTACAACTGTTTTTCCAGGATACAGATGAATCAAGTCTTTTAAAAACAAATTCTGTCCGATCCTGGGATCCATTCTGGAGAGTCGCTCTGACCTCAGAAGCCCAGCCCTGACCTTCTTCTCAGCCAGGCGTCTGGGGGTGTCAGTAGTCTGAACTCCATGTGGCAGCCCTCGCGGTGGTGAGGCTACAGCGCAGGCCTTTGGTGACCTGTCTGTATTCCTCGGGTTTGGTTTTCAGGAGTGTCAGGATGTTCTGGAGGGTGTGGGGTGGCGGCATGCCCAGGGGTGGACATTATGTGATCAGGTAGTCGGTGTCGGTGGCCAGCTGCTTGGTGGAGCGCAGGGCTGGCTCAGGGATCTGGAGGATGGATCTCCTGGCTGCTTGAGACTTAGCCTCTAGAAAACTTTGCTGCGTTAACTTTGCTGACTTGCTGGGTACCACACTGGACCGTTGGTCCAAGGAGTATTTGAAATCACTGTTTGCCAGTCTGGTTTAGAGTCACCAGTGCAGCCTGTCTGACATGCCCTTACTTCACCCTGTTGATGTCGTAGGACCCCCACCTAGGTTCACTAGATGGCTGACCCAGGTTGCCCTTTCATTCGTTCATTCATTCCACAGCTGATATTTATTGGCTATCTACTCTATGCCAGGCACTATGCTAGGCACTGGGAACAGACCAGTAAAGAAATCAGACCCATCAGGAAAGGTGCCATTAGGGAGGCAACACTTAAGCAAAGGTGTGAAATAGGGAGGGGCGTGAGAATATCTCAGTGAAGAGTATTTCAGGCCGAGGTCAGAGCAGTGAAAAGGCCCTGGGACAGGAGTGTGCCCTCTGTGTATGAGACAGGGAGGCTGGGATGACAGAGTGGAGCACCAAGTTGGAGGTGAGGACGGAGAGGAGTGTAGGCGTCAGAGTGAACAGGGCCTTTGCAGGTCATTGTCGGGTTGCTGGCTTTTACCCTGAATGAGTGGGAGATCCAACAGAGGGTTTTGAAGGGCGGAATGACCTGATCTGAGTTTTTATTGTGAAAGTTTGCAAACCTTGACAGACGTGCAATAGCATAACGACCCTTCATGTATTCATCACCCAGCTTTGGCAATTATATTTTATTTGTACATATTTCTGTATGCGTGTCTGAAGGATGGGGACTGTTTTTTAAAAAAAGCACAACTATACTATGATTAGCATATTTAAAAGTTAACAATATTTCTATAAGTATCAAGAATTTGCATTGATTTATACTTTGAAGGTCAAGCTGTTGGGATTTCCTGAGAGTTTTGATGTAGCATGTGAGAGGAGTCAAGGATTAGACAGTAATTAAACTCCTTTTCAGTGTCATACATTTATTGGAACACTACTACGTATGTATTTCAAAATAGTTTTTAAAGATTAGCATCAGCATCTACCTTCAGGATTTTTAGTTTCTTTTTGTAAATGTTATCCAACGCCATCAATTCCCCAGCTAGAGAAAATGTTGGTATTGCTATTTTCAACTGTGGAAAAGTGGTACAGAGTTACTCACATGTTAAGTGACTTATTCTAAAGTCCCTTAGATGGTGGTTGAGAAAATCCTGGTAAACGGGGAGTAACTTACCCAAACTTGAAATTTCTTTTGCTCTATTACCTGTTCTTCTCTAGAAGAAATTTGGGCTGGCAGTTGGACATATATTAGGATGGATTTACTAATCTCTCAAGGTATTTTTAATTATTCCAAGAGCTGTCATGCAGCTAGCTCCACGTAATTCAGGTGGGTTATTAAATTGAATTAATTTAAATGAAATCAAAAGATTAATTGGCTGCCTCCTATATATTACTAGATGTTGTTCACGAGGCTCCCACAGTCTAGTGGGCATGGAACCTGTGGAACCATCGTGGCAATCAGGGAGGCAGAGGGAACATGGCTATAAGGTATAGAGATAGCAGAGGGAAGAAGTGAGTCAGGATGCGATTAGGATTTCTCCCGGATCACAGGGGCTGGGCAAGGGTATTCTTAGCACAAAACAACATGAGCGAAGGCATGAGAAGAGCGAAGACATGAGAAGAGCGAAGGCATGAGAAGAGCGAAGGCATGAGAAGAAGAGCGAAGCCATGAGAAGAGTGAAGGCACGAGAAGAGTGAAGACATGGCAGGTTAGGAAGTGCACACAGATGGCTCCTGGAGTACGCGGTACCTGGAAGGTGGGTAAAGGAGCAGCAGGAGATGAGTCTGGAGAAAGTTGAGCTATTGCAGAGAGCGCTTTGCATATGTTACCCTAAGTCAAAGAGGTAACAGTAGCATGTCAAAACTCCAAAACTCCCCGCAAGTTCCAGAATCGCTGCCCCTGGTAGGGTGTCTCACACACACCAACCCAATCTCATCTCGCCATGAGATCCACATAGTGTGCAACTCTGTGCTCCTAGTGTCTCCGGATGACATAATCTGCAATTGTCATTGCTACACCACAGAGCAATCTACTGTGTCTTCTCAGAAGTAAGCAAGATGTTTTTTTCTTTGTTGCATCAGCAGCAAAAGAATAGGTTGCTCTTTGAGCTTGCTTCCCGTAGAGTGGATTGGAAAATCAAAGAGGGCTAACTCTGCAGGTTAGTTCTAACTTCCGCATGTAAGAGAGCTCTTGATACCTACCCGGAGGTATCAACATTTCTGGTCACTGATTATGGTGACGAATTTGGCCTTACTATCATTGAAGGTTCTGTGCAAAAGAACCTCTGTTCATTTTAAACCCTATCCAAATTGTCTTCTATTCTGGAATCGTTCATTTGCTTCGGAACCCTCTCCAGCCATGCGTGTTGACAGAGCAGAGCCTCAATAGATGAATTATGTCTCCTTTGTCTTTGATATCTCAGCTATATTTTCTTCTACCCAGCTTCCCACCTCAATCATTGTTAATAGAGCTCAGTGAACTAAGAATATGTCAAATATACAGATGTATGTCCCCTCCCCGTTTCTTTGTTTATCTATTTCTTGTCTGTCTTCCCTCTATTTTTTTTTTCTTCCTGTTTTCTCATGCCTCATATTAGTGAGAAGTGACATTTCTGTGGGCAAGCCACTTTGGCAGTTAGAAACACAGTGGCCATCACTGACAGCTCCTTCTGATGGAATGGGTGTTTGTCCCCTTTGACTGGTCATGGGACTGAGCGCTGAGCAGGCTTAAATGCAGTGCTAGGGCCTCTTACCAGCTCATCTTTTATACATTTTATTACTCTTGGGAAAGAAAGAGTTTTGAAAAATGGGCTGTGCGCTGGCGAGACCCACTGAAGAAATTCTAGCTGGTTATAGATGTTATTGTTGGTCAGAGGCATGGGTCAGAATCATGGTCACCCAGCATAAAGGCTGGAAAGCAATTTAGAAAACATAGTTGAGAATTCTCATTTGATGGAGAAGAAACTGAGGCCCAAAGAGATTGGTGACTTGCTTAAGCCATGCAGCTGTTATTGGCAGCTTTTTATCTAGAACCCAGGAGTTCTGACTCAGTGTAGAATTTTTCCACCACAATACCCTGCCTCCCTCGTTGAAGTTTATTACATTTGCGTGAAGCTATCCCTAATGACGTACAGATTCCCAAAGAATTTTTTTAAGTAAAAATTTCCATTTGCAATTCTAGACATGTTTGTATGGTCTTTTTATGTGATGATATATTGTCCCTGTGTCTTGGATGGGATCACCAATTTACGGTTTATGGGATGATTTATGGATCACACTCAAAAGCAGACCAGGGGCCAGTGTTAGAGCAGGATTGTGTTTGCTATTTTGGGGTTCTGTACCTGAAGTGCCTTTTCCCAAAGGCCCAAGTCTTCCTCCTTGAGTTGTCTGCTTTCCTAGGACAGAAGCTATCCTTCTTCTCTTCCTTCTGTCCCTCCTCTCCTTATTGTTCTTCCTCCTTTTGCATGTGTCCTTCGTCCTAGGGTGCTCCCTGGCTGGTAATAAGTAGACACTTTCCCAGTGCTGTTGAATGAGTGAATGAATTTCTTAATATTTCAGCATGTGAGTAGATGGTTATTCTCCTGATATAGTGTCCTATTTTCTGTGGAAATTAGACTGCAGGTCAGACTTGTTTTAAGAAGGTGTGCTGTCAAACCACAGCTCTTTCCTGACTTAGCTCCTTTGTGTCACCCATATGCCCCACGTCTTGCATCTTGCTTTGGGCTTCTTATCCTCACCGTTCATTAGCACTTGCAACTGGTTGGTGAGAGTAGAGGAAGGAGAGGTGGTGAAACTCCAATCAGGTCGCTTGGTTACACATTAGTAACTGATAAAAGATAAAAAGATATTGGCTAAATGGGTTTTTAGGGAATTTTATGCCAGGTTGTTCTTGTTTCCCATTAGTGTGGAAAATCAACACTTGCTTGTATTTGGGGGTGAAGATATTTTTTTAAGTGAGTGGGAAAACCTCTTGACATTTCACAGAGACTTAAGTTTTGACTGGCAAATGCTAACGTTCTTTGTGTATAAAGAATTTCAGGACTCTTGTATATAAGCACTAATGACATACTATTTTCTATTTGTTGATGAGTTAAAATAGGCATTTTCTGAAATGGTTTTTTAGGAGATATTCAAACTTTCATCAACGCATTCTTCTGTATGACTGTCAGCTCCATTATCTCTGTTTTCATGGAACATAACAGAGTTCTTAACCTTTGCACTAGAAATTGAATTAGCATTTTCCCTTAAAGTATTATTGGCCTTGTAATAAATAATTACAGACAATTTCTAACAGGATTACTATTTATGAGTTTAGGAATGAGATCTGAGGTAATGATTTTGTTCCCAGTTGTGACATACTCTGCCCTTGCCTTGTGATGAGTTGGGGTGCAGTTCCCAAGGACTCTCTTCTCTTTGGGGAGCCTGGGCTCTGGGATCAGACTGCCTGGGTCCTTGACGCCATCCTTTCCTGATTGGATGACTTGGGTGAGTTAGCTAATCTCTCTGGACCGTGGTTACCTCATGTTTAAAACAACCAGTTATAATAGTACTGCTTGGGGTAGTTTTGAGGGTTAAATGATTTAATTCCATGTAAAGCACTTAAAATAATGCCTGCCACAACTATCAATTTTGTGCGAAAATTTGCTTGCCTACTCCTCCAGCTGCTAGACCAAGGGTCATGCTGGGTTTTCCAGAAGTCCAGGGTGTGGTGTGAACTTTGGGCAGAAGCTGAAATAGCAACCATAACTCTCTCCCTAGATAATTTCATGGAATCGAAGTGAGCTGCATTTATCACCAGTCATTTTTTGGAAGAGGTTTTCTTTTGTACCTTTTAGGGAAGAACATTATCTGCCTCTGTTTATTAACCAGAAGATACAACAAATACAAATAAAAATTATACTCATTAAGTGGGTAATATGAGATGAGAGACAGAGTAAGTTTTCAGGTAAGCAGTATAAATGAGCTGGAGTCTTTAATTTCCAACCAAGTTGAAAGGACCTATATTTGTTATCCAGAAAATAATTTTTAACTTGCCTACTGCAGAACATAACTACCACCTGTTTTACTGGGCTTCCCAAGTGTGGCCCAGGACTTATTTAACTCTAGCTTTTCTAAAAATGAGATTCAGAATTTTCCCTCTCTAGACTCTACCATTTTATGTCAACTTTATTCTTTTTAAGAACATTTCTGTACTTCCGTGGAAAAAAAATAAAGGTCATATTAAAATCCAAGTACAAAGTTGCATAGAGTAGAAAAACCCATAGGTAGGTTCTGGCCAAAGGCACGAACCACCTCTAGCTTATGCCCATCCCTGTTGATATTTAAAGCAGGAGGTACACAAGAAACCACGTTCCAATTGATTTGTATGTTGGTACACACACAGGCATCAATAACTGGCTTCTTGTTATCTTGATACAGCGTTCTGGTATTGCAACAGATTCAGCTGTGTCTCTTGCAAAGTTGTTCTTAATTCTTCACTGATTAATTTATCCAGTAAGTATTTATTGGGTACTTTCTGTGTGCAAAGTACCGTACCAGGTGCTTCGGGGGGGTGATAGAAAATACTTAGAATATAGTTTCCATACTGGTGAAAAGCTTACAGCCTGGTTGGGCAGGCACGACATACAATATGGAGCATATAATCTTACTCATTCCACAGTCAACTGTCAGACGCTTACTAGTTGTCATTACTGTGCTGGAAACTGGGAAGCAAAGGTGACACTAATAGGATCTCTTTCCTGGAGACTCACAGTGAACACATACGATGATGAGGATTTCGGAATAGTTATATATGTGATACTCTAGGAGCACATGTTGATTCTATTGAGAAATTCAGTGGTTGCTACCTGAGAAGGGGCCATTTTCACTCAGGAGATTTTTGCTTTTTGGCCAAGATAGGAAGCAGTGTGGACAAAGGCCCAGACATGTGCTAGCCAGGTTGGGGAAGTGAGACACTTAAAATTAACCCTGACAGGGAGGGATGGAGCTGGAGACTGGACAGTGGCCAAGTCATCATTGTCAATACCAAAGAGCCTGCATTTCACCCATAGACCTGCAGTGGGTGCTCTTAGTCTGAAGTCTTTTAAGGAGACCATTCCTGGACTTCAGGGGGCCCGTGAACACCCAAAGATTATAAGCAAAATCTGTGTTTCTGTAAATAAGGGTATTTTCCTGGGGTCCACCCAGAAGAAGAAGATTCAGAAGCCTTATGATAGACGTTGAGGAGACATAAAGGATTTCATGTCCATCTTGTCTCGCTCTTGCTGAGGTGTGGAGGACAGGGTTGTGATGTGGGAGTTACAGGCGAGTTGGGAAGACTTTCAAGAAGACTCACCATGTCTGTACCTTCCTTCAGATGGCAGATGTTTCTTAATCACTTACCTGTGTGTCAGACTGTGCTGGGCATGAGCTGAGAGACCACGGTGAGTAAGGTAGCCACAGTTCCTGCCATGGTGGAGGTTACAGTGTATGGGGAAGGATAGATAATTAAACAGAACACAACCAAATGTGGGTCCGTGGCTTCAGTCATTTATTTATGTACTTGTTCATTCAACGATTATTTCTCTGCTAGGCTCTCTCGAAGGTTTTGGGGAAAGGAAACTTACATTTGGGGAAGACACACAGTAAATAAACGTTAACATTTGGTTTGACGTTGGGTAGCCATTAAGCGCTATAAAGAAAAACCAAACCAATATAAGAGGGTGAACAGTAATTGGGAAGCTACTTTAGAGAGGTCAGGAAAGGCTCCCTGAGAAGATGAGAAACCCTGAGTGGAGGGAGGAAACAAGTCAGGAGAAGAGCGCTGAGACCTGGACACACTTGGCCTTGGTGGCGCAGCAGCGACTTCAGCGCTTGAACCTCGGTGAGTGAGGGAAGCAGTGCGAAGAGTCCAGGTGAGAGTGACAGCCAGGGAACAGATGGCGCTGGGCCTTTGAATTTTATTCTCGGTGTGGTGGGAAGCCATGAGGGTTTTGAATAGCGAAGTATGATTCTGACTGCATTCTGTGTGTGCGTGTTTTAAGACGCCACCAAGCGATGAACTCAATCTTGACACTTGCTCCCTGGAGATGGTATCTGATCCCATAGGTTAAGTGCTTAGTCTCACGAGACTGCCCTTCACTTCAGATGCTGATCGCAAGGCCCAGTCATCATCTGTGCTTCTGACCAACTGGCTTTAAATCCAAGTTTCCCATGAGCCTCTGCTTGGGTTTGATTAATTTTCTAGAATGACCCACAGAACTCAGGGAAACATTTTGCTTACTAGATTACTCGTTTATTATAAACATTTGACTTACTAGATCACAGTCAGATGGAAGAGATGCATAGAGCAAGGTATGGGGAGGGGGTGCAAAGCTTCCATGCCCTCTCCAGGTGTACCCCTCTCTCCGTACCTCTGTGTGTTCACCCACCCAGAAGCTCTCCAGCCCCTTCCTTTTGGGTTTTTATGGAGGCTTCATTACCTAGGCACGATTGATTAAATCACTGGCCATTGGTGATTGATTCAGCCTCCATCCTGTCCCCTATCCCCCCAAATCAGGAGGTGGAACTGAAAGTTCCAACCCTCAATGCTTGGCTGGTTCCCCTGGCAACCAACCCTCCTCCCTAGATGGGGTCCAAAAGTCACTTTGTTAACATAACAAGAGATATCTTTGTTGCTTTCATCACTTAGGAAATTCCAAGGGTTTTAGGAACTCTGTGCAAGGAATGGGGATGAAGACCAAATATATATTTCTTATTATAAATCATAATATCATAGGGAGTAAAGGCCTCTCCTAGGGTAGGGGGAGTTCAGGGTACATCTAACCTAGCTCATGGAGGTCAGCAAAGCTCCCTGGAGGAAGTTAAGTTCAAACTTTGAACTGGAGGATAAATAGGAGTTATCCAGTGGGTGAGGAAGGGTGTTCCAGGCAGGGGGAGCAGCATGCTTGCATGCCTCAGGGGGATCAATGGGCCACAGGGCCAAAAATGGGAATGCAGGAGTAAGAACAGGCTTTTAGGGAAAGATCCCGAGTTTAGTTTTGTGCCCATTAAGGTTGAAGTTTCTTAGGGTCATTCAAGAGGAGCTGCAGAGTGGGTAATTAGCATCTAGGTCTGCTGTCCAGGAGAGGAGTATGGGACGGCAGTTTCTCGTGGTCACACACATGGCTGAGATTCCCACAAAGAGCTGTCAGCTGAGGCAGACGAGGGCTGGGGGCAGAACCTCAAGGAACATTGACATTTAGGAGCCTGGTGGGGGAAGAAAATCCTGCAGAGGAAATAGGGGTGGAGTAATGGCCAGTGAGATCTGAGTGGGTGTCCAGAGAAGTGGTGAAGACTTTACCTGCTGTAAGAATTTAAAGCTGAACCAGTGTGAGTTGGAATATGTAGGATAAGCCTTATGGAATATGGGAAACGAAGCATGGTTTTATCTGACAGCTGAGGTGACGGGAGGTGGTGACTAAGTGGGGAGCATAGTGTGAGCAATTTCTCAGAGGTGGATTTGATAAAATTTTGCTCAGGGAGCTACAAAGAGACCAGTTCTGATTGGAGCAGGGAGTTCAAGCACTTGGGCTTAATTTTATTTGATGATGATTTTTTAACTTGAGTTTTCCTGATTTATGACTCCCCTAAGATTATAGGCAGAAGTTTGAAAGTGTGTTTATGTGTTTTCTAGACAATTTCAGCATTTTCATTGTATCGTCAAACAAGTCCATGACCCATCGAAAAGGTAATGATCCCCGGGTATAGGCAATGAGAGGTTATTGAGAGATGAATGTTGTCTTTTATGATGATTCTTTTGGCAGTGGTTGGCAGGATGAGTTTGAGGAATGATGGGAGACAGAACTTTAATTCTAGTCATTCAGACATGGAGTATTGGTCTCTTATGCGAGAATGGTGAAAACCAGGGATGCAAAGAAGGATAGGCATTGTGTTTTGAAGAAATGATGGACTGAATTTGATGATGGCTTAGATGTAGGAGGTACATTTAGCAAATATTTATTAATGACCTACTGTGTGTCAGTTAAAATTGGGAGCAAATGAGACAGGGTCCCTGCCTTCATGGAATTTACTGTTTACCACAGGGAACATATATTTGTCAATAATGCCTCAAACATGGGACTGGAAATTATGGTAAATGCCATGAAACGAAAGTTCAGGGAGCTTTGACTGCTCACAACTTCGGGGATTTGATTGGTGAGGGAACATCATGAAGTTGTTCCACTAGCATTTAATTACCCCCACATTTCTAGGGAGTGCATATTTGTTGATTCTTTTAACTTTGCAAAAAATATTTCCTTTAGAAACCAAGGCTCTAAAAAAATTTTTAAATGCTTGGCTTATCAGGGGAATAGTGCTTTTGGATGGCTGGTACCATGATTTGTGGTTGGAAAAACAAGAGTATTTGGTTACATTGAGCTTCAAACTTTTCCTTTGATTAATGAAAATCTTCCTGGCAAATACTTTTTAATGGGCTCTGTTTTTACTTGGACCAAGAGAGTCCACTCTCTGACCTCAATATGAATGCCTTCTGACATCTCTCTTAATCATATTGAATATGTAATATCAGTGGGGCATCCATTTGGAAATATTTAGTTGTCAAACTGGTGTAATGAAAATGGAACTAAATCTAATCAGTTGAGTTTCTAGTTTCCATAGGTGCAGTGGTGGTGTCTTTTGTTATTTGATGCTCTCCAGCTTCTGCCATTCTTTTTCCTGCCATTACTTTACTCCATTCCTTAGTCACTTGTGTGCCTCAAAGTTGCAATGTGTTAAGTCACTGATGCAGAGCATCCCTCCGTGTCTCATTCAAGCTTCTGCCCTACGTCTTTTCAGAGAATCTTTTAAAGTATCTGTAGGGCTAAAGGACATCTAATCTCTTAATACGTAGCCTAATAGACTAGTCAACTTCTTATCTATGTCTTATGAGGAAGTGTCCAGGATGAGAAACTCACTAAATTTGGTGACAATTTAGTGAGAATAGGAGACAAGTTTTACAAAAAGGGAGACGTTTTAGCAATTTGGCAAAAGAGTTAGTTAAATCTTCACATAGGATAAAGGGGGAGGGCATTTTTATCCAAATGGATAAAAAGGCTTTTATCCAAAGCCTCTTATTAGGAAGGCAGAACCTGAAGACATTTAGAACATGAAAAGTAGTTAATGAGAGTAGTTAACGTTGGTCCTGTGGAAATAAGGAGAAGCCAAAGGGCCTCTGAGGCAGAGGGAGAGGAAGAAAGATTGCCCTAAATGTAATGTAAGCACTTCCTACTGGAGAGGTGTGAGGCTAAAGGTTCCGGGTCTATGACAGCTGCAGTCGGGCAAGGCCAGGCAGAGAGGACAGCTGGAAGAGGTGAGTCCGGGACCTGTAAGTAGGCTTATCCCTGGGGACTGGTCTAAACTTGGGTTGGTGCCTGAGCCACCCTTGTGTGTTGGTCTGAGTCCAGACATGGGCACTTCCCTCTCTGATCCTTTCCACTGCAGATAACGGGGCCAAGTGAGTCTGCATCCTGAGGACGGGGATCTCTATCTGGATGCAGCTGTGCCAAGTGAGCTTGGCTTGACTCTCAAGACAGCCTTGAGCGTCGCATATCAAGGTGCCGCAGGGCTTTGCAACCCATGAGATGATCTCACTTGCCTTTTCGCTTGATCTGTATTATATTCGTTTAGATGCAACCCTGGTCTGGGAGTCTTCATCGAGCAGGGCTGAGCCAAAATGATTACTGACAGTGTTATATATGTGAACTTCCCATCTGGATAAAAACGTTGCTTTATGGAGAGGAAACATGGCCTGTGTAATTTCTCCTCTCTTCTCGGAAGCTTTCTGATTTTATGCCCTATGTCTACAGTACACTTTCAGTATTCCAGCGCCATCTCAAAGCTAAAGTGTGGATGAAAGGCATTTTGCCGACGGCATGCAACGCTGCTAGATCTGGGGAAAATGGGCTTTAGCTCTTACATCTTTTACCCATATTCTTAAAATCAGTATTTGCATATCCTATTTATATTGTTTTGAAAATTGTTATATTATTGACTCAGTCATTGATTAATTTGTTTGATATCAATATTTATTGAGTTCCTATTCTGGAAGAGGCTCTGTGCTATAAACGCTCAGCGTTCCAAAGACAAGACACAGGGAACTTAGTGGACAGCAGTGAAGACGAGAATGTACAATTGAAGGAGGGATAATGTAGTAAGTAGCAGAAGAGAAGTAAAGAAAAACCTGCTATCGAGTTCAGAACAGGGATACGTTATTTCCAGCGTGTGGGGATTAAGAGTGGCTGATAAGAGAGGAATTCATGCATGGATGATGCTAAGTGAAATAAACAAAAAAAAGACAAAAACTATATGATTCTACTTATATGAAGTATCCAGAGTACCAATGCACGGAGACAGAAAGTAGAATGGTGTTTGCCAGGGGCTAGGGGGAAGAAGAAACGAGGAGTTGTTGTTTAATGGGTAAAGAGTTTCAGCTTTGTGAGATGGAAAATTTCTGGAGATTGGTTGTACAACAGTGTGAATATACTTATCACTGAACTGTACACTTAAAAACAGTTAAGGTAACAGATTTTATATTATGTTTACCTTGCCACAGTTTAAAAAAAATACGGTATTTTATTATGCAGGGTTGGGTGGAGGATACTTGACACCTTGGAACTTTTGCCCATGCACAGACTATTCACTCACTCACTCATTCATTCATTCAACGAACATGTATTGGACGCTTGCTATGTGTTAGGTGCTGAGCTGCTTCCCGAGGGTCAATACTAATGTTTATAAGTCATCGAATCTGTCAATGTCATGCTTGCTCACCACCCCTTCCCTCCCCACGTGCTAAGCTTCTGTAGTGAAATCTTCACAGCTGCTACCTGCTGACTTGAATCGCGCCTGAGACATTAGTAAACAAACAGTAGAAAGATTTGAGGTTATGGGGGGGGCGTTGACGGCATGGTGACGAAATGGAAGGAGATGGGTAACAGAATATGAACTAGAATTGAATACTGTGAGGCAGCTCTCTCTAAGGATATTAAAAAAATAAAGATCTCCTGTTTACGGCTGCCAACCTAAGAGCTAAGTCATTTAGAATGGAACAAACTGGCAAAGTCAGATGCACTCAACCCAAGGAGCTCCTTATTTTGTGAATATTACGGCAAATGTAGTTTGAGAGCCACTGCCGCAAAATTGTGGGCGACGTTAATGAGTGAGAAGGGCAGGGAAGGGTTGTACAATTTGAGCTAAAAGGAAAGGCAGGCTTGTGAAGGGGAGGAGTGGTGACAGTCAGGGTGGTCTGGTTATTTGGGCGGGGAGTGGAAAGCAAGAAGCATGAGCTTCCTTAACCGAGAGACCCTGGCAGCTCTATCTTCAATTCACTTTTTCTCATCTTATTTTGTTTTTGTTTTTAAATGTCATAGGCTTCATTCCATCTTCCCTTCCAATATTTTTCTACTTCTTTCTTTCCCCCCTTATATACCCTGGAACACTCCATTCGTTTCAAGGTATTATTGAGTGCCAACTACATTCCAGGCGCTGTGCTGGGCTCTGGCTATATACTCCCCAGTTCTCTCATACCACCTTTATCCTGTTGCACATGCCTAGCAAATCCTGGGTCAATGTCATTTCTGCTCCTATATGTGGTTAGATGAGACATGCAAACTTAGTCTCATCTACTCCTTTCCTTACCTCTTTGCTCCCTGTCTTCTTCAAGGTGTCTTCAGTGAAGCTGTTCCTTCTACCTGTGTATTTAATCCCAGCTGCTTTACTTTCCTTCTTGACTTTGTTCTGTTTTCCCTTCTCTGTACCTTCCACCATTCCCTCCCTACTGGCCCATTCCCTTCAGTCTCCATGAGGCCTTCTCAGGCCCCTTCCATTCAAAACACACCTTTTTGTCTTTATATTCTTTAGTGACAACCCTATCTCTTTCTCTTCCCGTTCACGTCCAAGTTCTCAGAGGAATGGTCTTCACCCATTGTCATTTCTTTATGTTCCATCCACTCTCCACCCACTGGACTGGCTTGTACCCTCTACTGAAACTCCTTGCTAAGTGTCCTCCTTGTCAAATCCAACTTCATTTTATCAGTCCTGGTTTTATTGGACTTTTCTGCTCCTTTGACACGATTGGTCACACTCTCCTTCTTAAAGCTTTCTACTTCTTTAAACTTTTTTGCTTCCCCGTTTCCTTGGTTCTCCTAGAACTTTCTGACTGTGCCTTCTCAGTTTCTTTTCTGAGATACGCTTCCTCCCTGAAAATTTTCAGGGTTGGTGTAATCATTTGTGTTCCTCTGTTCTTCTCATTCTACATGTTCTTGAAGAGGAATATTGGATATTGACTACTATCCTCAAATTACAGTCAAGTCATAGCAACTGATACCCGGGGTTACCTTGTAACAACGATGTAAAAATTTGAATTATCTTTCTATACATGTTCTATGTTGTTCATCAGTTCATCTGACTTTCAAATGTTCCAGCTGTTTTATGCTTTGTCTCCATTTTCTAAAGGCCCTTAGTGTGGTCTAGAATTGGAATGAGCATTGGTCTCTAATGGTTCTGGGTTAATTGAGAATCCCTAAAAAAATGATTAAGTCTATGAGAAACCAGCTAATTTCATTTTGTCATTTTCTGGATAATATATTCTGGTGTAGGAAGTCCATTTTTTAAGAAAGTTTGCAATAAACAATTTCCCCTCAAGGTTTGCTGCAACAGACGGCAAGAGGTAATGAAGATTAGCTTACATTATGATTCATTATTTCAAAATGTCAGAATAAAGTGGATCTGCTACATCTTCCAAGCCTCTTATTCTTTAGAGGAGAGTGCATGTTTTGCTTTTCTAATGTTAATGGATTCACTGTTTTTTTTTTGTTTTGTTTTTTTGTTTTTTTTCTCCTATTTTTTTCCCCAGGCCAAATTCAGATAATCGGCGCCAGGGTGGCAGAGAGAGATTGGCCAGCACCAGTGACAAGGGAAGCATGGCCATGGAATCTGCCAAGGAGACTCGCTACTGTGCAGTGTGCAGTGACTATGCCTCAGGCTACCATTATGGAGTTTGGTCTTGCGAGGGCTGTAAGGCCTTCTTCAAGAGAAGTATTCAAGGTAATAGTGTGTTGCCAACAACTTATCCCATTTTTTAATCCTAAGAGGGGAAGCAACAGAGGAAGGCATGTGATCAGCCATTTGTACAAAACACTAATACCTAGTAGGTCCACTAGTATCTATGGTAGAAACACGGAGAAGAGACGAGATCCCAGGAGAAGGGATTGGCAAATGTCAGGGTAGTTGTGGCTGAGTCATTGTGCTTCCTCCATTTGGCAAGATCCCAACAGTCTTGAGCAACTCTAGAGGAAGAGGATTTCAGTAGCTGTGTCTCTGAGATGTTGTCCATGTCATGATTGGGGGATGGCAGGTGGATATTTATGTGTTGTAGGCAACTAGGCTGTTGTGATGTAGTGTGATATTAATTATCCATATATAATTATTTCTCCAGCTTAGCTTTGTTCAGATAAGCATTCTGATCTTTGCTCCAGACCAATTCTAATTTAACTCGCTCTTCTCTTGCTCTTCTTCCATCTCTTTGTTGTCTCAATGGATGACATGACCTTTTGCTAAACTGAGAAGATTCAATGGCTGGTGACTTGTAATAAGGGATGTATTATCTGTATCAAGCAGTTATTAAGCATACACCCGTAAGACTTCATTCATGTCATTTGCAATGTCTGCTTCAATCCTTTTCTTTTATACAGTTTTCCAAGTGCAGTTTCTCTGATAGACTGCCAGCTACATTTCATTTCTACTCCAGGAGTGTCTATATTGTTGCTATACTGTCTATATAGGATATACTGGGAGAAACAGTCGTTTTTACTACCTAAAATATCTATGCTAAAGATCCTTTGACAAAAACAGAGATCTGACAGTTCAAACTAGCTGGATTAACCTTTTGTTTTAATACTGGACCATTTTTCTCTGTTCTTATTCCTTTATCTTTTCAGCTTAAACAAAGTTTAGTATATAAATACTAAGAATATTTCTGATGGAGTTTTTGTGTGATTCCCTCTATGGAAATTGAGGCTGAAGTAACTTGTTGAAAACCAGAGTCTACTAAATTAGTAGGTACTGATTGCAGACACTTTTGGATAGAGAATGAATCACTATGCTCATGGACTTTTTGCTGTAGCTCTTCACTGCCCTGATGTGGGGTGAAAGCTTGGGGACGATACACACTCTTCGTTTTTCCTTTCATTGCCAGTGGATGGATTTTTTTAAAGGCTATTCATATCTTAATAGAGTAGCATGTGAGGTCAACTTGGTCCATTTTAAAAGCACTTTTTTTTGACAACTATTACTTTCACCATCTTTTAGAAATCTATTGTAAGACTGGGACTTTTTTATTAGAATTTTAATAAAATTTATATTATATGATAGTGGATTTTTGTATATAGATACATACCAACACAGATTATTTAATTTTACTAGCAGATATTAATACTATCCTAATTTAGAAAAGTGATATTTGTGTTTTGGTTTAAGTTAGTATAAGCCCTTAAAGGTCTTTTGACCGCCATCTTCACTTGTGATTCTTCTTTTCATTTAGTTTTATATAATCTAAGATACCATTATTTTTATCAAGCATTTAATCTGGTATGGAAAAATCATCTGACAGAGGTAGATTTAGTGGGTAGGTTCAGCCACAAACTTGGACAAGTCATTTATCTGAGACTGAGTTCCCTCGTCTGTAAAAATGATTTAGAGCAGGGGTCAGCAGTTTTTCTGCAAAGGACCAGAGAGTAACTAGCTAGGCTTTGCAGGCCATGCAGTCTCTGTGACAGCTACTCACTCTGGCATTGTGGCCTGCAAGGAGCCATAGGTACTGTGTAAATAAATGGGTGTGTGCCAATAAAACTTTACATACACAAACAGGTAACTGACCAGGACTGGCCTGTGGGCCGTAATTTGCTGACTCCCGATTTAATGTACAAGAGAATCGATGGTTTCCAAATCTAACGTTTTGTCTTTCATGTTTATTGAGAACTCACTCTGTACCTGTGCTAGATAGTCTGAGGGAAATAAAAATATGTGTAAGAAGTAATCCATAATCCCACAAAATTTAGAATTTGTTTGGGAAATTTATTTGGAGAGGCAAAGGTACACGTTCTCATGATAGGATTAGAGAGTAAGTTAGTATAAAGTGCTGTGCTATGATACAGATAGGGAAGACAATAGATGAATATAAGAAAAGAAGATATTGTCAGTTATAAATGTAAAAAGACTGAGATTGAAGGTAGAAACTATCTTCGTCCAAGGAACAATGACAATATTTTCACAAATTATTTTCTTCACGTGTGTTCAGCATTTAGGAGTGTGCTATGTAACACCACATTGAACTTAGTATTGTCTCTAGGCGTTAAGGCATCGGAACAGAAAACACAGGAAAAAATACTTATAAAAATTAAATGAAGTAAATGTAAGTGTATAAAAAGAAATATTTTGTTGGTATGGCTTTATCTCAAGTTCAAATATTCAAAAAAATGTTTGCTTACTCTTTGATAGTTACAGTACGTATCTGATATCTAACTTGTTCGTACAGACTAAATAGTAGGATTTCATTATACTACCTAAAGTTGTACATATAAGCTGCTTACAAATGCAATTTCTACGTGGCTTCAGAAACTTCTTACTTATCATGGTATGAAGACATTTACAGAAGGTTTCTTAAATGAGATGACTATTGAGTCCAAAGTTCTGCAGGAAGCCTGGAAACAAGGCAGAGTTATTAACTTTTAAAGATAGAGAGGAACCTTAAAAATTATAAAGTTCACTAATTTATTGATTTGTTCATTGAATGCCTCCACTAAGCAAAGCACTGTGTGAGGTCCTGGAGATACAATTACAGTAAAGACATAGTCCTTACCCCCATAGAGCTTAAAGGTAGTAGGAGAGGTGGACAAATAAACCAGCAATTAAATTACAGTGTGATAAGTACCAAGATGAGGGTGAGTGCAGATTTTACAGGAGTCCAGACTTCACTTATTCCTGGTGGGGCTTGAGTCAGGCTCTCAGAGAAAGTTTCCTGATTTAAAATTGTCCAGAGAATTTTGCAAGTGAGCAAAATGAAAAAGGGCAGGTTGAGTGTTCAGTCATATGAAAATGGGACTGAGTATGTGGGTAAAGCCCAGGAGGTAAGGCAGAGTTTGGGGAGTTCTGTGAATAAAAATTAACAAAATTAATACACCATCTAAGACATTCCTGGGCCATATATTTCTTCTTAGACTGTGTAAAAACAAAGTAATTTATTTCCTTTTGACTTTAATGGCGTTTCCATCTATTTGATTTGTTTGCGTCTATAAAAGGAAAACAGCAGAGCAATAGAGTCTTTCTCATCATAGTCTTGATAGCTTGGAACTAAAAAGTTTTACTGAACTTCTGTGACTCTTTATAAATCACGCTGCCCCTCAAGCCTATTTAAGGACAGTGAAGGGTCTGACGTGCTGCAGGTAGAAAGCTCTGAAGATGCTGTAGCTCTTCCTGTTTTTCTTGTTGCTTAAGAAGAGAGCTAGAAATGAGTGTCCATCAGATTACTCTAGTGCTCTAAGTGTTTAGTTGAAGAGGTAAAGTGTTTGACTTGAAAGCATACAGATTTTCATCCCCTGCCTAGTGTATGAACTTGATTACTCAAGAAATTGAATAATGGCCTCCAGTTGAACATACTTTTTTTTTTTTAAAGTGAAGTCAAGGACACGATTTAAAGGAGATGGGTGAAATTGGATATTCTGTGAATTTATTAATCACTGTAGGTAGAGGAGCAGTGTTCCTTAAGATGTGTTGTAGGCAGAGACTCTTGGATGAGTTACATAAGGAGATTTGGTTATAGGTTCCGCAGCCAAGTACTACCTTTGAACATTATTCCAAGGAAAAGGACTCCATGGAGCTCGCAGCTTGGTCATTATATTACAAATAAATATTATAAAGATCATATTACGGTCTTATACTATAAATGGTCATGAGGTACAGTGGAGGCTCAAACCTATCTGTACACCCCTAGCGGCACTGCCACTTTCTATTTTCTTTCGAAGGCATCTGTGGAAGATATTTAACACCGTGCTTAACAGATATGGCCCAGGCCCATGTTGACTTAAAGGTTAGCTAAGGCCAGAAGGACAGGGTATTAGGGTGGAGTCTGCTTATGGTCCAGCACAGTGGGGGTCTTAGGTCCGACAAGGATAACTGATGTCCTTACCCACCAGGCCCTAGAAAGCTTCAGGGTGAGAGTCCAGCACCCTGGATAGCTCCTTCAGCAGCTGCCAGGGGTAAGCAGAGACTGACTTTCTAAAGAACCTCAGGCCCGTTCAGCTGGTCTGTGAAAAGAGAACTTAGTTCTTTTGTGCTTAGGAATTCACTCTTGTTTGCCCAAGACGGGTTAGTTTTTATGCTAAGTTTCCCATTTCCAGTCGCCTTCTGTCTTGACCATTGCGCCCCTGTCTAGAAAAGGCCAGAGGATGGGGTAGAAGTGGAGGCTGCCGCTCTCTCGTTACAGAACTGTCTTACCTCTAGAGTCATTTCAGAGATACATCTCAGAGTTGATCCTGGCAGTACGTGCACCCCAAAATACTAAGTCTTTTGTCTCCACATTTCCCTACTTGCTCCTCTGCAGTCTAGTCTCCCAAGTGACAGCAGGAGAGGTCTTTTAGATACATTAATCAGGTCATATGGTCTTAAACTTAAACTCTCACTGCACTTAAAGTCCAGATTCCTTTCTATGTCTTAAAATACTCTGCATGGTCGTATTCCTGCTTCCTTCTCTCCCCATCACTGTAATCCAGCCACGATGGCCATCTTTCTCTTCTCCCAACACACGACACACATTCCTTTCTCAGGACCTTAGTATATATGGTTCCCTTTTTACCTCCCCTGATTACCCCACCAAAAATAACCCTACAAACCTTTGCCTCTGTTTTTTTTTTTTTTTTAAATACCTTTCTTATTTTCCTTTAAGGCCCTTAAACCCTTAATGAACTTTCAGATTTATTCATTTGGTTGATTATTATCTGTCTGCAACAGGTGCCACCTTCAAATATTCCTGCCCAAACTCGGATGGAAGCTCAGTGAGAGCTGATTTCTGGTTCGGTCTGCCCTGTTTGTTGCTATAACTCCCATGTCTGCAGTCATGTGGGCACATGTCTGTTAAATGATAGAACATGGCAAGAAGTCAAAAGAATAGTAGATAAAACCTGCTGGAGGGCTTCAGAGAACAGAGTTATTTCATCAGGTAAGGCTAGCAAGAGAAGTGTTAATGCAAGTGGTATATTTGATATAGGCCTGGAAAGAATTGGAGGATTTTCATAGGCATTAAGAAGTTTGGAGAAGAATTCCAGAAATGTGAAATAGCGTAAACCAAGAAATGCACAGTGGAAATTGGGTAAATCAACTGTGAAAGAACAGAGGGCTTGCTGTCTTCTCTCTGCCTCTTTATTTTCCCTCTTCGGCTCTCTACAAGCAGGCATTCCACAGAGTTTGCAACCTCTGTTCCTTTCACTTTCTCATCCTTTTCTCCACCCAGTTTCCTAAGCGATGTCATACATATCTGTTATGGGTTGAATTGTGTCCCCCCCCCAAAAGATATGATGAAGTCCTAATCCCCCACTACCTCAGAATGTCACCTTATTTGGAAATAGGCTTGTTGCAGATATAATTAGTTAAGATGAGGTCATACTAGAGTATGGTGACTAATGTTCTTATTGGAAGAGGAAATTTGGACAGAGAGACGGGGAGGATAATGCCATGAGGTGATGGAAAGAGATATTGAAGTGATGCATCTACAAGCCAAGGAACAGCAAGGATTGCTGGCAAACACCAGAAGGCAAGTAATTCTTCCCTACAGGCTTCAGAGGGAGCATGGCCTTGCTGACACCTTGATTTCAGACTTTTAGCCTCCAGAACTGTGAGGCAATACTTTATGTTGTTTTAAGTTACTCATTTATGGTACTTTGTTGTGGTAGCCCTAAGGAACAGTATTTAAGACCTACAGTATAACAGCTATGTAAATATCTTCCGAGTTTAGCTCCCGTACCAGCCCTGCTTCTTAGTGACGCCTACATATCCCTGACACTAGCCACTCCTCCTAATTACTTTTATATCAGTTCCCTCACCATTCCCTCAGGCATCTACACTTAAAAGCTTGGAGGCAGTTATCCTCATCTTTTCACTTGGCAGTCCTTCCCTGTGATGGTTCCCATCAGACCTGTTGTGTAATCCTGTTGGGTCTCTCTCTTTAATGTCTATCCATCCAATTCCCACTACTTAGAGGTTGCCCCATTAACTTTCACCAGGATCGTTGCAGTAATTTAATTTTTCCTTTCTCCTTCTTCATTTAAGTCACTTCCTTCATTTGTTTTCCTTCTTCCAAACCTGTCTGCACACTGACAGTCTATTAACATTAGCAAATCACTAATCATAGCAATACTTTGCCCAGAATTCTTTAATGACTTCTGGGGCCCATGGAATAATCCTTAGACAACCAAGCATTCAAGGATTTCCCCAGTCATGTACTAGCCTGTCTTTCTGGTTGTCTTAAAGTCATCGTTTCTACTTCTGAGGTAGACCCTCTAGACTGGACTACATACTGTTATTCAAACATGACTATCCCATTTCTTTGCTAGGAATTTCTTTCTGGATTTACCTGTAAAATTTCTTCTTGTCCTAGTCAAAGCGATTGTCATCAAACCTCTGACGTTGATGCAGAAGTTCTCTTTCTTCTTGGCACTCCGTATTACAGTCAGCACTTTGTATCTGTGGGTTCAACTAACCCCTGATTAAAAATATTAACAAAAATTCCAGAAAGTTCCAAAAAGCAAAACTTGAATTTTCCTTGTGCCAGCCAACTATTTACATAGCATTTACACTGTATTTACAACTATTTGCATTTACATTATATTAGGTATTGTGAATAATCTAGAGATGATTTAAAGTATACTGGAGGATGTGTGTAGGTTATATGCAAATGCTATGGTTATTTTATATAAGGCACTTGAACTGCCACATATCTTGGTATCTGAGGGGGATCCTGTAACCAATCCCCTGAGGATACTGAGGGATGACTGTACTTTGTTCCCATTGCCTAGGATTGCAGGTACAGGCATACCTTGTTTTACTGCTCTTTGACTTATTGCTTTTTGCAAATACTGCGTTTTTTACAAAGTGGAAGTTTTGCGGCAACCCTACATCGAACGTCTGTTGGCACCATTTTTCCAACAGCATTTGCTCACTTCATGTCTCAGTATCCCATTTGGGTAATTCTCGCAATATTTCAGACGTTTTCATTATTACTATGTTTGTTATGGTGATCTGTGATCAGTGATCTTTTATGTTACTATTGTGATTGTTTTGGGGCATCATGAACTGCACCCATACATGATGGTGAATTTAATTGATAAATGTTGTGTTCTGACTGCTCCACTGATGAGCTGTTCCCTAGTCTCTGTCCTTCTCCTTGGACCTCCCTATTCCCTGAGACACAACAATATTAAACTTCGGCCAGTTAATAACCCTACAGTAGCCTCTGATTGTTCAAGTCGAAGGAAAAGTCAATCGATGTAGCAAACTTCATTGTTGTCTTATATTAATAACCCTACAGTAGCCTCTGATTGTTCAAGTCGAAGGAAAAGTCAATCGATGTAGCAAACTTCATTGTTGTCTTATATTGAAAAATTGTCACTTTGAGCAACCACCACCCTGATCAGTTATCAGCCATCAGCATTGAGGCAGGACCCTCCACCAGCAAAAGGATTACTCGCTGAAGGCTCAGATGATGGTTAGCATTTTTAGCAATAAAGTATTTTTTAATTAAGACAGGTACATTTTTAAGACGTAACGCTATTGCGAACAATAGATGACAGTATAGTGTAAACATAACTTTTATTTGCATTGGGAAACCAAAAAATTCATGTGACTCCTTTTATTGTGATATTCACTTTATTGCAGTGATCTGGAACCCAACCCTCAAAATCTCTGAGGTCTGCTTGTGTTAGTGTATGTGTGTCTTTCGCTTACTGACTGTGAGTCTCCCAAAGGCAAGGCCCAAATCAAGGCTTCATATTACAGGAGTCACTCAACGAATAGATACAGGAATGAAAGGATGGTTAGGATCAGTTTGCTTTAAGCAACATAAAAGCCATTACATTTTTTCAGTCATGGGAGAGATATGACAAAACCGTCTTTAATTAAGATGAATCTGCCAGAGGCATTTAGGAGAGACCAGAGGAGGGAGCAACTAAAAGCACGAGGATGAACTTGGCTGATGGTGACATGCCTTAGACTTAGTAAAAATCTGAACTGTGGTATTTGTGAAATGGGAAAAAGGAATAGAATGAAGGATATTATAATGAAAGAATCTACATTGTTTTACGATGATTCAATATGAAGTATCTGGAAAAGAAAAAAGTTAAAGAGGTTCAAAAACAGAGGGAAAATGCTGGTGTCATCACCTGAACTGGGAAAATCAACAGGAAGGCCAAACAGACAGGGGTAGAGTAAGTTAAATTCCAGACGTACTGAGTTTGACACGATAGCTGGACATTCAGATAGAATTATCCAGCAGCTACAGAAACAGAAGCAGCACCCTGCAGACAGTCCAGGAGTGGGAATTGGAATCGATTTCCTCAATTAATTTTAAAGAAACTTGATGAAATGAATGGTTTAACGACTTCCTGAAGGTGGTCCGTTGTTAATAATGAAGAAGTAACTCCAGAAACATCCTCTTGATTCTCAGGATAATATGACTTTCCTGGATCTTACCAAAACCTTGTAAGAAGCACTCTGATTATTAAACGTGTACGTTCAAGGCCCTTCTAAACAGGAAAATCACCAATTAGCCCAATAGGGCCAAATGCTGCACTCCAGGATCTTACAATTTGAGAACATGCTGGTACCAACACATTAGCTGTACAAATAGTAAATGGCAGGAACAAATCGAAGCATTTTTATGATGTTCAAATAAAAAAGCAAGCTTCCCCCCCACCCCCAATTATTAATACTGTGGGAGTCCACAGACATCTTTTCTAACCCAGAAAGATGCAAATTGTGCAACAGAGAAATAAGACAGTTGGGGCCAAAGGGCAGGAGAGTTTTAGGGTGTATACATATGAGCTATCATGTAATTTTCAAATGAAAGCACTTCTAATGAAACTTTTGAAAAGAAAAGTCTTACCTCCAGCTATTGGTAAACTTGCCAGGTGTTTGGCTCCTGGTTGTCAACGGAGAAAAAAAGAAAGGCACAACCCTAAAATTTAAGACTTGAAAACCTCCTTCCATGTAAGAGTGCCATCCCTATTACCAATTTTAAGTGCTAGTTACTCTTTAATGCTACAGTATGAAAATTAGAGGTGTGTGCACACATGAATGCATGCATTTGAAGACTGGCTCGGAAAAGCAAAATCATAGTCTTTCTACCTGTGAAATGACAGTGGCTGTTCTTTTTTTATCCTTCAGCCAAATAGTCTTTATCTTGGAGATAATTAAGACAAAATGCATCTGACAAATAAAATCAGTATAGAGCCCCTATTTCTTGGCAGCTCTTGTGGACACAGCTGAAGCTTTTAGAGGTCTTTAAAAACCATGGCAACAAATGCCCTTGAAGGGTAAGCAAAGGTTCCAAATGTTTTTAATCGCTGGTGTTTTTATGCTACCACTTCAAGCATTCTTTTTCACTTTTTTGTCCATCTGATTGAAGTTAAATTTCCAATTTCCCTACTAAATGGTTCTGTCCTGGTCATGGCATTGACTATTTCCATTAAAGAAGTAGACTTTGTGCCCATATACGGTGGTTAAGCTTATCAACAATTCCATTAGAAAGCCTTGTTTATGAGTGGCATTAATTTCACACAGAAATTATAGATAGCCTTTAATAGGCACATTTTCAAAGGGCATTAACTAGCCCTCAAAATTATGTGCTAACACTGTTCTTACAAAACCTACCAATGGCGGCCCGTGGCCTAATCCTGCCTAAATTTCCCTTTCCTTCATAGAAAGCTGCTGTTGATACCGTTAAAATGCTATTTCCTTTTAGATCCTTTCAGAGAGAATGGGCTGATTCTCTGATACTCATTCAGAGAAGAGTATACTTTGAGATGTAATCTGATCATTTCTGAACTACGTATTATATTTTGCTATTTCAGAACTGTGCATACAGGTTATACTGTAACCTGCTCGCCTGGCTTTTTGACTGAAAAATAACAACACTCAAGACAAATCTGTTTCGTAGATCTGCCATCCACTTTGTAAAATTTTTTCTTGGAATTATGTTAATTCTCTGCTCGTGTGTGAGTTTTAGAGCAGATTTAATATTTTTAAAGAAAAGTAGTGCTTTACTTGAGAAACAGAGAATATAGTGGGGGAAATATTTCTGTTATTTTCCTCACATTTTCGTCTTCCTTTAGCTGAAATAAAAAAGATTTCATTTTTTCAGTTGCTAAGAAATAAAGGAACAAAGAAGTAAACAGTTTAATTATTAAATTGTAATTTCTCTCTGCCATAGGTACTATTCTGTTTTCTTTGAGAAAGGGTACATGGATTTTAAATTTTATCCAGAGGAACATCATCTTTATCCGATCCATTTGGCGGTTTCAAAATCATGTATTAGGAAGTGTGGAGTGAATAAGTAAAGAAATTCTTAAATCATCCCCCAGGGGTGAGTGGCTAGATTACATTTATAAATATACATTTTTTGTGTGATTCAAATCCAAGCACAGTGATTTAAAAGAATCCTACACACACTTTACTATATTTCGTTAAGTGATGCACACAATATTTTCCTTATACACCAGAGAAGATAAATTACAGTTCTTAAGATAATTGAAATTCATAATTGTTTTGTTCCTTTGACACTTCAGAGTTCCTAATGAGAGATTTCATTTGAAAATTATGTAGAAGTACACTTACCACTACTACTGACCAGTGACACGGTGGTAGATTGGAGTCACCTTGGAGATGGTTTTCTTCTTTATTTTGTTTTTCTGACTGCTAGCATGTTGATCACTCTTCCTGCTACACAAGTGCCTGCAGACCAGCCCCATCTCTGCCCTCTCGACCGACCTCCTCGTGTGCAGTTCCTCATACTGGCCTCTGTTCTTATCAAATTAATTTGGTGGGTGTCTTCACCAACCCCTTGTGGGAGTTGTTCTCCCTCTGCCTGTGTTATCTGGTACATGCCATTCTCTCCCCTCTCACCACCCAACCTGATTTCTACGAAGTGTTGTCTTTCACCAGACCCAATTCTTGGCTTTTCCTTATTGCACTTTTCTTAGCTCATGTCTTCTTAGCCTACAGACCTCCCTCCTCAAGTTCCTCACAGCCTCTCTACCCAAGAGGGCTAACTCTTCGAGTTCAGAGACTTAGAACAAGATTTTTTTATGCAACAGATATTTCTTGAATGACCATTTTATTTTAGCCCTGGGAGAAATGCAAAAATATAAAATCCATAAACTGTGAGATCCAATTAAGAATTCAGCTTGTACAAAAGTGGAAAGATTGTAATAATACACACTAAACCATAGAAGCATTAAAGTCAGCGCTACAGGAGATGCAGTATAAAGGAAGCAGTATAAAGGAACAAAGGGATATCTCAGAAGATAGGGTTATGAGTTGAGAGGAGGGAGTGGGCACAGAGCACTGGAGTAAACTTGAAGACATCGTGGTGTTTAAATTGACACTCTGTTCAGAGGACCAGGTGGAGAGTTCTACTTCATTGTAAGTGCCCTGTGATTTATTGTTGTGATCTCATGGCTCACGTCTGCATGTTTAATACCGTAGAACATTATATATTTTAGGGGAGTATGGGTTTTTTATTTTTATTTGAAGTTTACCTGTAGTTTATTTTTTTAAATTTTTATTGAAATGTTGATTTACAGTGTTGTGTTAGATTCAGGTGTACAGCAAAGCGATTCATTTTCATAAATATATATGAAACCCATATGTATATTTATATATGGGTTTATTATTTGTAACATATTTTAAAAACATATTCCATGTGTATATCTGGACCGCTTTTATTAGCAGTAAGTCTATCATGTATTCAGAAGTTGATAACACTTTACTTATTTCCAGGATAACGTGCTATTTCAGTTTACTTTTGAAGTTTGACATGGGAGTGATGTTAATAAAAATCTGAAGATGTTCCTCTGAAGTAGTATGTAATGTAGCTATTATGGAGGTAAATGTATTTGATATTTGATGTGGAAGAAAACAGTTGGTCCCAAGCTAAGATGTATTTAAGTAGGCTTAGCTTAGACTCCATGATTTTTCTGTTTGCAACTTTCTTGACTTTTTTCCCTGGTTTTAATTTTATGAGCTATTTATGAAACGGTGTTCTAAAAAATGGCCAGAGACTTTCACTTCTAAGCTTTGACATAAACTTCCGTATAATGTGAACCACTGATAGATGATAAACTTAGATACATCCTTTAATTTTTAAAATTGTGGCAGGAAACCTGATCTCAGAGAAGAAAAAAAAATAACTTGGTCAGCTTTAATCAATTTTGTAAAGGGCATTTGGAACATTTCAATTCCTCTCTCCTCCATTCTTTCTGTGTAATACTTTATCCTAAGGTTGGTACTGTTGAGGCAGTTGGTGTAAAGGCATAAGACGACAGCAATACGTGAATTTAGATCCCAGAAATGGGCTTTTTTTTTTTTTTTTTTTTTCACTCTACCACCTGTTCTGGTTGTGTTCCTTCCTGAATTTTTGTAAATCCACGCAAGGACCAGGATGGGCAAGGTAGGTGCTGGTTCAACTCCTACCAGGGCTGAGGTATCCTGCTCCTTTTTCTTACTTTTGTATCTCCTTCCTGAACCAAGTAAGGGCACCAGAGTCACAATCCTGATTTTGGATCCATTTTCCTAGAAATATAGGTACTGTTAAGATCCCTGTGGACCATGTATTACTCATTAAATGCTTCCTAGAGAGACGCTTTTTCTGAATACAAGACAGGAGAAAGTCTTTGAATCAAAAGTTTCTTGTAAACACTTCCGTGTGTGTGTGTGTGTTGTATGTATTAACATACATATGCACATATACATAGGTACATACATAAATACACATATTCACATACACTCATATATAGAGAGGGAAAGAACTATGTACAGACTTTGGAAATAGGTACTACAGTACATTACCAGTGACTATCTCTGAGTTATAGGATTATGACTAAATTTTAATCTTTTTGATAATCTGCATTTTAATTTTTCTAATAAGTATCTTTACTGGTGTAATAAAAAATTATTTTAAAGATCCATGTTGTAATTGATTTATTTCACGCTAGTATTTACTTTACTTTTTCCTCAGTAGAGAAAGATTGTCGTGTATCTAGCAAGTCTTCAGACCTGAGTTTCAAAACATTTTTATTCTCTGTTTGCAAGAGGACACATATGCACTGAAGTAACAGCTTTCATTTTATTATTCATGGGCCCAAGTGAAATTGCATCAGTTGGATATGAGGTAGCTGAGGCCAATGAAGTAGTATTCCTTATGCGTTGTGGAGAAGCTATAGCAGAGGAGGTGAAAGGCCTTGTGTCAATGATACCTAAGGAGTCTAGGTCTTTAGAGTAGCTGGCCTGACCAGCAAGGATGAAATATGTCAGTCATGCAGCCAAACAGTGATTGTTTAGCCTAATCATACATCCCGGGGAGGAAGAGCCAGCCTTTTGGGAGGGCCTTGGGTGTTAACAGTTGTTGATGGCATTTGCATGCTAGTAGAACTGAAACACTGTTGAAATGAGGAATTGCAATCCGGAGGTCCAGAACTGGCAGCTCTCAACTTCCTTTTCATATTTCTCAAGTCCCACAGCATGAAAAAGTCTTTGTATTTCCAAAGGATGTTCCCAGTCAATCAAAGACTTAAAATTTAGTCATTCAAGAGGACTAGTGTTAGTAAGAGTTTCCCCCCTTTGATTTGAATATGGTGGGACAGCCACTGAAATTCACAGAGCTTTGCATTAGAATGAGGCTTTTTTTCCCTTGGTGTCTTAACCTTTTGGCTAAGGTGCTAGACTCTGCATTACACCAGCATTTCCCAGACCTTTCAAGAAGAAGGATTAAAAGGGGAACGGGGATGAAATTTGAGGACTGATTGAGAAAACACATCCTGACAGTAAGCTTTCATGAAAGGAGTGGTGCTTTCAAATGCATTTGCATCTTACGTTTGTCATGAGGGCTCTACACAGTTGAAGAGCACACTGCACACATGGATGACATACACTAGTTGATCACCCTGGAGACAGTGCGTGATCCTCACCTCGACTGTCTGCCCTTTGCCATAACTCCTTGTGCCAATGGCATCGTGACTGATGACATGTACTTTAGCAGTTCATTCTGCTCCCACTTCTTCATTTAGAAATTTTGTACTTTTCATTCTGAAAGTGGTTGGATAAAGGGTAGGAAAGTCATCTTGAAGCAGCTGGAAAAATTGAAAGCAAAGAGTTATCTTTGGCTGTAATGGACTAATCAATGGTTCTATTCTTTTGTTTGTTTATCACAAAAAAAGTAAATTTATACCTTTAAGAAGGCCTTGGGATAGAAAACTAACTACTCAGTGACAAGGAGCAGATGCTCTGGTCTTCTCGAATAGACTGTCTGATGTGCCAGGGGGTTCCGGGCTCTGCGTTGGTGGCTCCTGGCTACCCCAGGTGAGGCTCAGCGGTGGAGGACATCTTCTCTGTGCTAATGTGCCCCTGAGATGAGATGAGCTGTTTCTTCTTGCCTCGGGGCAAAAACAGAGTATTCTGTTGCATTAACTCTTAGAAATGTGAAAAGCGTGTCTTAGTGATTTTCTTTTTAGAGATGTGAAATTTTCTCACTTGACCGTCATAATGCTGGAGCTCCTTCATCCAAATTAATTTTAGTTTTTAAGGCCATTCAGTTTTTTTTAAATCCCTTCATTTTTACCTGTTCAAGAAGGTAGCTCTTTGAAATATTACTAGTACTATCACCACCACTACTACTACTACTACTACCACTCTACTACTCCTAGTAGATTAGTCCTTTTAGTTCTTTTGCCCTTGAGTAGTTTGCCTGCATGTGGTGAAACATGTCGGAGTCAAGAAACCATTGGAATAGACAAGGTGAGAGGTAAAATTGGATAGAACTGGGGACAAATAGAGGAACACAGGACGCGCAGCCTGGCAGCTGATGGGGGCCCTGCCTCACCACGTGGAAAGGCTGCTTTGCCGAAGGAGAGGCAGCAGCTGATTTGGAAGTAGAACCGGCAACTGTTCATAGCAGATTGGATTTTGAGGGAGAGAAAGGGGATGACTCTGGCATGTCGTCAGGACGGTTGGAAGAACACTGAGGCTAATGCTTGCAATTTGTTTTAATGATGCCTTTGGACTGCCGAGCAACTGGGAGTTGAATGTGAGATGAGCTCTGGCCTACCATCCCACCTCTTGATCCATTCCTCTCTGTTTTTAGTATTGTATCTGTGAATTAGTATCTTACTTTCAATTGCTTCATTTTTTTCCTAAGGAGTTTAGCTTTGTATTTTCAGTAGAAACAAGAGACCACAGTCATACCTCGTATGGTGCCATCCTGCTTGGGACTCCCCTTTTGCTTAAAGCCGTAACTGGATGAGGAATTGCTGTGATTTATCATTCATGGTATGAAATCATTTAACTACTTAATAGTGCATTTGAAATAAAGGGACTAGAAATTAAAGAATGAATCATTTATCAAGAAATAACAGGTCACGTTGGTTTATTTCTGCACGACTTTAGTAGAAACTTTTTCCTTCAAAATCGGCTTTGTTTCAGTTACCAATTAAGTGGGGTGAACTGTTATTAAAAAGGCCTATGTGTCATTACAGTAGCATTCTTCGAAGAGAATCTTTACAGGAGCAGTTATCATGGGGCTATCTGCTTGGTACCTGCCAATATGGCAGTAGATCAAGAAAGGTCAGAAAAACAAGGCTTTTAGTATGGAATTAGAGGCAAACAGTTTTAAAATTAAACTTGTTGGATATGTAAATTATTGGAATAGACTTTATTTTATGGTTGGTTGAGTCTAAAGAGTCCATTTTAAATCTTGCTATGTCCTGATAGCGACACCAAAGAATGTGATCTCTGTGAGAGCAGTCCCAGACTGTGGACTCTGCTTCCAAACTGAACAAGCATTTTGCAGTAAATTAGAAAAAAAAATCACAATAACCTTTATAATTGTTGCTTCAAAATGAGAATTTGGAATGGCACCAAATTATTAATCAGTAGAAAGAATAGATTTCAAAAAGGTAATTATACCAAATTTAACACTTCTTGAAATATTATATATTCTGTTAAATAAAGTGTAGTCCTTCTTCCCTGTTCTCAGTGAAGATAATTCAGGTAGCTTGAATCAGGAATCGGAGTACAGATTGGCTTAATAGTTTGGGGCTTACTGACTATAGATGACTTTCGTCCTTTATCTTCTTGGGCAGGAGAGGCAGCCACGTTCACTTTAAGGCCCAGAAGTGAATTATTGGTTGAGTTTCGCCCTTTTCAGAGGCATGTTATGACTTTCCTACATTCTTGGACAGTTAGACTGCAATTCTCTGTTGTTTAAAAAGGTGTTCGAATGTATTTTATTAAAAGTTTCGAATAAATAGCTATTTTTCTTACATTTTTGCTTTCTTTTTCAAGCCTAGGAATAGTTTCCAGCTCTGACAGTTAGCCTTATGCCAACTGAAGTGAATTTTTGGATAGGATGAAGTGTTTCGGATGATTTACACTTGATTGCATAAATGTAGCCTAGCAAGTTATATAATGTGAAGAGAATTACTTAAGGGTAAAAAAGGATTGTTTAGCTATTAAGAAATGATAGGTTATTACAGATTGGTTTGAAGGTCTTGTCATTTAGGTGCTGTCCCTTAAAAGCTGAGCTCTTCTGGTCTGGAGATTGAGTTTCTAATAGTAATGATGGTGGCACAGTGGTTAAGAATCCACCTGCCATTGTAGGGGACATGGGTTTGATTTCTGGTCCGGGAAGATCCCACATGCCGTGGAGCACCTAAACCCGTGCACCACAACTACTGAGCCCATGCACCGCAACTACTGAAGCTTGCGTGCTCTAGGGCCCAGGTGCCGCAACTACTGAAGCCTGCGTGCCTAGAGCCTGTGCTCCGCAGCAAGAGAAGCCACTGAAGTGAGAAGCCTGTGCACCACAATGAAAAAAAAAAACCTTTAAAAAATCATAATAATGATGGTTAATGTTTAATAAGTACCTGCCCTGCTCCAGGCTTTACGTTAGGGTTTCATATGCATCATCTCATTTAATCCTCCACAAAATTCTAGGAAGTCAGCACTAAAATCACTCTTATTTACAGATGAGGAAACTGAGGTGTATAAGAAACAAAACCAGTATTGAACCCAGCTAGTTGGACTGCAGAACCCACTGTGTTGTGTTAACCACTGTGTTCTTTGGCATCCCCCAAGGGAAGGAATGCTTCTAAAAGGGACACTGGAAGTGAGGACTGCCACCTGACCATAGTTGGCTCCTTGTCCCACTAAGATGACAGGCAAGAAACGGTGGGTACAGAGTTGACTGGGGTTAGTCCTGTTTGCCAGGGGAAAATGGGGTTGTTACTATCCACTGAGCAGAAACCGGGCCACCCCCCTGTGCCTACTTATACCCTATTGGCATAGGGTAAAAGTGAATGATGGCTCCACCCTCTATATGGGGAGGGGACCAAGACCCTTCACAGATAAAGGTTTGGGTCAGCAGAAATCAAGGGACGCCAGGCCCAGCTGGAGCAGGAGAGCCACATACTCAACATGGCTTCAAGACAGGAGCATCTGCCTGTGCTTTGGGCATCTGCTACTCATTCTCTGCTGGACTATCTGAGGACCAAAGAGCGCAGCTCACACTTAACCTTTCCCCATTCTTTATAAAAGAAGTGTGGTGTTTTCTTTTGCTTAGTGAAGTGCTGGTGGTTACGTTTATTGCTTGGCCCATGGGTTGCTGAGCAGAGAGAAGTAACCACTGGATGGGAATGGCAGGAGAACCAGAAAAGAAATGAAGCTTGTTAACGCTGGGCTAGTGTTGGTTTGAAATTTTTAAAATATTTTTTCTTTTTTGATTATTAACAAACAACGAATTCACAAATACACATGGTTAAATGTTCAACAGTACAAAATAGTATATGATGAAAAGTTAAGGTCTTCCTCTGCTCCCATTCAAAAGTCCATACTTCCTTTCTTGATAGGTAAACACTGTATTAACAGTTTCTTCCGAAAATTACATAAATATACATACACGTAGGCATGCGCACTTATACACACATATGCATATTTTGGTAACATAAGTGGTATCATACTCTACACATTATTTTGTGCCTAGTGTTTTTCACTGAGTAATGTATAGTGGAGATTTTTCCATACTAGCGCATACAAGTGTCATTTTATTTTAATGGCTGTATATTAGTCCATAGTAATACCTTCTGTTGGCACAAAGTTTTATGGTTGACCGAGTGTTTGCATATATTATCTTTCTGGGCCTCATGGTAGCCACTAGGGAAGGTATCAAAAGGCCCAGAGGGGTTGCCTTGTTCATCCAGGATGGCATGGGACTCAAATAGAAGTTCAGTGCTCCTGGCACTGTGGCATTCCCTAAAAATGCCTGTATTCCTTCCGCTTAGTGCCACGACCACCAGTGGAGGTCAACTCTTGGCAGTAGCCAAAAAAAAAATCATCAATCTGGAACCCCAAGAAGCCAGGTGAAAAGGAAATGTGTACTTCAGGAAAGTGAGAAAAGAGAATAATCATAGTTTAGAACTAGAATGGGCCCTAGTGATCAACAGATTCATCCCTTTCCCTGTACAGATGAGGATCTGCGTCCAAGACATCAAAAGGCTTGTTCAGACCATACAGCTGTGCCATTTTATTTCCTGAGGCTAGTTCTGGAGAGGGGAGGGAAAGGAGACTCTAGATTTTCCCAGGCTCTCTCGTTCTCATCAGCTACAATGGGGTGTGGACTGCATATAGACCTCTGAGAAATGAGAAAACTTTCCAAGCACGGTGAAGCGGCTTGTCTGAGAGAATGCTCCCTCCGGGGCGGTATGACCACGTAGACTTGAGCTGTCTGGATGCCCAGACAGTGTGGATTTTAATACCACTTCTGCTTCCCACTCATTCACTTACTGAGCGTCTCATATTCGCACAGCTCTTTGCCAGGCTGCAGGGCTCCTGCAGCTTATGGTGAAGTAACATCTCCCACCATGAGGACCATAAAATGCAAGAGATTATCTGTGCTATTTTGGATTTAAATTTACCATGCAAATAGGTACAATTAAGTACAAAACAATTCTCCTTATGCATAGGTTTTGTTTTGTTTTATCCAACAACCATCCTGTAAAGGTTCACTGGCAACACAGTGAATGAAAACCAGTATCCATTTATTTCTACTTGTTAGGAGAAATTGGTATTCAAGCTGAGAAAGAAGACTAGTAGTTCTTTCTAAGTTTGACAGATTGTCTTTTGGTTTATTTCCACTTATTCGAAGTGGACTTCAGTTTAAGAAAATGTCTGAACTCATCTGTTAAAGCATGCTAGAAGAGACCTCTGACCGTGGGATCAGAAGCTCCTGCCTCTTCTTTTATCTTTACCAGGATGTTTGAGAGGAGCTTCACCTGGGGCGTTAATTTTGGAGGCCTCCTGAAGGTGGATGAAACCCCTTATTTAGCAGTTTGATGGTCAAACGCCTACAAGGGAACATTCAGGTGTGGCAGCTTGAAGGACATTCATATTCCACACCACATCGGATCTTAGTAAATAGTCTTTCCAGTTTCTCTTTAAAGCACCACAATGACCCAGAGATGGCAGGGTGGGGCGATGCACTTATCGGTGGTTCTAGGCATCCAGGACTTGAAGCGCAGCTCTGCTCAGGCTCTGAGTTTTACCCTCTTGCTCTGATCGCTTGTCCAGTTTCCTCTTATTTGCTCTTCAGCTTGGGACAAGAACAGTTTGAAATTGTTCCTACTGTTTTTGGCCACCACTGTTTGGACTTTAAATGAACACAGGAAGGAAGAAAGCTTGAAGAAAAGCTCTGGAAACAATTGAACAGAGCAGAGGAGAGGGGTCTTGAGGTGAGCAGAACACGGACTGGCATGGAACTGATTGCTCCGATTGTCACGCTGGTCCCCTCTTTGTCTGAGACTTATCAGTTGTTCCGGGGGAGCAATTTCAGAAAGTCCTTTTCTGGGCTGTGGAACAGCCCTTGCTTATGGGTTGAGCCCTAAGAGGCGTTATGGGAAGCGGTTCATGGTCTCTGGGGTTTGACAATGAGCTGGTGGTTACTGATTTCATTATTTTCCTTTATTGCAGCTGTTGGTTTGATCCTGTGCCATGGCCTTAAAACAATTGTGGTTTTGCACATGGTAAGCGAGGCCAGACAAGGAGAGGGATCATGTTGTTGCCCTGGCCAAAATTTTTAGCAGACGGGGGTCTGACGAGGGCAAGTAGATAGAAGATTTCCCCTTTATTTCATTTAGAAAAATAAACTTTCCAGGACGAGTATCTTTCCTAGAATTCCTTTAAAGTATTTTTTTTTCCTTTAAAAATAGACTGAGGTATAAATAATACTTTTATTAAAAAATACTTTCATTAAAAAATAAAATAAAATGTCATTTGTAGGTGGTTGCTGTCACTGATAAGATATACTAGAACTGATTGGCTGTAAAAATATAATTTGGGGATGCATGATGAAGGTATACTGTTTTTATTTGCATGCCATTAACGTACAGATGCGGTTGTGAAATCGTTCAGACCATGGCACACTGAATGTCCTCACTGGATTTTTAGGAATGTGTTCACCGAGACAGCCAAATTCTGTTTCATTTTGTTTGGCTTGTCTCATTGGCCGTAAATCAGGGAATATTCGCTTTAATATCTGAGTCAAACTTCGGTTCTAAACATAATACTGCAGTTGTTCTTTCACAGAATGTAAATTTTTTATTTACTTCCTCAGTACCTTATTTCTACTTTCTCTCTTTTCTTTATTTTACGCTGGAGCGTGCCGAAAGGTTTTCCGGAAAGATTTTTGTCTAATATATGTTGTAACCTGTGGATGAATGTATTTCATGGGATTAAGCTCTCATAACTTTAACTGTGAAAGGATTAGAAATCACAGGTTTTATTTAATTTCCTTGCTGCTTCTGAAATGCCCTCCCAGAGATATAATACAGCGATTACATTAGGGAATTCTACTTTTATTACAGCGTCAATTGTAACATATTTAGGCATTCTGGTTCAATAGTTCTCGAGTTCTTTCCATTTCACCAACCCTATTGTGTTGTTACTGGGGGAACCAGGACTTGTGAATGACACAGACCTGGATTTCAGTCGTGGCTCCTCCAGCTACCAGCCAAGTGGCCTTCAGTAAGTTACTCAGTCTTTTGAAGTCTCAGCTTCTGCTTCTATAACATGGGAATTGCAGTACGCTACCTCCTCAGTTATGATGTTAAGATGAGATAAAGGGCTGAAGTCACTTAGCACAGTGCCTGGTCCATGGAGAGAACATTCTAACACCATACACGAAAATAAACTCAAAATGGATTAAAGACCTAAATGTAAGACCGGATACTATAAAACTCTTAGAGGAAAATATAGACAGAACACTCTTTGACATAAAACACAGCAATATCTTTTTTTTTTTTTTTAGCAATATCTATTGGGATCTACCTCCTAGAGTAATGAAAGTAAAAACAAAAATAAACAAATGGGACCTAATGAAACTTAAAAGCTTTGTACAGCAAAGGAAACCATAAACAAAACAAAAAGACAACCCACGGAATGGGAGAAAGTATTTGCAAATGATGCGGCTGACAAGGGATTAATCTCCAAAATATGCAAACAGCTCATGCAGCTCAATATCAAAAAAAGAAACAACCAAATCAAAAAGTGGGCAGAAGGTCTAAATAGACATTTCACCAAAGAAGGCATACAGGTGGCCAACAAACACATGAAAGGATGCGTAACATTGCTAATTATTAGAGAAATGCAAATAAGAACTACAATGAGGTATCCCCTCACACCTGTCAGAATGGCCATCACCAAAAAGTCTACAAACAATAAACGCTGGAGAGTGTATGGAGAAAAAGGAACCCTCCTACACTGTTGGTGGGAATATAAATAAGTTGGTAGAGCCACTATGGAGAATAGTATGGAGGTTCCTTAAAAAACTAAAAATAGAGCTACCATATGATCCTGCAATACCACTCCTGGGCATATATCTGGAGAAAACCATAATTCAAAAAGATGCATGCCCTCCAATGTTAGTTGCGGCACTATTTATAATAGCCAAGACATGGAAACAACCTAAATGTCCATCAACAGATGAATGGTGCATATATATAATGAAATATTACTTGGCCATAAAAAAGAATGAAATAATGCCATTTGCAGCAACACGGATGGCCCTAGAGATTATCATACTAAGTGAAGTAAGTCAGACAAAGACACATATCATATGATATCACTTATATGTGGAATTTTTTTAAAAAATGGTACAAATGAACTTATTTACAAAAGAGAAACAGACTCACAGACTTAGAAAACAAGCTTATGGTTACCAAAGGGGAAAGAAGAGGAGGGAGAGATAAATTAGGAGTTTGGGATTAACATATACTCACTACTATATATAAAACAGATAATCAACAAGGAACTACTGTATAGCACAGGGAACTCTACTTAGTATTCTGTAATAAACTATATGGGAAAAGAATCTGAAAAAGAATAGATACTTGTACATGTATAACTGAATCACTTTGCTGTACACCAGAAACTAACACAACATTGTTAATCAACTATACTCCAATATAAAATAAAAGTTAAAAAAAAGAATTTCATTCCTTTTTAAGGTTGAATAGAATTCCTTTCTATGTATAGTAATCCCCCCTTACCTGCAGTTTTGCTTTCCTTGGTTTCAGTTACTTGTGGTCAACTGTGGTCTGAAAATATTAAATGGAAGTTTCCATAAATAAACAATTCCTAAGTTTTAAATTGTATACAATTCTGAGTAACGAGATGAAATCTTTTGTCATCCAGCTTTGTCCTGCTTGGTGATGTGAATCATCCCTTTATCCACTGTATCCTGCTGTTAGTCACTTAGTAGTCATCTGGTGTATCAGATCGACTGTCGAGGTATCATGGTGCTTGTGTTCAAGTAACTCTTATTGTACCTAATAATGATACCAAAGTGTGAGAGTAGAGATGCTAGCGATTCAGATATTCTCTTACTGTGCCTAATTTATAAACTTTATCACAGGTACGCATGTGTAGGAAAAGACATGGTATATATATATCTGTACTGTCTGTGGTTCAGGCATCCACTGGGGTTCTTGGAACAAACCCCCTGCAGATGGCGGAGGGACTACTGTATATAGCACATTTTGTTTATCCATTTATCTATCAATGGACATTTGGGTTGTTTCCACCTGTCAGCTATAGTGAATAATGCTGCTGTGAATATGGGTGTACAAATATCTGTTTGAGTCTGCTTTCAATTCTTTGGGGCATATACCCAGAAGTAGAATTTCTGAATCATATGATCTCCAACTTCATTTTGACTTGCCTTCCAAGCTTCAGTATTGCATTTACAATAACTTGCTGGGTAGTTGGTTCTTGGTGTGCTCCTGAAGCCTCAAATGCAACATGTTTAAAATTGTTCTGTACCTCTTTTTCCCACTGGCCTCCCAAATCAGATCCTCCTTGTGGTTAATGATTAGAACAGTCTTCAAGACACCCTGGCACAAACCACCAGAATCTTTGACTTCTTCCTCCACTTCTGTAGCCCTAAGAATTTGGCAAAGCTATTTCAAACTTCTTCACATCTTCTCTCTGCCTCATCTACTTTACTACTCAGAGATGATTAGTGCATATTTTGGTATGAGTTCTTCCTTGACATAACTTTGAATACTTTAGGATTCTTCATTTTTTTAATGAAAATTATACACTCCCATTTTCATTAAAAAACGCTTTTGAACTCTCATTTCTACAACAGATTCTCTGCCAGTCTTCTTTTTCCTTTTGCCAGCAGGGCCCCACGGCATCGCCGTTTGGACTGGTTCTTCAGTGCTAGCCAGCAACTCCCATGACACTTCTTTCCTTTGGTCACAGTCGATGAATGTATGGGCACTGCTAAGATCAAGCAGCCCTCATGAGTCAGGGTTGGAGTAGCTGGAGATAATGCAGGAAGTCAATATTTTCCTTGGAGTGTAAGGGAGGACTAGACTTCTGTTCCTTTGTACAATCATGTCCAGGAGAGTTGGACCATTCATTTCATCCCTGTCATCTGAGTCAAATGTTGCTGCCAAAAGAATTCAATATTGGTTTGGCCTTGCACAGTATTTTTCTTTCAGATAGTTGAATAGAAGACAGTAACATTGGTCTTATTACTTCCTCACTTTTTACTTTCTCATGCATGAGCTTTCTAAGAAGCAGAACACTCAGTGGTCAGCCAGTTGCAGAGAATCTTCCCATTGTTGCCTCTGGAAAGTAGATACAGTTCCTGAGTGAAGGTCTTGTCCTTTGGGGAAGTTGAGCCTTCCATATATGAATAAGAGTTCAATCTCTGGAGTAAGGGAACCCTTGCTTCAAATCCCATCTCTGCCACTTGCTTGCTGTGTGGTTTTGAGCAGGCTTTATAACTTTTATCATAGGTTTACATCTGTAAAATGGAGATAAATATAATCCCTTCCTCAGAGAGTTGCTGGGGAATTAAATGAAATAATCCGTGTATAACGCAGTGCCTGGCACATCATGGTCAGTACCCAAATGAGTCAGTTTTCTTAGAAGCAAGAATGTTTGGTCACACGATCTCATGCACAAGTGTGAAATGAACAAGCTGAGGAGGGTCTGTAGCTGGAAGCCCCCACTCAGGTTGGGATGGTTGCTTGTTTATATTGCAGTGCTTTGAAAATTCATGAGCAAACCCTTATTTTCCCAATGCTAAGGCTCAAAACTATGTTTTCTGTACCTTAACACCTCAAGAAAAGAATAATTTTTCACTGATAAAACAAAAGTTAGAGGTTTCCTCTTGGCCAAATATGTATACGATCCTGTGATTCCATATCAAATTTGAAACTGTATTTAACACTCTATAAATGCATATTGATTCTTAGAAGGAGAAAGAAATGCTGATTTTGACATCTTATCTGGCACCTTAAACAATTTGTGTACTTGGATACTTCAAATTCTAATTTCAATGAGTCTTTAATGAAAAGGTAACCAAGCTTTATAGATGCTAGCTAAATTTATGGATTAATCAGGTATAAAAGAATGGGACGTTGAAAATGAAATACTATTTTGTTGAAACCATACAATGAGACTTTCAGATAAGATTAGCTAAAGTTGACCCTCTTTTTTTGGGGGGGGGTGATTTGTGGTTGCTTAAACACTGGAGAGTTAATTTATCTTTAATTTGAGAATTCATTTTCATTTCCATGCCTTAAAAATATGAGCAGTTAGCTAGCTACTCATATTTTCATAAAAAATGCTAAGTGCTTATTCCTTAGCATGCTTGGCTTTTTGCCTGACCTCATCAGCCTTCTTGATTTTAATTCATTTTTCCCCCAGAGAACTGTGTATATTTTTACTGAGCTCATTCATAAAAAATCATACAATAAGAGTTGATGTCATATAATTTGAAGTTTTTTTCTGGTTATGACTTAAATCTGTGTGTGTGCTTCCTTCAAACTTTGAAATGTGTCAGTGATAGAAATAGTTGGAAAGCACAGTTCAAGTACAACTTCTGAATCCACAAGTTAGAAAGTAGTAAAAAAGGAAGAAAAAGAAAACTACGCTATATACCTATCACAGAACTGTTATTGAGGCAAGTTGATGTTCAGATTTATGTAATATTATTGAAGCAAATATTTTAAATATCTTTAACTATTAAGACGAGCAGTACACATTGTATTTTAGCTTCAGTTACTGAAGGGTCCATGTAGTTTATATGTAGGAAACCCTTCAATTAAGATGTGCCTCCTTCCCTACTAATACTTTGATGCTGTTAATAATTCATTTATAAGACTTTAAATTTTTTATGGGAAGTAATAAAAGGGACCCATTATTTTCACAGCTAAATCTGTTTCTTGGTGATGGCAGTGAGAGGGGGAAGATGAGAGGAAGAAATTGTTAATCACCTTGTAGAACTGAACTTCAGAAAAGTCATAAAGTAGAAGTTCCAAAAAAGTTAAAACACTCCTAAAAGAAATCACTATTAGTAAAAGGAACCATATTATCATGCATACATAACCAAAATGTTAGAGGGAAAAAAAAATACAATTCACGAAAACATTTCTATAAAGAACAAGCTTTGAAATAATTAGAACGTGTTGATTTTTATTTGGGGGCAGTCATAAAATACACTTGTCTTAGAAAACCAGCAAGGCATCAGAATAGAAATAGTGGTGGAGATAATTCATGGGTAATCCAAGCTCTTACTTCTCACTTCCTGACCTGTCACATCTGTGAAGACCTGCTCCTTTATGCTAATGTCTGGCCCCATCCAGTGTTGAGGAGCAGACTTGCCTCTCCCTCTGCTGCTTTTGTCCCATAGGACCAAGTCTTGATTTTGTGAACCTGAGTTTTGGGGTCCTGGGATGTAGTGAGCATTGCTTTGTTGGGGGCCACCGTCTTCCTTTATACGACTCCAATCTGCCCCCTCAGGAGACCTGTGCTCCACAGAGGGGGTTCAGGGGGCGAGGGAGGGGCAACACAGAGCTTAGGGATTCCATTTTGTTCCGATAACAAATATTTGTTGCGCTCCACTGTGTGCCATGATAATGTGCTGGGGACAGGATACCTGGTGACAAATGAGACAGAGATAGTCCATTCCTTGTCAAACCCAAAGTGACCTGGGGGTTGAAACGGCGATGAAAGGGCAATGTAGTAGGTGTTATGACAGGACAAAAGACAGGCATCACTGGAGGGGCAGAAAGGATTTCCCAGAGGAATTGCTATCTCAACTGATAACACCTGAAATATGAGTAGGAGTCAATTGGTCTGAGAGTAGGAGAAGTGTGTTCCCACGAGAAGGAAGGGCCTGTGCAAAGCCTCCGGGGTGATAAGGAGCGCAGAGTGGACAGAAAGACACAGCTAGAGCTTGGATGTGACTTAGAGGGTGGTGAGAGAAGGCTAGGAGAGGAGCTAAGGGCTGATCAGGAACAGCTTGGTGAGCCATCTTGAGGCATTTAGATTTTATCCTGAGAGCTTTGAGGAACATCAGACTATTAAAGTGGGTTAGTGACATCATGGTGTGTGATTTTATAAAAATCCCTCTGGCAGGGGTGGGATAGGGTGGGAGGGAGGGAGACACAAGAGGGAAGACATATAAGGACATACGATATGTATAACTGATTCACTTTGTTATAAAGCAGAAACTAACACACCATTGTAAAACAATTATACTCCAGTAAAGATGAAAAAAATAAACATTTTACAGAAGAGACATAAAAAAAAATCCGTCTGACAACGTGGTGGGGCATGATTGGCAGGGGAAGGCTGCAGGCCGTGGCTGTCGTGATAACCTGGGTGGGAAATTCTTGGGACTGTGGTAGTGACGGCAGGCCCAGGACAAAGCTGATGTGGCTTTGAAAAAGAACTTTAAAATAATTGATTTGGTAGGTGTTTATAGTATGTGTGTGTGGGGTTGGAGTGAGGGAGAGGATAGAGTCTAGAACAACACGCATGTTTCAGGCGTCATGGTATGTTGGTGAATAGGAACAGGTAGGTGAGGAGAGAAGATGGTCAGTTATGTTTGGGACACATACATCTCAAAGAGTCTGTGAGATAGTTGAGTCTAAATGAACTGGGGGCAGGTGTGGGAAGCTTGGTAAAGAGATTTGGTCTGAGGTGACTGCCGGAAAGCACTGAGGGAAAAGGGTGACAAAAGTAGAGATACACACTATTAAATTCCTCTCAGGTTACTGCTTGTTTTATGTTATTGTTTTCAGCTTTACTGAGGTAAAAGTGACAAATAAAATTGTAAGATATTTAAAGTGTACATTGTGATGATATGACATATGTGTACATTGTGACAGGATTTCTCCCCTTTGAATTAGTTAACACATCCATCACCTCGTATATTTACTTTCTTCTCTGTTTTTTTTTTTTTTTTTTCCTTTGGGTGAGAACATTTAAGTTTTACTTTCTGAGCAAATTTCAATTAAACAATACAGCACTACCAACTATTGTCACCATGTTATACGTTAGCTCCTCAGACCTTATTCATCTTACAGCTAAAAGTTTGTTCCTTTTACCAGCTTCTCCCCATTTCCCTCACCCCAGCCTCTGGCAATCACTTTTCTATTCTGTTTCTATGAGTTTGACTTTTTTTTTTTTTCAGATTCCACATATAAGTGATACAATGCAATATTTATCTTTCTCTGTCTGCCTTATTTCATTTAACTGATGCCCTCCAGGCTCATCCACCTTGTTGAAAATGACAGGATTTCTTTATTTTTTAAGGATGAACAATATTCCATTATATATATTCTGCATTTTCTTTATCTGTTTATCTGTCAACAGACACGTAGGTTGTTGTTTCCATCGTTGGTTATTGTGAACAGCGCTGCTATGAACATGGAGGTACAGATATCTCTTCGAGATAACAATTTCATTTCCTTTGCATACATATCCACAAGTGGCACGTCAGGATTGTATGGTGGTTCTATTTTTAATTTCTTGGGGAACCTCCATACTGTTTTCCACAGCGGCCGCGCCAGTTTACATTCCCACCAACAGTGCACGAGGGTCCCCTTTTTTCCACATCCTCCCCTGCTTCTTTTAATTTGGTCTGTTGTTATATTTCTTTTGAATCTCTGAATATGGACCGTTGCTTTTTTTTTTTTTTTTTTTTTTTTTTTGCTGTACGCGGGCCTCTCACCGTTGTGGCCGCTCCCGTTGCGGAGCACAGGCTCCGGACGCGTAGGCTTAGCGGCCATGGCTCACGGGTGCAGCCGCTCCGCGGCATGTGGGATCCTCCCGGACCGGGACATGACCCCGTGTCCCCTGCATCGGCAGGCGGACTCTCAACCACTGCGCCACCAGGGAAGCCCTTATTTATTTTATTTTTGGTAACTAACAAATATAGACTTTCTGTGTGATGGTAATAATGCAAAAATAGCTGAAAGAGGGAAAATAAGAAGAAAGGGGGAAATGAAAAGTCAAGGAAAAGAATCCCAGAGAGGCCTGGGGAAGAGCTCTGTGTGAGGCCCCTGGAGCCGGGGGTGAGTCTGGTAATTCCTGCTTACAGGCAATTCCTAGTAATTCCTCTCCCGACCCTTCACGTTTCCTGCTTACGGTTCTCTTGCCTCATCCCTTCTCCCACCCCCGCTTCCTATTATTCAAACCCTACATTAGCTCAAAGGCTTTAATTTTGGTGGGCAAAAAAAAAAAATAGTGATTATTTCTCCAAACCTTCACTTGCAGCTCACATCTTGGATTTGGCCTCTTGCACTTCATTCTGTGCAAGAGGAACTTTGGGGCTGATCTGGTCACAGGTACACAGAGTTCCTCAGTCTCTTCGGTAAAGACACTGTATGTTTCATTAAGATAGTTGGTACGAGTTTTTTTTTTTTAATGAACTCTAATTCAATAAGATTTTCTCTTCCATTATTTTTACAAGACCAAATAATAACATTTAAAAAGAAATTTCTTCTTAAAGAAACTTAAATCCGTTGCTTTAAGAACACATCTTTACAAAATTGTACTCATTAGGCAACAAAAACTTTCGTGTTTTCCTTTCTTCTGATGCAAGTTGAAGACTTAGAAATAAATAGTTGTTAATGGTGTTTGGTTAAGAAGAATTTGTTTTAATTGTTTCTATGAAACAAGTACTTGTTAACTTTTTCATGTTGCCAATCTGTCAATTCTAAATGTTCACGTACCTTAGGCAGGAGAAAGCCCAGCTTTGTCATGAAAGGTTTGCATTATGAACTTGGTTCTTTTGTGCGTCTATTTTCATTCTTGTTAAGGGATGAATTCGATTGTACAAATCCCGCATATTTTATGTGTTAAACATGTTAGTTCAGGAATTTCACTTGATTTTATAAAGATACATATCTACGATGGCTGATCAATCGAAACATAAGATTTAACCATTGACTTCGGACCCAATTCAGTTCTCCCATCTTCTGGCTTGCAGAACTTCTGGCTTTTGGGAAAGAAAGTGAATCAAAGTAATTTTTGGTTCAAATTATTATTAACTGTTTTCTTCTGATATAAACTTATATTTTAAGATTTAAAATAAGTCAACATGTACTACATAAACATCATAGAAGACCAAACACTAAGAGTTTCTTTGAGGTATCAGAAGAATACAGAGTTTATATCTGCCCAGGTAAATTTTATTTCTGATTCTATTATTTCCTCAATTTGCCCCTGTTAATAGGGAAGATTCTAAAAGTAATAACTATGCCTGGGTATTCGAGGCAGTGTGTGGTCTCTTACTGAAGTTACAAGGTTTTAACTGTTTGTTGATTCCTCTTATGCAATAGAAGAATGCAGATGTTAATTTAATCTGAAGCCTGTTTATACAGTGACTTTTATAATGTATATCTAAAGATAGAGAATCGAGTTTTATGAGACCAACATTTCTTATCAAGTCCCCACTCCACCCTATTCTAATTGGGCTGATCCTTAAGTTGAATAAAGAACAAAGAGGTCTGTAGTTAAAACATTTCACTACATGTTGAGTCTTGCCCTTATTAAATGAGAAAATGGAGACTTAAACAGAGAATCTGAATTAGAAGGTCGCATATACACTCACTGTTTTTTGTGAATGGAAAGCATATTTTAAAATAGTACATATCATTTTTTAGTCTAAATTCAGGATGTTTTCCCAAGAGGTGTGAGTATTTAGACTCATATAAATGGGCTGCTTTATAAAAACATGCCAATAATACTTTTTAATTTGTGAAGTTTAATATTCTGTACATTATCAACCAGACTTCTTTTGAGGGATAAAGAAATGGAGGTGACTTCTAAATCTTAGAGCAGAAACTGCATGTGGGCTATTGGATACCTGTCCCCAGAGCTCAGAGAAGAGGGTTGGGCTGGGAGTTTAAGTCTGTGCGTCATCTGTATTTAGTGGTGATGAAAGCCGTTGGCGTGAGATAGATTTTCTGGTGGGAGAATTCAGAGTCACAGAAGAGGAAAGGGCCTGGCCTTGAGCCCTCTGCAGCTCTGGATTATTGTGGCATGTAGGGAGGCAAATCTGCAAACCCTGGGAAGCTCCAGTGTGAGGGGTAGAAGGAGCGCTGGGAGCATTTTGTGTTACAGAAGCCGAGGGAAAAAGCATGTTTCAAGAGGAAGGAAGGAACTGTCAGAGGCTTCTGATGGGTCAAGTGTGATGTGGGCTGAAAGTGTCTATTGAATTCAACAACAGAAGTCATTGGCGGTTTCTGGGAAGCTGTTTTTGTGGAGCAACAAAGGTGGAAAGCAGATTGACGTGGGTTGAGCCAGGCAGGAGAAAAGGAGGAAAAAGACCTCCAGTGCAGATATCTGTTAGGTGTTGAGCTGAGAAGGAGGGGCAGGATATAAGAGAGAAGTTCGAGAGTGCTGTGGGTCAAGGGAGACCTTTTTTGTGGGTCAGACTTGCATGACATGATAAAAGCCAATAAGGTGAAGTAAACCTATGTGAATTACAGGACATCATTAGAGAAACAGTCTTGGGAATTATTGGAGAACCAGAAGGGAAAGAGAGGGAGAAAAGGATAGAAAGCTTATTTAAATAAATAATGGCTGAGAACGTTCCCAAAACGGGGGAGAGATTTGGACATCCAAGTTCATGAAGCTCATAGGTCCCCCCCAAATTTCACAATATTATATGCTAATTATATCTTAATAAACCTTGAAAAAAAAAGCCAATTAGAAGAAGCATTGGAGTGAGAGAGATTCAATAAACAAGAGAGAAAAGAAAGAGGATTTAGAATAAAATAACAGCAACAACAACTAATACTCATTCAGTGTTTGCCCTACCCACCGCACTGCGCTAAGCCCGTGACATGTAGTCTCACATTTAGTTCTTAGAATAATGTTATGCAGTGGTGCCGGGAGGAAAGTGTGGCCTAAGGATGTTATCCAACTTGCTCAGTGTCTTCCAGCTAGTGAGTGGTGAACTGACTTACTACCTTAAGGATCGACCTTGGTCACCACCACAGCCCACCACCCCCCAACTGGAATTTAGGTGCTCTGTGCTGCATTTGAAGACCTACTTAAAGATTCTTTAAATTATATTTTACGAAAGGCCACTTTGAAACCCTCTGTCTGAAAGTTCTAACAGCTCTATTTGGACAACAATTTTGGTGGGTGGCCTGGGTCCAAAAAAAAGGCCTTATCTACTGAGAAAGCTTAACCTTGAGAATATATATATATGAAACATCATGCCCCCAAATATAGGCTGTGTGAACTGAAGGGGATTTGCCCAAAGAACTCGCAAAGCAGTTTGGGGAGGCAGAAATTAATTGTAGGAGAGTTTTTTTTTTTTTTTTAACATTGCAAGAAGGACACAAAAAAGGATGATGGGTTGAGGCAGCAACATAGAAAGGCCAAGGAAGAGATGTGAAAACATCCCACAGACGGCTTCCCTGTAGATTCCAACCGACTAAATTTCCTGAAATAATACTAATTCTGTCCTCTTGCTTTCGATAGGACATAATGACTACATGTGTCCGGCTACCAACCAGTGCACGATTGATAAAAACAGGAGGAAGAGCTGTCAGGCCTGCCGGCTACGCAAGTGCTACGAAGTGGGCATGATGAAAGGCGGTAGGTACCTTGGACCCAGGGCGCCCACCATGAGGTCCTTGTCCCCCACCCACTGCTGGCCATTTCCATTCTAGTCACCACGGGAGTGGAGTGGTTTCTCTTCTAATTAATTGTTTTCCTATTCTCACTTTTCTTCACAACAAAACTATTTTTTATAACACATTTTATTAAAAAAGAAGAAATCCGAACACACCATTTTGTGTTTCATATTTTCAATGTAAATACTTATATTTAAAATCAAAAGTGTGTGGGAGGTGGTGGTGGAAGGAAAAGAAGACTGCTCAGAGAATTATTCTAGAAATATTTTTCCGTTACTGTTTATGTTCCTAATGCTAGAAAACGGTATCTGGGAAGAAACTTTCCTTACACTGAGACTTGTACATGTGAAAGCTAAAGAGCTAGTTTGTCATCTTTCAATCCCTTCAGAAATCCCTTAGGGAATTTGAATTTCAATCAAAAGGCAGCTTTCTCCTTTAGAAGTTGAGTTAACTAGCAGCTCCCATAATCTCAGCGTCCAGTATGGAGCTGGGAACAATGCAGTGATTTCTGAGCGCTAGCGTCACGAGGTGGTCGGGATCTGTGTCCGTGTATTTGTGCTGTGGGTGTGTGTACGTGTGGTTTTCTGTCTCCTCATGTATCCAGTCTTCCAGTTTTCTTATACTGGAATCCAGCGTCTGGTTCTGGGAATATTAGGTGCTCCATAAATGTGGTTGCCTGATCTCCTTGTATTCTTTGGAATCTAGTTTTGAAGAACACTTCTAGTCTTGAAGAGCCTTCAAAATACTGGGAGGGAACAAGAGGAAATGTGTAATTGAAATAAAGGAATGGGTGCATCCAGTGTTTTAGGATGATATAAAGGAGAGAGACAAACCTATGATGGTGCTGCCTGCGGATCAGAATGGGAAAAAATCTTTCTGGAGAGGAGGCTTGAGATTAGTTAAGGAGAACAAAGTGGCCATGAAAAAGAGTAGTGATTGTGTAAATAGAGGGAAGCCAACCTTTAACTCATTAACACTTGGACAAAGGGGGAGGCAGAGGAAAAACCAACAATCATGCCTGATTATTAGGGTGCTTATAGGCAAAGATTCCTTTGTTAATGGCCATAAATAAATCTACCGGGTTGAGATTTTGAATACAGCATTTGGAATAAATTATCTTGATGAACAGATGAAATGTTGAATTTACACATTGTGTGAGCTGTGACTATATGTCTTGAGTGTCTGAAAAAGCAGCTTTGATTCAAAGGGTAATTAATTCCAAGAATTTAACAGCCACATTCAGAAAATGACACTTTGAGTCATAAATGGATTAAATATTTAAGGAATTCATTTTTCTTTGTACTGTTGGAGAATTAGTCAGGCTTAATTAAACTCACAAAAAGCTTCTTAAGGTATCTTGATAAGTGACAGGAATAAAACAGCTACATGCAAAAAGTTTACTTTGAAAGAGTAGAGTCCAAGTTTAATATTCTTCTTTGGCAATTGTAGGTAGATTAAGCCCAGACTCTTAAATTCTCTCTAAAAGCTGAAATGATCAACTTGTAAGTTGGTCCAAAACATTTTTTTTCTTTGAGGGTACCCATACATTGACCCCACTTCATAGAAACAATTCTGTTTTTCTTAATTAACATCCAGATACAATCTGGATGCATAAATATAAATTATGCGTACACATTTTTATCTAACAAAAAATTTAACATGCAAAGACATAATAAAAATCTTCCCACTGCTTTCAAATAGGACTTTAGATAATTACTGCACATAGTCAATCTATGTGTGCATGCATGTACTTGTACATGTATATTTATGAGTGCAAAATATATATCTATCCTAGTTTGCTGCTGTGTTATTCTGCTCAGCCTGCCATAACAAAGTCTACAGACTGGGTGACTTAAACAGCAGAAATTGATTTCTCACAGCTCTGGAGGCTGGAAGTCCAAGATCAAGGTGTCGGCAGGGTTGGTTTCACCCTAGACCTTTCTGCTTGGCTGGAAGGTGGTCCTCTTCTCGCTGTGCCCTCACGTGGCCTTTTCTCTGTGTGTGTGCATCCGTCGTGTTTTCTTCTCTTCTTTTAAGGACCCCAGTTATGTTGGATTAGGACCCCACCCTTAGGACCTCATTTAATCTTTATTACATCTTTAAAGGCCCTATATCCAAATTTAGTACTATTCTGAGGTACTGGGGTTGGGGCTTCAATGTGATTTTTCGAGGAGACACAATTCAGTCCATAACAATTTCCCATAGAGATTCCTTAGCAGTTGTTAGTATCCATTACGTAAAATGAAAACATGTGTCTTTCTGGCAGTTTATACGTGTGTATAAGTTTTACGACAAGCTTTAAAATTGTAAAACTATAGGCTGTGAGAACATCTCATTTTAATTATATGTATAGTGTTTGCCATAATGCAATATAATTTATTTTTCTTCTACAGTATGGGATACCACACATAACCTCATGACACCTTGTATAACAACTCCCCAGATCCCACCCAATAAAGACCTAATTTACAGCTGGAAGTACAGTTATAGCCAACTATAAAATTTGAAATTACTTGTAAAGAACAGCTGTGACTAGATAAATCTTTACAACACTTTCCTACTGGTTTCACAAGAATCCAGTGTCTGAACCAGGCTAGAGACCAATTCGAATACTGAATCTCTCCATATGAAATAAAATGTTTCATTTCAGATAAAAGAGAGAGAACCACAAACTTACCTCCTACTTTTTTTTGTTCTTTATGGTACGCGGGCCTCTCACTGTTGTGGCCTCTCCCGTTGCGGAGCACAGGCTCCGGACGCGCAGGCTCAGCGGCCATGGCTCACGGGCCCAGCCGCTCCGCCGCATGTGGGATCTTCCTGGACCGGGGCACAAACCCGTGTCCCCTGCATCGGCAGGCAGACTGTCAACCACTGTGCCACCAGGGAAGCCCCCTCCTACTTTTATAGCAAGGTAGAATGCATTTATTAAAGTACCCTAAAGATCCAAAACAGTGCATGATTTATCTACATGAAGAAATTTAATCTCTTATGGTGCCTGCTGTACCCTGAAAATCCCAACCTCGTTATTAGATTTGGTCCCGAGCCACGATGGTTCCGTAAGATGCAGGATTTAAGACATGCTTTAGGGGATGCACTTTCCCATCTTAGTGCTGCTGGTCTCTGCCTAGCTTGCATTTTCCTTTTCATCTGTCTCCCTCCCCTTCAACCTTAAGTGGCAGATTAAATGTCTCTTCTTCAGGGAGGTCTTCCTTTTGCCCCACACTAGGTTAGCTTCCTGTGTTCTCCCTTTCATAGGAAACAACTCTTCCCTGAGCCCTCCTCACTATTATTGTTAGTTGTTCAACATCTGTCCATGAACTCCACGATGGTGGAGACTCTCTGTCCTGCCTACTGATCTAGCACTAAGCAAGTCACAAAGTGAGTGTTCAAGATATTTTTTTCCCATGAAATAATGACTTAATTCATTTAAATAGTTATTTATTCAGGGCTGCTTAAGGGTGAGCTATTATGAAGAGTACAAACATGGATAATCACCTAGTCCCTTCCATCAGAATCCTCATTGTACAAAGGGGACATTTGCACCTGAAGTGGCAAATAAAAATCTGGAAGACAAGTTAAGACCTGGATGGAAGATGAAGATGAGAATGGAAGACCAGCGGCCAGTGGAAGTTCAGAGCTTTGGCCAGCCACTGCTGGGTTTAGTCCAACCCAGAGTGTTATTCAGACCATGTGACTTCCAAGGTGTATATTATTATCCAAGAACTTGGCATTCTAGCTTGGTTTGGTGGAAAGGGGAAAACCTCAGAGATGGAATTCTTGGACCAAATACTGGCTTACCCTCAGATTTGCTGAGTAATCCTGTTACAGTCATTTTTATGAGTTTCATTATCCTCAGATGTAAAATAAAAATAAATAATTTATACTTAACAAGTTTCTTGTAAAGGTCACAATTCATAACATGTGAAGTACTTTATAAAGTACAACACAAGTGTTAGTGATTACAGGCAGACCTCAGAGATATCGCAGGTTTGGTTCCAGACCATTGCAATGAAGCAAATATAAAGTGAGTCACACAAATTCTTTTGGCTTCCCAGTGCATATAAAAGTTAATGTTTACGCTATACTGTAGTCTACTAAGTGTGTAATAGCATTATGTCTAAAAAAATGTACGTACCTAGTTAAGAAATACTTCATTGCTAAAAAATGCTAACCATCATCCGAGCCCTCAGCAAGTCATAAAAGTAACATCAGAGACCACTGATCACAGATCACTGTAACAAATATAATATGAATGAAAAAGGTTGAAATATTGTGAGAATTACCAAAAAGGAACACAAGACAGAAAATGAGCAAATGCTGTTGGAAAAATGGCACCAATAAACTTGCTTTATGCAGTGTTGCCACAAATTTTCAGTTTGTGAAGAATGCAATATCTTCAAAGTACAATAAGATGGGCTTCCCTGGTGGCGCAGTGGTTGAGAGTCTGCCTGCCGATGCAGGGGACACGGGTTCGTGCCCCAGTCCGGGAGGATCCCACGTGCCGCGGAGCGGCTGGGCCCGTGAGCCATGGCCGCTGAGCCTGTGCGTCCGGAGCCTGTGCTCCGCAACGGGAGAGGCCACAGCAGTGAGAGGCCCGCGTACCACAAAAAAAATAAAATAAAATAGAAATTAAAAGTACAATAAGATGAGGCATGCCTGTAGATCTCCTATCCTAAAAATAATTCCTATCTTACCTAAATACTCAGCACAGATCTTTTTTGGAAGGAAAAGAATGGCAATTTTATCACTAGTACTAAGTATAAATATCTAATTCCTTTGTGGGGAGTAAAACCCTGGCTCAGACACATCTGCTTTTTCTTTTTTTTCTTTTTGGTGTCATATGCTAGATATAGCTTCATGATGAATGAGATTTGTTGTTTATCATTTTATGATGCCAGGGATTTATACAAACTTGTTAAAATTCCTCCCGATAAACTCGGGAGTGTGTTAGTGGCAAGGTTTTCGTTTTTCAGACAAGGAAGTTGTCACCAGAAATTAATTGATGTGCAGGACTCATGCACTGCCCATCCTGGTTGTGCTTCCTTGTAACACATTAAGAAGAAATTTGAGATAAAGTAATAATTGTCACTAGTCTTTATTTTGGTGACAACATTGCAATTTAATTTTGAGAAATATTCCAAAACAATAAATAAATTTAACAAATTAATGTTACAATTTTAAAGTGAGAAAATAATAAAAATAATAATATAAATGGGGAAGTGTATGCTGTGGGTTCAGAATAACTGAGATGCCCAATGAAGAGCTGGAAAATAAAATATTTCCTTTTGCCTAAGTTTAATATTTATAGTCATGTGTTACTATAATTTGTTTCATTGATGGGATGAGCTTCCAGTCCAGAAAATTAGGTTTCCTTTGATCCTACATTGGCTCCTTTTTTTTGGCCAGAAGTAACTGTTTATTAATGTTAATGACAGGAGAACCAAATCAATGAATTAAGATTGTAAATGTGGGGCTTCCCTGGTGGCGCAGTGGTTGAGAGTCCGCCTGCCGATACAGGGGACGCGGGTTCGTGCCCTGGTCCGGGAAGATCCCACATGCCGCGGATAGGCTGGGCCCGTGAGCCATGGCTGCTGAGCCTGCGCGTCCAGAGCCTGTGCTCCGCAACAGGAGGGGCCACAACAGTGAGAGGCCTGCGTAAAAAAAAAGAATGTAAATGTGAATTTCTTCCTTGGGATAGTCCAACAATCCTTGTGAGACTTGTAGCTGCATGTGAATCCAAGCTTTTTCAGAAGGCAGGGTTGGGAATTCACGTTATTTTCTCTTTTGTTTTCTGTCTTTTCTCACTCCTTTTTGGTATCATCTAATCCCATGACTTTAAATACCATTTATATGCTGATGACTGCCCAGTTTATACCTTTAGCCCAAAGTTTCTCCCAAGTCCATGACTTCTGTATACAACTTCTCAGGTGTCTTCCTCACTTGAGTGTCTAAGAAACATCTCAAACTCAATTTGTTCAAACCTGAATTTCTGCTTCACCCTCAAACATGCTTTATCTGCAATCCTTCCCATCCTAGCTAATAACTTCATCTTTTGAATTGCTCAGGCTAAAACAAATGGAGTTAACCTTGACGCTTCTCTTTCTCCCATACCTCATGTTCAGGAAATTCTGGTGGCTCTATCTTCAAATATTTTTGGAATCTGACCACTTCTCACCACCTGTATTGTTGACACTGGCGTGAAACACCATCATCTTTCTCCCAGCTTATTGCTAAAGCCCTACCTGCTTTTTTCCTTGCTTCTCTACCATCTATTCTCCCTAAAGATACATTAAAAATGGAAACCAAATCATATCACTTCTCAAAACATTGCACGGCTTCCCCGTTCACCCAGCTGACGTCATTACAGTGGCCAGAAGACCATATCTCCTCCCCATTCTTACTTCTTTCACCTCTTTTCTTATTCCGCCCTCTCCCGCTTACCCTAAACCACGTGGGCGTTCTTAACGTGTCAGGCGCACTTATGTCTTGGACCAATTACTCTAGCTTTTCCCTCTCCCTGGAATGCCATTCCCTCAAATATTTGGGCACCTAACTCCGTCACCTCCCTCAGATTCTTTGCTCCATTATCAATTTATCAATGAGGCTTATCCTGATTGTTGCATTTAATAGCGCAGCCCACACATCCCGCATTTTCACCTTCTAATACACCATAGAATTAATTATTAGATGATTTATTGCTTGATGTCTGTCTCCCTTACTAGAGCATAAGCTCCAGATGGGTGCTTACAAACAAACAAAACATGCTTGTATGTTTTGTTCACTGATGTATTTCAAGTGCGTGGATCAGTGCCTGCATCTAATAGACAGTCGAGAAATAGTTGTAGCATGCACGAATTAATAGAATGAATGAGCACAACTGAAAGTACACTGTAAGTGTTGAGCTCTGAATAGATTGAGCGTCAAGAGTCCTGTTTTTCTAATTAAGGGAGAATATCGGCTTGGAAATTAAAACCTGTATAGGAGTTAGCTTTCACCACATAGCAGAACCTCACCTCAACATCTCAATGGCAATACAACAAGAAGCATCTATTACATGTCAGGGAGAGACTGGGAAGCTGCTGATATTGGCAGGGCTCACTCATATGTCGGGAGGTCAGCTGGCTCTTTTGGCTGGAGCAACTAAGATGACTGAGGTTTGCTTCACAAGTCTCTCATCCTCCAGCAGGCTAGTCCAGGCGTGTTCTCCCAGTAATGGCAGAGGCACAAAAGAGAACAAGCCCCAAATCACAAGCCCATTTCAAGCTTTTTGCTTGCATTATCAGCTGATATCCAAGGGCCAATGCCCGTCAAATGGCTGAGTCCTTAGGTTTCCTGAGAGGGGCCTTCAGAGTTATCTGGCAAAGGTTAAAAAACTGGAACCATTTTTTGTAATCTATCACAACCAGAAATATGAACTTTTCAGATTTGAAACTGAAAAATAATTAGAGAGTCATGGACTCTTAACACTTGGAAGGGACTTATAGGTTCATTTACCCTTCTTCCATACTCAGTGCAGGAATCCCCCATCTCGCTTTCCTGACAGCTGTGTGAGGGGTGCTGAATATGGATGTGAATTTTATCTTCGCGCCTGCCTTATATACATGATGAGTGGACACAATAGGGCAGGAAAAAAACCAGGAGTAGGCGTGAACCAGTACTTCTGGAAAAATATGGGCTTGTTTCAGATGTGCTGTATTTCACTAATTCATTTAGATGTAGCTTTCATGTATCTTACAATTGGTTATGAATGGATGTTAGAAAACAATTAAATGTAAGGCTATTTTAATATTTCAGTAGAAGTTCACTGCATATATAAAATGAACCAAGAAACACTGACAATCATACTTTTGCTTTTATATAAGTTATAGTTAGAATACTGTTTTCACTGTTTTATGCTGAAGTAATTTTGATTGCTTATTTAGAGGTCATTTTGGTTTTTAAAGGACAGGAAGAGGGATCTTCATTTACCTTTTCACGAATGACCATATCTCACCTTGAATGTTAAAAGAAATGCTGACGGGTTTTTACAAAAATTCCAGAAATCAGTCTTTCTTGTTCCTATAATTTGATTTTGCAAAAGCAAATCATTTTTGAGATGATGTAAGGACCCTTTCTGTCAATAGTATGTACAAAATGCAGAACTCTGGGGGCAGTAATTGTATGAATAAATTGCTGGTTTTAAATTCTATAAGCCTAAGACCTCATAAATTTTCATGTGTTTTCATTTTGTTTCAATGATTGTGATTAGGATAATAAACGGTGTTTAGAGCTGAACGGACTTAAAAGATCCCCTAGTCCACCTCTTTGTTTTTCAGCTCATTGTTCTCGTCCAAGTCACACAGCTAGTTAACCACTCAGACCAGAAGCCAAGACTCCTGGCACCTGGTTCAGGGCTCTTTTCGTTATACTGCACTGCCTTACTGACCAGGAGTAATTTAGATCATAATGAAACGTAGACACATGTATAAGTAAGATACTAATATCACACAGACCAAATTATGACTTAGGGACAATTACCATGGACACAAAATGCTACTCTTCTTCAGCAAAAACATTAATCTCAACGCATTTGGCTTAGTTGCATAGCAGAAGTACCACATTACATTTATATGGAGTGTGTGATGGTTATTTTAGAAAGAGTTACTTAATATTTCATTACTTCCTATTGCTTAATATCATTTAAAAAAGACATTTTCTCCTTCAGGCCAAGGGTGTTCACTATTTTCAGGTAACAGTTGCAATATTTGTTGAAAGCCCATCTGTTTTTTATTGTTTAAATACTTAGATTATTCTGCTATAAAAAAAGGTAACTTTGTCAAGTAAAAGGAGACCTGGCTAAGGGTCCAGTCTGAACCTGGCTCTTTCAAGACCCTTGGGCAGATCACGTAATTCTTCTGAACTCAATTGTCACTTTTGAAAAATATGGGCTTAGGACTGAGTGGTCTCTAGAGCATCTTTCAAATCTTAAATTTTGTGTTTTATGATGGGAGGGTCAGAATTTAAAGCTAAAGGTATGTATACAAGTTTCCCAGTATGAGGAACCACCTCACTAGCTATCATATTTATATTTCAAGGTAAATTTGCAGAGCAACCAGCAACTGGAAAAACCTGTTGGAATGGACAAAGCTATTCTCTTCATTGATTAGATTGGAAAGTCAATCTCTTTGGAGTGAAGAGTGTCACCAAAATGGGTTTGATGTCCGTAGTGATATGAGCAGATGGCTATAATATCACTACACTTTTTTTAGCCACATCAAAGAAAGAGTTCAAGAACAAAGTTTGTTGAGATAGGACTTTGAGAAGATCAGTAAGTTCTTGTCATGCCTAAGACTTGAGTCCCAGGAGCTGGTGAAACTTTCTAGTGTCTGCCTTGTGGAACAGAGAAAGGAAGAGGCTGAAAAGATAGTGAATTTTGAGAAGTTCCTGGTTTAAATACCACACAAGGGAGTCTGGTGAGTTTTCCTTGAAAACTTATCCAGTAGGCGTAAACCAACACACTTGAGGTGAGACCTCTTGGAAATCACGGAAATATATACCAGTCCTAAGAGAGACTGAAGGTAAAGTGAGGAGTCATTATAAAGACACGTTCTGGTTACATCTGGAGGTAACACATTGTTTAGTTTAAGCTTGACTGAGGAAGTAAAAAGTAGTGAGAAACATACAAAGTTATACCTAGGGGTTGGTATCTTTAAAAGCTTGCTTAAGACTAGTTACTATTATACTTACTTTGTATTACATTTTTGGCACTGTTATTTAGAAAATTTTACCTAACAAATGCCAGGTCAAGTCCAAACTTCTTAGCCTAAGTCATTTACAGATAACCTTTACTGAGCATTTACTATGTGAAGGTGTTTGGAGACACAGGGTAAAACATGGTCACTGAGCATAGCGTCTAGACAACCTAATGATGGAAAGAGATTTTTCACATAAAAGGTGACCAAGCCCCATCATTCCCTCAAGAGACCTAGGACTGAAGTTGGCCTAAAAATTCCTGCTGCCTCAGTTTACCCACCAGTTGTGACCCTAGTGATATCTTTCAGTGCTCCCAAGGATCAGGCAAGCTCAAGTTTGCTGGCTGGCCCTTTGTACTTTGGGGTTTCAACTTCCGGCTGATATTCACGGGGATATGTCCTATTGCCAAGTTAAGTCCTGCCCATGCTGGATTTATTTCTTTCTCTTTGTGGGTCTCAGTCTCATAGAAAACATACTTGCATGAAAACGTTAACTACTTCATCAGGCTCTTCTGAGAATTAAAGGCATGAATTATCTTTTGATAATTAAAAATTGGCACACAAATGTTAGGTTTCATATTTCATACATGGTGTAGCGTGGTGGTTATGTCTTTGGCTTTGGTAATCAGACCCCATGGATTCAAAATTTAGCTCTGTCTAGACATGTATGACCATGAGCGTGATACTTAACCTCTCTAACCCCAGTTTCTTTATTTGCCAAACGAGGACAGTAATAACATCTACCTAACAAGGTTGTGTGAGAATTCATCTATAGCTTTTAGTATTGTATTTGGCCTGTAGTGAGCCCTCCATAAAAGTTGGTTACAGCAGTAATAAAGAGTACATTCCATTTTTGCCTTATGTACTTAATTCTAGTCTCCATATAAAATTCAATTCTACACTGTCACAATTAATCAAGGATTATTTAGCAATTAATTATTATGTATTTAGTTCAGCTTGGATAATCAGTGATATATAAAAGGTAGTGCCTAGCCTCGAGGAACCTATAATTTAGACTCCTGCCAAGCCTGACGTTCAGAGTTCTCTATCTTCTGAATCACACCTCTTTTTTTCAGACTCTTTCCTACTGTCCTAAGAAACCTTTGGCTACAACAAGCAGGTCTGCTCATTGACCACAGAATGTACCTTATCCCCTTCTGCCTCCCTTCAATCTGAAGTTAGTTATTAATACTTTATTTATTCGTAGTAAGTTTCCCTGATTGCTAAAGCCCCTCTCTTTCACTCGTTTAGGACTCCCTGTAAGTCATCACCTTTTTCCTCGGAATAGCTCTTATATTCCTTCCCTGTGTTAATCAGGTCAGGTGAGCTGCTTGTCAGTATCCTGGTGCTAACCCAGGTACTGAGCATCCTGAACCCTGCCAGCCTGAGGACAAGCTGGACACTTTGGTGTACAGTCAATTCCAACCGCAAGAGAGCAGTTTGTGCCGTCTTGACGCTTGACCACTGCTTGACCTCACCACCCTTGATTTTAACATATACTTCGTTGTCAGCCTTCCGCCTCCTCATTTTCATTTCCAATCTTTGGCATGATTCCATCTGCATAAAGCTTTGATTTTTGACTACTAGGTTATTTATCTGACTGCTCATTTCTCATTGCTAGAACTGTGTCTAGACTTTACTGTCACCCATAGATACCCAGACCACTCAGCTCTGGCCTCAGTATTGTCACTGAGTCTCATCCCTAGGCTGGCCTCTCGAGTGGTAGAGTGCCCACGCCCCTTAGCTTCTGGTCCTTTGATTGTGCGGTTCCACCAGCACCCAGCCAGCTGCCTTAATATATATCTTTGTTTATTTGAACACTTAATTGAATGGGATATAGGATTCACCTTCTAGGCACCAGACTGAGTTCAGCCAAGCTAACGACTTAGCATTGTATTTTAAAAATATATTCATCTCATATCTATGCAGTTAGCTTTTTAATTTCTGGAAGCAGAGAGTGTCATATTCTTGTTTTATTGATAGCACAGTGATATCTTGTAAATATTTGTTATTGATGGTGAGTTTAATGCTAATAGGAAAAGGAGAAGAGGTGGTTTATCTTAATGTTTAGATAAGCCATTCTCTTGGCATTAGTCTGTTGTTCAGATCACTAAGCATGACTGAAGTAACACCGCTAACTGTAATGATCTCTCTCTCCCCCATCTTTCTCCCTCTCTCTTTTGCCTAGTGCTTAGACCTGGGGGAAATGTATTATGCAATTTTAGGCATAAAAAGTAAGGACACCAAATACTACAACTATCATAACAAATAAATAAAACTGTACATTAAGTCAAAGAAAAGCAAGCTTTAGGAAGTTAAAAAAAAACTGTTTCCAAATTTATTAAGTTAAAATAAGATTTCCTCATTATTGAATTATTTGGGTAATATTTAGTATCACAGGTGAGATGAACTATTTTGTTGGTTGTTGAAACTTTTTATGGATATTTGTTTTGAGAAGTTCTAGGTATAGCGTCTTTACTGTGGATAATTCCTGTTTTATTTTTCCTTTAGCCTATACGTTTATGTTCATTATTTTGTTTCTGAGGATTCAAAATATGCATTTTGCTATACATGGGAATTTCCTATAAAATATTAGTTGTAGTACGATGGTTTCATAACGAACTTTCCAGGTATTCTTTCTTGCAGGCAGATATTATTAGCTCTATTTTTAAAAAATACATATTTTCACACATTTTTATTCCCTCCCTCTCTCTCTCTCTCTCTCTCCCTCTCTCTCCCCCTCTCTCTCTCTTTCTCTCTCAATGTGGTTTCAATTCATTAAATGAAAGATTAAAAAAATAAGTTCTAAGGATTTTCTTTAATAATAATTGATTTTGGAATAACTTACCTATGTTTGCTCCAGGGCTGCAGTTCACCATTTATTCACTTGAGAACTTCCCAAAATTAAATTTTGTACATGTGGAATTGATTCACTTCACACGGATGTGTTGTTTACTCCCAAAGTGATGTAGGTTTCTGACTTTTAATAGTGGTAATGGGTCAGAAAATTGCCCATCCGCATCTGTCAGATATTCAAGGAATATATTTTGAAATTTAACCACTGGGAGGCTAAGGAAATCAGTACTAGGTGACTCTTTGATTTAAATCCAATATAAAAAATTAGAGAATCATCTGATACAAGGACAAATAACAAACCAAACAAACAGCAGAACAAACCCTAGCAAGATGAATTTCAAAAATACTGAGAATATTGAAAGAATAAAATACAGTCAGCCCTTTGTATTGTGGGTTCCACATCCATGGATTCAGGCAACTGTGGATCAAAGATACTTGGAAAAAAATTCCAGAAAGTTCCAAAAAGCAAAAAGTAGGAATACAATTTTATTTTTTTTCCATTTGGATAACCGAATTGTCCCAGAGCTATTAATTAAACAATACGTTATTTCCTCATCGATCTGTAAAGCTACTTCCTTTTTATACGAAGTTCCTCTCTAAGAGAGAATCTGATTCTGAGCTCTCTTTGGTATTTCTTTCCTCTATTTGTCAATAAAACCACAGTTTTAATTTCCATAACTTTGTAATTACTTTGACTTTTTAATCCTTCTTGAAAAAAATTTGTTCTTTTTCAAAATTGTTTTGGCTATTTATGGCTACTTTTACTTCCAAAAGAAGTTTTAAAATCAACTTTTAATGAAATTACATTGAATTTATAAATTAGTTTAGGGAGGTTTGACATCTTTATGATACTTAGTCTTCTCACCCATTAACATTATATAAATTCTCCACTTATTTTAAATCTTTTAAAATGACTTTTAATAGAAATGTAAAATTCTCTCCAAAAGGTCTTGCATATTAAAAAAATTACTCCTAGCTATTTCGTGTTACTGACATTTTAAAGGCATATCTTTTTAAAAAACTACATTATCTTATTGTTTCAGACATGTCATATATTTTTAAAAAATTTACAAGTTCAGGATTGCATTGCTTATTCATTTAAAATTTTCCCGTGTTGCTGAGTATCCTTCAATATAAGATTATTAGTGCAGTTGCATTAATATTCCAAAATGGAATACTGTAATTTATTGAATTATTTTCCTAATTATTGGTATTTACATTGTTTCTCGCTTTCACAATTTTAAACAGGACTGTGAACAGCTTTCTTGCTAAATCTTTGTATACCACAATAATTATTTACTTAGGATTCACTCCTAGCACTTGAATGGCTGAGTCAAAAGTTATGCACTTTTCCCATGACTTTTGATATATATTGTCAGAATCAATCCAGTGGTGTTGGTTCAGAAATCATAATATCACATAAAAGAACACTGTAAACATTACAAATTATGATATATAAAGATATATTTCTTGATGTGGACTATATCATGAAGAGAGCAGATTATAAATAATATTTAAGTATTTTAATTATTTAGGCTTATACTGAGCAATAAAGAGGAGAGTGAATAAGTAAATGAACACATGATTCTGGAAGAGTACCCAAGAAGAAGCTAGTAGCAGTTAGCCCTGGGTAAGGGAATTATGCATGATTTTTATTTTCTATTTTTTTCTTCTCTGTCATTTCTGTTTTCAGCAATGCACGTGAATTACTTATGAATAAAATTTTTTAAAAACTTTGATATTTTTATATAGGTTTAATGGAATAATATTTCTCCTTCATTTCTTTAATTTTTAGGAAACTTTCTTCATGGCAGTCCTTTTTATATGTTTCTTTCTCTCTTCTCGGAATGAGGTTGCCAGCTATCTTACTGTAACAGCTGTGTACATTGTTCTTATTGTAGTTAGCTGCTAACTCTCACAACTGTATTCCCCATTGGTACTTAACTATGTTTTAGGCAAACTCAGAAGTATCATGGAGTGAGTTTATTCAACATCAGAATTATGATATTGAAATGTCAATAACGAATGACTGTTTTGGAGTCAGTCCCTCTTGAAGGTAAACAGGGAACAAAGAGATTTCGGGAACAGTAAAAGCTTTCCAAACAATTGAGAAAAAAGTTGTCCTGAAGCAATAACGTATGCCCCATCCTTTTATTTCAATGTGTTTTCTTAAGGCAATTACTGGCAAAGAGTTTGATAATTTTATGTTTAAAGTTATCTTTTTTCTCAGCCAGGCACCCCACTGCCATCAGGTTTTCTTTCCGAGAGATTTTGTAACTGGTACGTGGTACCTCATTCTCACTGCCTGCTTCACGTCCACTAGCGGCACGCCTTGTTCCGAAATATCGCGAAGTTGAAATGTTTTTATTTGGGCAACTCCTGCAATCAGGGTAATTCACCCCATCTTCAATGAATAAGATGGAAAAGAGCAAGCCAACCTCTGTGACCTTAAACTTTCACTGAAACTTAGAGACGGGTTAACTCAGCTGGTGAGAGCGGGGTGCTAATGACACCAAGGTCGTGGGCCCTATCCCATTACAGGGCAGTGACACTCAGAGGAAGAGCCCCACTGCCTTGGTGCAGACTCCCTGGGACATCTGCTAGCCATTCACAGTGAGGCAAGGGAGTGTGGGTTGTTTAGTGAATCATGTCGTAACTTAGGGTGTCTCCAACTCGAAGCCAGTTGTGGGATCAAGGAAGAGAGCCAGCTGAGGCTGGGAGAGGGGCCCTAGAGTGTCTCAGGCCAGGACACAGTGGTGGAGGATGAGAAAAACTAAATGAGCTTCAGGAAGTGGGTGTTAGTCCAAGCACTGTTTTCAGTGGGTGTGGCACAGAAGACTGACTGGGCTCAGCCGCCAGGAGGGTTCTCAGGCGGAGCCATGGCGTAAGCCAGTGTTAGGTATCTGCCTGGAAGGGACAGGGTCCTCCACATCGGAAAGGGCTCTGGGGCCGGGGTCCGTCGCTGGAAGTTGCATGGGCAAGTGCCATAAATGGTTCCCCAGCTGCCACTGAGTTCAGAGCTGAGACTCACCTCTGAAAACCTTGGGCAGAAGCGTGACCTCTAGAACTTGGCCAACTGATCCGTCGGGGAGTGATGTAGGTGAGGAACGGGGCACGTTTGGTGACCTGCACAGTTATCTGCTCGGGTCTTGGGTGTGGATGTGGAAAATAGGCTGTGCTGTGTCTGGGAGCCTGATGTAATCACAAGCTTCACCAGAGGGACAAATAGGAAGGCTGACATACTGTCTTTGTCTGCGCTGGCTGGCTTGGGGCCTGGGAGAAATTGAACTGTAGGCCACAAACAAATTCAGCTGTAAGACGCTGTGAATGAGGAGACAGAGGACAAAAGAGGGGGTGCTGTGACCAATTATCAAGACTGCACAAACTAGGTGGAGAGAATGTCCTCTTGGCAGTAGCATCCTTTTCATCTCTGACATAGCTCCTGAAGGATATACTACATGTCTCGTGCAGACTGTTCAGTGGAATTTCTGCAAAGAGGGAAATGTTTGGTTTGGAAGAAAATAATTTCTTTTTCTTTTTTTTTGTCTCATTAAGAAACTTGTGTTTCAGCTTGTGTTATAGTCAAATAATATGTTAGTACAGTAGTACTGCAAAATATATACATCTATTGGGGGTGCTTGCTCAAGTATTTTTTCCTAATAGAGATGTGTAATCAAAAAAATATAGAGGGGCTTCCTGGGTGGCACAGTGGTTGAGAGTCTGCCTGCCGATGCAGGGGACACCGGTTCGTGCCCCGGTCCGGGAAGATCCCACGTGCCGTGGAACGGCTGGGCCCGTGAGCCATGGCCGCTGAGCCTGCGTGTCCGGAGCCTGTGCTCCGCAACGGGAGAGGCCACAACAGTGAGAGGCCCGCGTACCGACAAAAAAAAAAAAAAAAAAAAAAAAAAAAAAAAAATATATATATATATATATATATATATATATATATATATAGAGAGAGAGAGAGAGAGAGAGAGAGAGAGAGAGCTCTCTGGTCAATAGTATAACCTATAGACAAAGCTATCCCTGGGGCTAACCAATGTGATTAAATATCCTTAGCTCAGATATTTTGATAAAGTAGTAACGAGGGTAGTATAGTTACTGAAAGATTTTCTTTACAGTTTTTTCAATAACTCTATTAGCCAGTTTACTTGTTATAAGTTTCATAGCTCTTTCACGCTCAGTGAATTTTCCTGTTTCTTCCCATGTCTGTATCTTTCCGATGTTTCATTTTTCTTTATCTTTATAGCTCCCTCTAACAATCTCTGAAAATCAATCAGAGGCTTCAGAATGTGTCATCTCACTTTGTAACCTGCTCTGACTCCTTCCCTCACATCTGCCTCCGTAAGTGATGCAAAATGAACACAGTGCCAGAAATTCTAGTCCTGGGAGCATCTTCTTACTTAAGCTTATTTATTGCTCTGATTTAGAGATAGCAATCCTGTTTCCATTGCCTCTTCCCAAACTGATTAGGTTAGACTCTCTGAGGGAGGTTCCCAGAATTGTTTTCAAAACTCCCCGGGTGATTCTAAGACATGCTATTTGTTCTCCTCAAGCACTGTTTGGCATCCTCAGATATTACTTAGTTTTTGCACATTTGTCTACTGTGTAGCCCAATAGGTACCCACTAGCCCCTTGTGGCCATTTAAACTCAAATGAGTTAAAATGAAATAATATTATAAATACAACTCCTCAATTGCACCAGCCACGTTCAAGTACCCAGTAGCCACTAGTACCCAGAGTGGCTAGTGGCTACCGTATTGTCCAACCCAGCTGTAGAGCATTTCCATCACCACAGAGAAGTCTATTGAGCTGTGTTAACGACTGGGAAACATCAAATCGGAGAAGTGAAGGAGAGAGGGTACAATACAACAGAAACCCCAAAGCATTCGGTGTGATTGGTAGATACTGTATCTTACATTACATTTGGGACTTAGTTTATGAGTCCCTTCCTTTTTAGATTCAGTTGAAATAAGTTTTAGTTAACTTAAGTGAAGGACTGGTTTGATTTTATATGATTTGCTTAGCCTATCTTTGTTTGACTTATCTCCCTTGTTAGAGTGTTTCTAGCAGCATCTCACTTAATCCCTAACTTATTTTTTGTTGTGTGTGTCATTTAAAAATAATTTAGTCATAGAGGTTATCCTCTCTGAAATCTATATTGCTTTACGGAAGAGGTGAACAGCTGGTGAAAATCGTCCCAAGGTTTCTAATCCCACCAAACGAAAATATGGTGCCAGTCATTGCCTTGTACCGTGACATTTGTGAAATCCAGGGAGGGACAGATCTCATGCTGTAATAATACATCAGTATAAACATCCTACTAGGCCAGTCCTACAGGTTCTTATGATAACAGGAACATTAGGAGTGGGAGAATGTCAACCTTAATATCATTTTCACTTATTAAAAAGCAAAAAGCTAAGAGTGGCCATTTTACCAGCTGAGTCTTTACTGACTTTTGGTGAGACTCACTTTCTCAAATTACTTGAAATCCCTTTCTTGACACGATGCTTCCACTTACACCATTGTGTAGATTTTCACCCGTACCTCGTTTGTCACTTTGTATGCCCTCCTGCTATTTTGGACACTTTCATTAAATCCCTTCCTTGCACGTAAACAGAACACATCAGTCCATTAATGGAACTCATTATGCTCATTTGTCTTTGCCAAGAACTATTGGAAGTGATCACAAATGACTATGTAATTATAATTAAGATCTCGTGGATGCATTTGCTTTATTTTTAACGAGTTCATTCTGTTAAGTTTCACCCTATTTCAAATAATGACATTTGCTGGTACAAAGAAGAATTATTAAAATGGCAGTTTAACTCATATCTTTGGCAGATAAGCTGGTTATTGTATTTGATGATTGTAATGAATAGCTGATAATATACAGATAGTAACTCGAGGAAGTTTATTCTCTTAGAATACCTATGAGAAACTTATTCTGATAGGACCTGGTAACCAAAGTGATCTTTTTTTCCCATTTTAGTTCATATATCTTCAGTTTTAATTTTGTTCTCCCAAAGAAGGCTGAGTCCCAGTATGATATTTCAGATTTTGTAAAATCGTAATATTATGAAGAAGAATAATGTATATTAGATCTTCTTTTCACATACTGAGCTAAAAATTATAAGCATCACTAAATTACCAGAGAATTCTTTTAACAATCAGGCTCTTAGTTCAAAAATGATCCCTTTTAAAAAGGAATTATTGTGATAATCTTGTAATTTTCAAAGTAGCATCTTTAGAAACCCCCTGTCCGCCATTATCCTTCTTGTTTCCATTCAGGATATTTCATCAAAACTTAAATTTTTCTTTCCTCTGCTGCATGTGGGCTTTATGTGCCTTCTCTCTGAAAAATAAAATCTTTAGTTTCAGGAGCTCTGTGTTCTATTCCTTCACTTTAAAATCATGGAAAAAATAACTGTCATTTCCTTATCCATGTCTCCAATTCCCTCATCATTTTCAGCAAGCCAATTTTCTCTCTTTTTTCTGTCTGCTGTAAGGAACGTTTTACTCTGCTCCATTCTCTGCAATTCAAGGCTCACAATTTCTTTGAGCTTCTCAGATTATCCTTTGTACTTGTGTCTACTTTTTTATTAAAATATCTTCAGCCTTCTTTTGACTTCATCATCTATACATTGCCGTATTTAAAACCCATCTGCTTATTGATTGAAACTAACTCTCTGTCCTGCTTAATCATATTGGATGTGTAACTTCTGAATGAGTTCAAAAATCATCATGTACTGTGAAAGAATTGGCTAGCATGTTCGTGTTACTGCATAATGTGGAATGTGGCTGAAGTAAAATAACTCGTAATAAATATAATATCAAGAAACGATAGTGAGAATCTGCATATCCTGTGCACTGAGTCAACAGCCAATAAGGCAAATCGTCATGACATTTGACGAATCATAGTAGTATTGGGGATGGTAGAGCGAGTAAAAGGGCATGGACATTGAGATTAGCAGTCTTGAGTTCTAATCTTTTGTCAGTTCCTAATTGTGTGCCTTTGGGTTAAGCCATCGTTACCTCTACCGGCCCTTTCATTTATAAAGTTGGGGTTAATATCTCAGATGTTTCAATGAAGTGATATGTAAAGCACCCTCCACAGAACATAGTATAATCGCCTCCATAATGATAATTCTCGTCCTTCCAAGAAATGGGCACTTCTGCTTTGAATTCAGGATAGGTGAACTTCAGCCATTTTATTATCATTATTGCATAAATGTACTCCATGGGCAGCTAAACTTGCTTTCACTTCCTCTACCAGCTAAAACCTTGGTATCAGCTCTAAAGAATGTATTAGATGGAATAGCCCATCTGATCAAATCTCAACTAGATATTCTTTCTAGTTTTTAAAATATTTCTTATTCAGTTACAAAACAAGTCTATCACCTGGCTTGAAACAATTTCTTCTACCTTTTCCCTAGTCAGACCATTCAGACAGTCATCACTAACTTAATGACTACATAGGCTTTTTCTGGAAGGCTGGAGGCCCTAGACACTGAGGTATTCCTATGAATAAACCTAAAATCCACGTGTTCAATTCTAATAGCTTCTTTCTTAATTGAATCAAAGCCCTGCCAGTTTAAACAGGATAAGTTCAGATTGTTTACTGGACATCCCAGAGTCACAATAAAAATATACTTTATATGCCATAACCATTTCCAAAAATATAGTAAGCTTAAAAGAGATACACACTTACCAACTGTCAAGAGTCAAAGAATTTGATGAAGCTGATTATATATGGGGCTGTGGCACCAGCCCTCCTGAGAAAGGGCAGAAGTCCCCCTGTGTTCTCTCCAGAAGGGACAGTATGCTTCTGGGGAAGCCCTTTCCTTACTAAGAAAGCTGGAATCTACAATTAATTTTCCACCTATATCTCCCTTTGGAACATATCCTAATTACATATCTATGATTTCATGAGCTATGAGTAAAGTCTAAGAACTTTTCTCTGAAATGGCAGCAATAGGAGTATTTTTCTTTTCATTTGGGCTATAATCTTCATTTTGATGCTCAACTCTATCCTTTATCATAACTTCTGGTTTGCACTAAACATGGGCAAAATGACTGGCTTTTAGAAATGGACACAGGTGCAATACATATGAGGCCAGGAAACCATCTAACTATCTTCACAAAGTATTAGGACTTCAAAGAATTCAAAGATTCTGTAAGTTCGACTTATGATTGGACTGTTATTATCATTGATGTGTTATCCAAGTCTTGAGCTGTTTTTACAGATTTTTTTTTAAGTTTGCATCTTATTTGAGTTTAAGAGTGTTCCGGCCAGCTTATTTTGGAATATCTTCTGCTACCCTAACTACTGACATCAGCTTTTGCATTCTGACTGAGGACTTCTTTCTTTCTTTCTCTCTCTCTTCCTGCATCCTTAGCGGTGGAAATCTCGTTTTATAGGAAACCAGTAGTTATGTCAGGTTGCTAGGTATCTTCCCACTGAAGAACAAGTATTCTGGAGCAGCATATATTTAGTATTTGACATTTAATGAACATGCTTGTTTAAGATATTTTCAATAGAATTTTCAGCTCTGGCAATTGTAAACAAAGGATCCAGTTGGTATTTGGTGAGGCAAACAGATGTGGACACGCTTCCTGCATCGAGATGCATTAACTTTTCTGAAAAGTGGATAAGAACTTGTGAGAGTGAATAATGGAGTTCAAATCAGATGGGGCAAGATATTTCATATTCAGGAAGAAATCCCAGTATAATAAATCTGTTACTTTGCTTGGATTGAATGAGGAGTCGCTAACACTGAAATAGAGTCAAAGAAGAGGAAAATGGAGATTTTATAGAGGAGAACCTGGCCCCTAGATGATACTTCTACCCTCAGTGGAATGTTGTCTTCTTTGAGAGGCGCTGGTTCTAGTCAGTACACGAAACATTCATTGATCATTTACCTAGGAAAGCTAATTTATTTACAAGGTACAGAGTTAAATCTAGCAGGGAATACAGAGAACTAGGCACAGTCCTTATCATTAAGAAACTTTCATCTCTTGGCACGTTTCAGAGAGAGAAACTTTCTGGCTTGGGGCAATAGGGGCTCCTTTGGCATAAGTATGGTGACAAAGAATTGCTCCTGCTGTATCAGTGGTAAGAATGAGATATTTCCTTTTGCTGAGCTCTCTATTAATACGGGTGGTAGAATTTTGTGATCCTTAAGGCTCTTGATAATTCTGTTTCCTCCTCCTCTATTATTAGTACTTGTTCAAGTCAACATTTTAGGAAAGGAGCCCAGTGATTTCTGTTAGCTACCAGGTCAAGTAACAAATTCATCATTTAACATATATTTATCGAGCCCCTAATTTGCCCAGGTCTGAGCTGTAGGGTGTATGAAAGATTTCTGATAGATTTAAGGTGACAGAGTTCACAAATGAGAGTTTGTAGAAAGGAATAGACCCTTTTAAGCCTCAAGAAATATGACATTCACCCGCTCGAGGATTTGTTAAATCACCAGCAAGGGTGAACTAGTTTGTTGATCCAGTTGTAGGATTGTTGTAAGATGACTGTCCCACTGGCAGGCACTTCTTGTCCAAGAGAATGTAATTGGGTGTTGGTGACTCAGGCGAGGCTGGGAAGGCTCATCCATGACCGAATTAAAGACAACGAGGACTTCATTTGTATCCAATGCCGCACCGATCAGCATGAGACAGAGAAGAGACCCATGGGGAGGTGGGGAGACAGACTGTTTCTTTTATAAGTTGGAGAAGGGAAAACTGCAGGTCTGAGTAGCAGAACTGCTAAGAAATGGGAGAAAAGTGAGAACTTCACAGGCTAAACCTTGGTGTCTTATTTATTCCTCTTGGCTACAGAATGCCTGCCAGCAGGAGACTCATCACTAAGATATTACAGGGAAATGAAGCCAGGCAAGAAAAATATGTATTGCTTTTCTCCTCACCCCATAAATTTTGTTATTAATAAATCAGATTCTTATAGAACAGCCTGCCACAGCTGCCTCTAGAAACAAGGGTTTATCGGCCGAATTTTTATTAAAATGCACCGTAGTTTTATGAGTGAACATAATGCTTTTAAGTCAAAACGGATGTCATTGAGATCACACGGGATTGTGACTTACTCCACACTTGACCTGGACCTGGACACTTGGTTTTGTTGCTGGGATAAGGCAGCGTGATTTGACATGCAATTAAAGGTGTGGTAACCTGTGATTGATTTCCCTTTCTTGGCACTCCCTGTCTAAACTTTTGGGAAAATTCCAAAACAGTGCATTCCTATACGAAGGCTACCTCTTTGGTTGCTTCAGCTTCCAAAAGGGACATTTGTAAAGCAGTACAGCAACAAGTCAGAACAGGAACCAGACAATCCATTTTGAAATAAAATTTCACCAAAGTAAACTGGATAAATGATCAAATATTATCAAGGCAGATTATGGTTTTCCAATACGATCTGGTGAAGACAGAGATGAATACTCTCTCCGCACTTGCTGGCAGAATTCCTTTTAAAAATAATAACATATATGGGTTTTGTTTTCCAGATTGTAAACATAAATACATGCTAATTGCAGAGAAGAATCACTGTGTACTTCTGCAGTTGGTGTTTGTCAAGTGCCTTTCTGGCAGACGACGCCAGCTCAACAGGGCAGAAACGTGGGCTGTTGTAAACTTCTGGGCACACACTCTACGATGGAACAGGCATGACCAGGCAGAGATGACAGCATATTAATTAAGTTTTCTCCTGTCATAGAACTTCAGCTGCTCCCTTCCATCATTGCTGAGTTCTTATTGTCACAGCAGATAGGAACCTAGCTCTGGGGCCTGGGAAGAAGCATGAAGACTGGGCGGGGGTAGCATGGTTGGCCACCATGGGGGGCTCTGTTTACTCTTATGCCAATGGAATAATTAGAGCGGATACCACTGGAGTCCTAGTTTAGGAGGAAAGGGGGGAAATGCGCTCTTTGCATCCACGGGAGGAAACACTGCTCATCTGTACACAAGTTTACTCATCAAGACAATTAGCTCACCATGGTTAATCACCCCAAAGGAGCCTAGTGTTAAGAAAACTTGCCAGTTTATTTGAATTTGGGTGCTGGCAGATGACACCATGGGATATTATGGCTCCTCTTGAGTACTGCAGTCTATTGAGAGGTTGATAGATAGGCCACTGGGCTGGAGGAGAAGGACCAAGTTAGTTGGTATACAGCACTTGGGACAACTGAGGTTAACTGGTGGTGGTGACAGTAGCCTGGTAGAAAAGTTAATAATTAACTACTTTCAAGGAAAACTGAATTAACCAGTCTTGTCTGGATCATGTACACGACCTTCTCCCCACTACTAACAGATTTATTCCAAAGTTATGTAAGATAATGGAAACAAAACTTAACGATATGGGGAGGGGACAGAGGAATCAAGTCATAAAATCAGACCATAGGGTACTTAGGGTACATAGCTGGATCAGGAGATTGAATGTGGAAAGACTGATCCTAACTTACTTCTTTTATTTAGCAATTTATTGAAGACTTTTGTTACTTAAATTGATCACATAAAGTGAGTTGCCTTACCAGAAAGACCGATTTCAAACACTGCTATAATAAAATTCCAACAACTGGAATTCCAAGATGTTTTAATATATCAAACTTGTGTTATTAATATATTCAATATGATTCTAGGTCCTACCGACTCATTTATGTATTCCACTGCCATGTCTGTTGAAGTCTAGTAGGTAATTATGTCTGCTGGTAAACAAGACATATAATTTCTGCCTTCATGTGGTTTGTAATTGAGTAGTCTTTGATATTTTGTTGTGACTGTTGTATGTCTTTAATAGGAGACGCTTATAATTTTAACTTGTGTTAAACACTGACCATAACTAACACTCTCTTTCTCTCTCTCTCTTTCTCCATCTCCCTCTCTCTATATATTTTAGGAAAAGATAAAAAGCTACAACAGGGTTAAATTTATGTGCCCAGTTACAAAGCTTATTCTACATCCTGAAAACTTTTTAAGCAGCAAAGATATAATCTTTGTAGTTTCAATTTATAGGTCGGTGTCTCTGACAGCCTTAAATTTTCCTCTTGACCAGCTCCATGGTCTTCTCCATACACAATGCAATCATGAATGTAGAATTATACTTTGACGCAAGCTCTTGGGTAGGATGACTCAGCTGTTCTCCTTCAACATAGCGGCGTGAATGGCAGTGACTAGTTATTCCAAACAATCAAGAAGCAGTATAAAATTAATTTTCATATTATATAAAAGCACTTCTCGCTCAGTGTTTTGCCCTTGACTTTTAAGAACTAAACTTTTCATTTTAGATCAGTTTTACATTTACAGAACTATTGCCAGGATAGTACAGAGAGATCTCGGATGCCCCACACCCAGTTTCCTCTGTGGGTAACATCTCATACTACTGTATGGTACTTTCATCACCATGAATGAACCAATATTGATATTTTATCATTAACTGAAGTCGGTTATTGTTCAGATATCCTAAGCTATTACCCAATACTTTTCATCTGTTCTGGGATCCCATCAGGATATATTATATTAAGTATTCATGTTGTCTTAGGCTCCCCTTGATGGTGACAGTTTCTGAGGTTTTCTTTGTTTTTGATGACCTTGCCAGTTTTGAGTATTACTGGTCAGATATTTGGTGGAATGTCTCTCAGTTTGGATTTGTCTGATGTTTTTCTCATGGTTAGACTGGGGTTAATGAGTTCTGGGAGGGAGACCAGAAACGTGAAGTGTCATTGTCATCACATCATATCAAGGGTACATAGAATCAATCAATATGACTTATCAGTATTGATGTTGACCTTGGCAACCTTACTTGAGGCAGGATTTGTTAGGTTTCTGTACTGTAAGGTTGTTCTTTTCTTCTCCTTTTTCACACAGTTAGCTTTGGAAGGAAGTGCTTATGTGCAGCCTATACTTAAGGAATGGGGGGTTACGCCTTAAGGCTGGAGTACCTACATAAATTAGTTGGAGTTGCTATTCTCAGTTAATTTATTTATTCAGTCATTTATATCAGTATAGACTCATGGATATTTATGTTTTGGGATACAATCCAATTCTTATTTATTTTGCGGCTCATGTTGTCCCAGCTTTGGCACTGGGAGCTTTATGAGTTGGCTCCTGTATTCTTTTGACATACACATCATTGAGCGATTTTTTTTTTTTTTGAGCACGTTCTTCCTTTTAGTTCAGACTCATCTTGTATATTTCCTTCCCCAGTCCTAGAATCAGCCATTTCTCCATGGAGTCATGGTTCTCTTATTGGAAACCAAGATCTGAGCAGTAGATGTACTTTCTGTTCCTGGGATATTGTTACTTCTAGGACCTCTAAGCTGACAGTGCGAGGAGATATATGTGTTTATACTGGCCCATGTATATACACATATTTATAAATATTTTTATTTATATATCTTTATACAACTCAACATCTGTATCTGTCTTAAGCTAAACATGAATACACACTGATGTCTCCAACTCTTGCCATTACAGCATGGATCATTCTAGTCTTCTCTTACTTACAAGTCACTTCTTTCTGCAACAGTGTGAAACCTGGCTCCCATTATGTGCCATTCATTTACTTAATTATTTAATTCCAATATACCTAAGAGTGGTTTCACAATTCTTATAACCTTTAAAGGCAAAAGGGGCTATACACAAACACGGTACTCTAGTTGATAAAGTTATAACAGTTAAGCGTCTTTTTATGGCCCAGAATGGGGTCTGTCTCAGTGAATGTTCCATTGGAACTCGAGAATAATGTGTATTCATCTGTTATTTGATGGAGTCTTCTATAAATGTCAATTAGATCAAGTTGATTGATAGTATTTTTGAAGTCAATTCCATTCATATTGATTTTCTGCTTACTTAAGTAATCAGTTATGGACAGGGAGATAATGATGTTTCCAACTATAATAGCAGATCTATTTTGCTTTCCACTTCTAACCTTATTGCCTCCCAACAGAAATATCTTTAAAAAATGGATATAATGTATGAAACAACTGTTTTTAAACCTTGGATATCAGGCAGTGTGGGGCAGTGTTTCTTGAGAAAGGGAAAATAGATGAGGTGAGCCCTACTGTTGCTCCAACTTCCTGCCTGGAGAGAAATTCGAGGCCATAGCCAGGGAGGGGGAACTCAGGTGTAATTAAACACAGAAATTAGTACATGATGGTTATCCAATGAGTGACACAAGAAAAGAAAAAGATGAAAGAAAAGCTACAAGAATGAAGGAGGTAGAGCCACTAGAGTGGAGTGGGGTCCAAAATTGACTATGGAGGAAATGAGATTTTACTTGGGATTTGGTGGCCAATATAAGAGGAGTGGAAATTGTACAAGGTGGTGATGTTGGAAAGTATTATAAAAAGTGGCAAGGCCAACACTGTTTCATAAAAAAGTAAAGGTTTGTGGAGGGGATTTGTAAAGATAGATTTGAAAAGTACTTTGGGATTATTTGTGGAAATTCATGAGCCAGTGTAGTGTTGGATTTTATTCAGTGGGTTAGTGGCTTTTTAAATTTAAAATACAACCAGTAAACTCTTTTAAAAATGAGTTATTTCCCTAATCCCAGTACAATATATATATATATATATATATATATATATATATATATAAAACAACTGCTTTAGACAAATGGGGGGAACAGGGCAAGCAGAAGCCCTAATTGTACCCCTACTGCTTAGAATTGCCAAGAGTCTTCAGAGCACAAACAACTGCTGTAGCTAAGGAGGTCTTTGAGAGCTTTAGATGGACAATACATAACAGGATAAAATAGGTGTGTAATGGAGATTATTCAATTGCCAGTTGATTTGATTGGAAGGAAGATTGAAGGTAGGCAGGGAGACAGATTAGCGGCTGCTGCATCAATCTAGGCAAAAAGGGAGAAGTGTGTGAACCAGGAAGGTGGCAGTAAAGATAGAGTGAAAGGGAGTAAAGGAAGAGATATGTGAGTAGATACAGGTTGGGGTGATTTGCTGGATGTGAAAGGAGGGAGAGGAAGAGCATTAAGTAGCTTTAAATGAACTGGATAATTCATCACCGCAAAGTGGATCATTGATGTACCATCATCGATGATGCACTTAGAGGCTAGGATAATATTAATAATAATCTATAATTACATAATTCACCTGGGTTGAAATCTCTGTGCTGCTCTTGGTATGACCTTGGTCATGATAGTTATTCTAAACTTCTTTTTTTCTGTTAAATGGGGACTATACCAGTGCCTACCTTACAAGGTTCATTTCTAGTATTTGAAGGGAAGCATTAGAATTGATGCAGGGAAGTTTCTCTGGTGCAAGTTTCATTAGTTCTTACCTTTATTTAATTCTTAACTAATCAGCACTCCTGTTTTCTTCAACATGTTGAATTAAAAAGCTTTTAGGGTATTTCTCTGCCTGGGTTTTTAATACCTCATGAATAATGTGGAATTATTGAAAAACAAAAGAAAGGTGATTATGCAAATGTTTGAAATATTTAATAATACATTAAAGTAGTCTTGGGAAATTGGAGAAATAACTTTACTGAAGTTATAGTAGCTTTTTGTAGAGGCAAAGGGTACTAAGAAGAAAAAAGATCATTTCAGAAAAAGAAAATTTAAAAAGCAGAATGCATTAGAAGCAAATAAGCCAATGAATTCTATTAATTGATGAATATTCAGATAGCATATTCATTTTTCCTAAGATATAATGACCAAGCCAAAGAGTTTAAAGAATTTAAAAAAAAGGATGATTAAATAAACTCAAGTATTAGAAGCAGTCTTTCAAAACTCCTAGTTTGATGCATTAGGACAGATCTTTTTATTTTAGGGCCAGGACATAATTGTTTAAGCAGTGGATATGTCCCCAGCCCCTTTCTCCCTGCCAGGGCTCAGCCCCTACACTACCTTACCACAGACCTCCCCAAGCCCAGGCAGCCTTAGAGAGATTCCTGAGGGATCTTAGAGAGTCCCCTGGGCATCATCTCTCTCCCTTTTGTTCTCATTCCAGTGGTCTGTGCTTATTGGTTTAATAAATTCCCTGAAATTAACACTTCCTAGTGGATTAGACCTTGGTTTGAGGATTAGAGGATTTGAGGATTAGACCTCAAATTCACATTGAGTATTATGAAGCAGAGGTTCTATACTCCGCTTCTAAATCCTTACCACAGTGCGACAGGGTATTAGAGAAGGCTCAACCCAAGGGCATAAAATTCAAAGTGGTGGCATTTCACATGTGTGGTGGGCTTGCTTGATGAGAGAGAGTTTGTTTCTCAAGCCTGAGGGTAATCACTGAATTATTGTAAGCTTATGAAATTTTCAAAGGAATGTAGAGAAATTTGCTGTGATACAACTCTTGTCTAATCAGTGACACAACTTGAGAGCTAATAACGTTTGTACACTAGCATATCCGTTACATGACATCTGCATTGCGCTGCTAAATATTGTGCTCAACCATTCTGGGAAATGACATTTTGGGGAGCTGAATGACAATACATCTTGTTTATATGGCGTTACAAGCCAAAGTCCTACTTGTTACAGAGAAACATCTTGACTGTCAAGAGGCTGCCTGTTTAATATTTGCATGATCTAAGCTAATTGTTTTTCTTCCCCCCTGCTTTGTGAACTTTTGTTCGGGTACCAAAATAGTTAAAATAATTTAGACAAAGGAAATTGAGCTTAAGTAAAATACTTACCCGTCTACGTTGTCTGGAAAAATTCTTGGTAGGGAGCATAGAATGAGTTTTTTAATTTATCTTTGGATTTCAATTATGCATGCCACTCCTATACCCCATCACTGTATATAATTAGGAACTGGCTGTATATTCCATAGTGACACAGGCTGTAATTATTGGTTGTGATCTGCAATTCTCATTTAGCCTAGGTTAAGATAGTAGAAGTTGGGCCATTTTTCACCTGTTCCACTCAATTCCAGTTTGATTTTTTTTTGAACTACTATGAAATATGCAATATCATCACTGGTAGTGACACTGATATGTCACTACTTATATGGCAATTACTGCTTACAAGTAGAAATGGTTGCTTTCCTCGTTGAGCTGTGCCCTGGCATCCTATCACATGCAGTCGGCCACACAGTATGTACAACTTGCTATTTTTGTTCTGTCTGTATATTTTATAGAGGCTTTGACATTTGAAAAATATGGAACATTGAGGGGTAAATTTAAGAAAATATTTGTTAATGCTAATTGAATCTACCTTACCCTATTTGACGATTGATGATTTTATAAATATTTAGCTCTTTCCTCCGTCTCTCTGGTTGTGTTTTCTTGTTCTGCATTCCAAGCCTGTGGACATTTTTGTCTTGTGTTCAACAACGTGAATCAAATATTTGAGACTCAAAGTGGTGTGGTGATTCAACTCACTGCTGTAAGTAGTGCTATACCTAAACCATTTGAGTAGTCAGCTTTGAAATTTCTCCAAGAGAGGAAATCTCATGAATCGGCTCAAATGTAACTTTGTCTCCTAGAGAAGCCTTCTTTGTCTCCTCCGATTAGCACCTCCCCCTCCCTTCCATAGTGTTTTGGGCAGCTAATGCATTCATTCCACAAATAACAGAATAAATTTTGATTCATGGCTTTCTCCCTCCAAGCTGAAAACCTGATGGAGGGTAACATGATCTTTGTTTCCCACTGCATCATCTGTGAATATACTTTGTAAGTATTGAACAAATTTTTACGAAAAGAGCAAATACTTTGGTAAACAGTTTTTTATAACTGTCACTCCTAGAACCTGAATTGCGTTTAAAATTCTTCTTCTGGAGATCAGATTGTCTGTAGTATGATTGCTGGGAACTTTTAAAGTGGGTGGTAATACTATGTTTTGTTTTGCTTCATTAACCGTCGATCTACTTGTCTTAGTTTTGGAACTCTTTTAAAATGAAGGTAAACTACAGTTATAACATAAAGTTTCATTTTTAAAGAGTTAAAATGTATGTGTATAGTCATAACTTGATTACTCAGGTAACTTGCTTTCATCTTACTGTAAACAATGTCACCTTTAACCATTTCTTCTTTATTCAAGTCACTTGCTTCTATCTTTCCATGTAGATCTAATATTAAAAGATTTTATTGGAATGCTGCAGCTTTCCAATAAGATCTGTCCACATTCTCTATCTCTTTATAAAGTTATAGAGTAGGGGAGCAAAGAGTATTTGAGTTATACTCCGTTTAATATTGAAGAACAATGCATTTTTTTCACCCTAGTTCCCACCCAAAGTAGGTAAATAACTAACAATCAGAATCATCCTCTCAAAATTCTGACCTCAGAATTTCCTAAGAAATGTGAACCTGTAGGAATTCTTTGCTTCCGATCTTCTTTTCCTGTTTTTCATTCCAAGGCCACTGGTCTTACATTCTAAATGGAAGAACAGAGAGTCCTACAATCTCAGGATGGAAAGTATATTGAAGGTCACGTAGTGCAAATACTGGGTAATTGAATGCCTTTGGTAACACCCCTGTAAAGTCTTCGTCTAGCCTATTCTTGGAAACCTCCAGTGATCTAACACATCCTTTCCTGCGGCAGCAAATTCTATCTTTGTTGTCAGCTTTGACTCCTACAAACTGATTCCTTGCAGTGAGCTCTAACTACTCATAGTTTCCACATATTTTTTCTATTTTACCCTTTGGGCTCAGAAAGAGCAAGTTGAACCCATCTATCTCTCTTAGTCAGTTTGGGGTGTTATAACAGAAATACTATAGACTTCATAGATTAAACAGCAAACATTTATTTCTCACAGTTCGGGAGGTTGGGAAGTCCAAGCTTGACAGCACATCTGGTGTCTGATGAGTGCCTGCTTCCCGGCTTGTAGGCAGCTGTCTTCTCATATCCTAACAGGGTGGAGAAAGTAAGCTGGCCCCCTGGCCTCTACTTATAAGGGCACTAATCCCATTCATGAAGGCTCTACCCTCGTTACCTAATGACCTCCCAAAGGCCCCACCTCTGAATACCATCACATTGGGGATTAGATTTCAACATATGAATCTGGGGGGGGGGCACAAACCTTCAGACCATAATGCCATTTTGTATAGTATAGCCCATGTGAAGGTGACACTCATGTTTCCTCGAAGTCTTTTTTTCTCTTGGCTAACCCCTTTCAGTTCCTCAGTGGTTCTCCATGTGACCTATGTCACATCTCCTCCCCATCCTAGTTCCTCTGAATGGATTTGTTTTGCTTGTCTCTGCAGCATCCAGTACTGTGTGATGCTCCAGGTGTGCTCTGATGAGCTGAGAGTAGGCTGTATTACCTTCCCCAGTTCAGATATTATACTCTCGTTAGCATATCTAGCAGCGAAAGAGTTGAAATGTCTGACTGTGGACAACAATTGGTCAGAAACAACGATTCTTCTCATTTTATTTCTTTACTATGTTACTTCTAGGTATCCTTATATGTGTCGACTTTGTTGGATACACTTTTAAAACTGTTAACTGGAAAAAAAAAACCTTCATTTCAGAGCTCGGATCATCTTGCATCATACTTAATAGAGAATGGTCTCAGACAAGTTCATTAACCTTTCTAAAGCAGCGGTTTTGTAGTATTTACCTTACAAGAGTATCGTGAGGACTAAATTAGTTGTGAAATGCTCACATGTAAAGTGTATATTAAAGTGTTTAAGCACATGGTGAGTGCTCAGTGCATGTTAGTGATAATAATCTTTACAATTGTTACTTATTCCAAGAGTTCTGGGAAATGCTTATTTTAATACTGAACAAATAGGAAGGGTTGTGGCTTCATTATATTTTTAGTATCATCTAACATATCTAATCTAGACCTAAAAGAATACAAGCTATACATAAAAAATTCACCACCGCACATTTGTTCAAACACCTTGACAAATTAGAACGAAATAGAACAAAGTTCTGACATTAGTTCTTCATTTCGAGTAAGAGAACAGGTAATATGTTATAAAGAATGTTGACTTCTCATGTCTTTAATATGAAAAATAATTGTATAAACTTTTTACCAAAATGATTATTTCTTTTATATAAATCTAAGAACTGCTGCTATCTGCCATATTTTGAAAAGATTACGGTTTTTGAAACTATGGAAGCTAGTGATCATTTTTGTCCTTTAAAATATTTGTTTCTGCTGATACATTTCAGCACCACAGCCTGGCCTTTTCCAGGTTAAGATGCTGAGCCAAACCTCAGAGTCTCTGCAAAAGAGAGTGGAGTCTCCCCTGCCCTATAATTTAGTTAGTGGGAACCACAGCTGGTAAATCTTTGGGGGGAAACTATTTTCAACTATTTAAAAACTTTTGTATCAGGAAAATAGAAATACATTTGTGTCAGTCTTAGAACCAAGTAAACAAGTTGAGGATTGTGGGTCAATTCCTCAGGTGGTGAGGTACAGTTTAGTAGCAATGAAAGACTGACCGAACACCTATAGGATCCAGAGGCTGTCAGATACGTTTTGGATAAATCATTCCTCTTTAGTGTCTTCCATAAAGAGGTATAGTTGGATGATAAGGATGTTTATTAAATGCTTTTTTAAAGACGCCTTTTTAATTTACTGTTGAAAGAATATTCATAGCAGAAGCAATCTTTGATATAAGCCATATTTCAAGAATAATTATTATCGTGTCCTTTTTACAGCAGCTCTTACACACACACACACACACACACACACACCCCAATGGCTTGTTAGACCAGCTTGTACTGGCTCACAAAAGCTTACTGTTAACTTTTCAGGAGTTTTGTATGATGCTTAATCTCAGACAACTAGCTTGAAATTTGCCACGGAAATGGGAGTAGTTACACCATGGAAATTGGTGAATGCTACAAATCAAAGCCTTTTTTTTTTTCTCATGGACAGCTGGTTGTTAAACGCCTACCAGCACAACTGTGCCCCAAACTCTTTCCTCAAATAGAATAAAGCGTTGTTAGCATTGAAGATGATTTTAGTGTGAAAGTTTATATGAGAAAAAGAATAAACTTTTTTTTTCCCGTATGTTCTCAGGGATACGGAAAGACCGCAGAGGAGGGAGAATGTTGAAGCACAAGCGCCAGAGAGATGATGGGGAGGGCAGGAACGAAGCGGAGCCCTCTGGAGACAGGAGATCTGCCAACCTTTGGCCGAGCCCACTCTTGATTAAACACACTAAGAAGAACAGCCCCGTCTTGTCCCTGACAGCCGATCAGATGATCAGTGCCTTGCTGGAGGCTGAGCCCCCCATAATCTACTCCGAATACGATCCTACCAGACCCTTCAGTGAGGCTTCAATGATGGGCTTGCTGACCAGCCTTGCAGACAGGGAGCTGGTCCACATGATCAACTGGGCAAAGAGGGTGCCAGGTAAGAACACAAAGTTCGACTGTTTTTTTCAGAGCCATTAACTATTCTTGAACTGGTTGCGGTATCATGGGAGAAACAGTGGGAAAAAATAGTTTGTTATCTGATTGGTTTCAAGGTTACATCAGAATTGGTTAAAATTTTTCAGTATCCCTACATTGTAATTCTCCTGGAAGTTAGGATATAATCTTTTTTTTTTTTTTTTTTGCGGTACGGGGGCCTCGCACTGCTGTGGCCTCTCCTGTTGCGGAGCACAGGCTCCGGACGCACAGGCTCAGCGGCCATGGCTCACGGGCCCAGCCACTCCGCGGCATGTGGGACCCTCCCGGACCGGGGCACGAACCCGCGTCCCCTGCATCGGCAGGCGGACTCTCAACCACTGCGCCACCAGGGAAGCCCAGGATATAATCTTTTGAAATCAAAATCTAGATGATGAAAGTCTTTAATCTGACATTTTTAACCCACCGGTATTCACCAAAAAATTGGGGGTGGACTCTAGGTAATAAATGCATTTAATATTATATGTTCACAGTGGCAGAAATTTTTAACACTAAGTGATCTATGCCCTATAAATTTTTAATATTGAGGATTTTTCTTCAAAACACCTAAATTATGAATCATCAATCTTTTTTTTTTTTTTTTTTTTACTGAATGCCACTTATTCATTCAACTGTCTAGTCTTAATATTGTAGGACAAAGGTAATACAATAGAAAAATAAATTAAGTTCTCATCCCTGAGAGGAGCTTGTAGAAAGATGACAGTGGCTGAAGTGATACTTGGTCCTTCAGTTGATACTCTCAGAACTGGTGTTCCTGTAAAACTTGACTGTTGCTCTTGTTGTTCAGGGAGAAGAACTCTAGTTATTATGGAAACAAGACTAGAAAATGACCTCTTCCATGCCCCATCATATCCATTCAGGAGCTAACGTAGATGAACCAAGGCAAGAGGAAGTTAAATCTTTTTTTCTGGGCTTATAGATCAAACGAGTAATGAATTTGGACAGCGATTGTCTTGTCTGCTCTCTTTTAATAGATTAAGTTAATTATTACCTATGAAGCAGGGGACTTTTTTTTATTAAACTAAATAAATGTGGAGTTTTGTACTTGCATTTTAGAGATCTATTATAGGCCAAGAAAAACATGTATCTGGCCTTAGATACTGGTTCATGTATTTGCATTTCTTAACATATGAACATGTGGTCCTTTGAATAAGGAGCCAGCAATGTTGTGATCCAAACTTGGTAGAGGGCATCTATTTAGGTAGCAGAGGTTGGGTTACATGGAAACATGGGGATTAACAGGCATATTTAGATTTCAGACTCAGTCCAACTGGCAAATAAAAATTCCCAGCCATCTTTGGAATTAGGAGTTTTAATGAGCACTTACCTACCTTAGCATTCCCATGTGAAGCAGATCCATAAGTAAATATTGGAATTTACATGTAATGTGGTTATAGGTTTTATCTTTATATTTATTATTGCCTTTGTTTAAAAAAATACTTTGGGAGAAGAGGAAAAAACAAACGAACAACTAAGGGTCATATCCCTGAGAGCCAACTCTAGTTACTATTAAGTTTTATTGTCCTATAAGCGTATATTTTCCTGAATGAAGTTTTGGTAATACTAGTTCTAGAATACTGTTGAAGTCAAGTATATATTTTTCATACTTATCAGTAGACTTCCATCATGACATTTTTATAATTATAAAACTTTGAAGGGCATTTGAAACAATGAGAACTAAATTCAAATACATTACCAGTGGATGAAAATGTCATGGCAATAATCTTCTGAATTTAGGAATAAAATGGAGCTGGAAATCAAGGGAAGGAAAATATTACGTCCATGGTTAGCCATCCCATTGTTAAACGCAGAACTAAACAAATTTATGATAATGTGATGTGTAGCAAAACCACCCTATAACTTGATTATATTAGTTTAAAAGGCCTGAATGATTCCAAAATCCTTGGACCAAACTGTATCTTGTTACTTGATGGTTTAAAAAAATAATAATTATAAAGGCAAAAATGAAATTATATATATGCTATTGGAATATAGCTGTTGTAAATCAAAAGCCTAGTAGTCTGACCAAGCAGAATAAAAAGAGTCATTGATTTTAAAAAGATGAAAAATGAGGGAAGAAAAAAATGTCCTCTGGAATCTTTGAAGATGATTGTCAAGCTTCTCAGAAATTTGACAAAGTCACATTTTGAAAAGCTTTTTTGTATCCAAATACTCTCTGTCATTAAAAACATAGTTCACACCGAAAATCTAATATAGACAATATTACATTTATATGGTCACAGTTTGAGAATAATAATAATTTAATATAGAGGGAATAGAAAACATCATTAGTAAGAAGGGCAGTAAGAAAGCAGTTGTAGAAGTACCTGGAATTAGCTGTATGATACAAAAACCTGCGTAGAACATTTGGATATCCTCAGATGGCTATCAGTATAACAGAGATTGTGAATTGATTTCATTTTTTAAAAATTTCAGCATTAATGGAGTATAATTGACAAAATTATATTTAAAGTGTACATTATGGTAATTTGATATACTTAGACATTATAAAAGGATTCCCTACAGCTAGTTGATTAAACATCCATCACCTCACACATTTACTTTTTTTTTTCTGATGAGAGCATTTAAGTTCTACTTTCTTAGCAAATCCATTATACAATACAGCGTTTTGAATTATAATCACCATGTCTTATATTAGCTCCTCAGATCTTTTTCATGTTATAGCTGAAAGTTTATACTCTAACCAACCTCTCCCTATTTGTCCCATCCTCTAAACCCTGGATACCACTTTTCTCTACTCTCTTTTTGTGAATTTGACTTTTTTTTTTTAGATTCCATATATAAGTGATACCATGCAATGTTAATCTTTTTCTGACTGGATTATTTCACGTAGCATAATACCCTCAAGGTCCATCCATGTTGCCACAGATGGCAGGATTTCCTTCTTTCCTGTAGCTGAATAATATTCCATTATATATCTATGTAGATATAGATTTTTTGTTTTGTTTTCTTTTTTTGGTGGTACACGGACCTCTCAATGTTGTGGCCTCTCCCGTTGCGGAGCACAGGCTCCGGACACGCAGGCTCATCGGCCATGGCTCATGGGCCCAGCCGCTCCGCGGCATGCGGGATCTTCACAGACCGGGGCACGAACCCGTGTCCCCTGCATCGGCAGGCGGACTCTCAACCACTGCGCCACCAGGGAAGCCCGTCTATGTAGATATAGATTTATCAGATCTTCCTTATCCATTCATCTGTTGATGGTCACTTGGTTCATTTCCATATATTGGATATCTTGGCTATTCGAATAATGCTGAAATGAATGGGACTACAGATATCTCTTTGATATCCTGTTTTCAATTCCTTTGGATATACACCCAGAAATGGGATTGCTGGATCTTATGGTAATTCTACATTATTTGGGGGGGGGGGGACTCTTTACTGTTTTCCACAGTGGTTGCACAAGATTACAATCTTACCAACAGTATACAGGATTCCCTTTTCTCCACATCCTCACCAACAGTTATTATCCGTTGTCTTTTTGATGATAGCCAACTTAACAGGTGTGAGGTGATATCTCATTGTGGTTTTGATTTGTATTTCCCTGATGATTGGTTGAGGATATTTTTATGTACCCATTGGCATTTGTATATCTTCTTTGGAAAAATGTATATTCAGTTCCTCTGCCCATTTTTTAATCATAGGGGTTTTTTTTCTTTTTTTTTTTTTTTGCTATATGTGCTCTTCATATTAACCCTTTATCAGATACATGATTTGCAAATATTTTCTCTCATTTGGTAAGCTGCCTTTTTGTTTTGTTGATGATTTCCTTTGCTATGCAAAAACTTCTTAATGAAGTCTCACTTGTTTATTTTTGCTTTTGTTGCCTTTGCTTTTGGTGTCAAATCCAAAAAAAACTATTGCGAAGATTGATGTCAAGGAGCTTTTTCCCTATGTTTTCTGCTAGGAGTTTTATAGTTTCAGGTCTTACATTCATGTCCTTAATCCATTTTGAATTGATTTTGTGTGTGTATGTGTGTGAGTGGTGTAGATAGGGGTCCAGTTTCATTCTCTTGCATGTGAATATCCGGTTTTCCTAACATATTTTGAAGACACTATCCTGTTGCTATTGAGTATTCTTGATTCTCTTGTCAAATATTAGTTGACTGTATATGCATGGGTTAATTTCTGGGCTCTCTATTCTGTTCCCTTGATCTACTTTTTTTTTTTTTAATGCCAATACCATGCTGTTTTGATTACTATAGCTTTGTAATATAGTTTGAAATCAGGAAATGTGACACTGGTGCCTACAGCTTTGTTTTTCTTTCTCATGATTGCTTTGGCTATTTGGGATCTTTTGTGGTTCCATAAAATTTTAGGATTTTTTAAATGCTTTTGTAAAAAATGCTATTGAGACTTTGATGGGAATTTCATTGAACCTGCAGATTGTTTTTGGTAGTGTGGACAGTTTAACAGTATTATTTTTTCCAGTCCATGAGCATAGAATATTTTTCTATCTCTTTGTACCATCTTCAGTTTCTTTCATCAATGTCTTATAGTTTTCAGTGTTCAAATCTTTCACCTCCTTGGCTAAATTTATTTCTAGGTATTTTATTCTTTTTAATGCAGTTGTAAATAGGATCATTTCATTCATTTGTCTTTTTGATAGTTTGTTGTTCGTATATAGAAATGCAACTGCTTTTTGCATATTGCTTTTGTATCTGCAACCTTACTGAATTTATTCTAATAGTTTTTTGGTGGAGTCTTTAGGATTTTCTATGTTTGATGTCATGTCATCTGCAAATAGAGACAATTTTACTTCTTCCTTTTCAATTTGGATGCCTTTTTTTTCTTTTTCTTACCTAGTTACTGTGGTTAGGACTCCCAGTACTATGTTGATTAGGAGTGGTGAGACAGGGTACTCTTGTCTTGTTCTTGATCTTAGAGGAAAAACTTTCAATTTCTCACTGTTTAGTATGATGTTAGCTGTGGGCTTTTTATGTATGCCCTTTATTATGTTGAGGTATGTTTCCTCTACACCCACTTTGTTGAGAGTTTTTATCATGAATGGATGTTGAATTTTGCAAATGCTTTTGCTACATCTATTGAGATGATCATATGGTTTTTATCCTTCATTTTGTTAATGTTGTGTGTTGATTGATTTGTGGATGTTGAACCATCCTTTAATCCCTGGAATAAGTCTCACTTGATCATGGTGTGTGATTCGTTTAATGTATTGTTGAATTTGCTTTGCTAATATTTTGTTGAGAATTTTTGCATCTATGTTCACCAGGGATACTGACCTGTAATTTTCTTTTCTTGTAGTGTCCTTGTCTGGTTTTGGTATCAGGGTAATGATGGATTTATAAAATGATTTTGGAAGTGTTTCCTCTTCTAATTTTTGGAACAGTTTGAAATTCTTCTTTAAGTGTTTGGTAGAATCCACCAGTGAAGCAATCTGGTCCTAGATTCGTCTTTGTTGGGATGTTTTTGATTACTGATTAGATTTCCTTACTAGTAATGGTCTGTTTGGATTTTCTGTTTTCATGATTCAGCCTTGGTAGCTTGTGTATTTCCAGGAATTTAACAGTTTCTTCTTGTTTCCAATTTGTTGACATATAATGATTCATAGTAGTTTCTTATGATCCTTTGTATTTGTGTTATCAGTTATAATGTCTCCTCTTTCATTTCTGATTTTATTTATTTGCGATCTTTTTTTAATTTCTCTTGGTAAATCTAGCTAAAGGTTTGTCTATTTTGTTTATCTTTTCAAAAAAACAGTTCTTAGTTTCAAAGATCTATTCTGTTGTCTTTTTAATCTTGATTTCATATTTCCACTCTAATCTTTGCTATTTACTTCCTTCTACCAGGTTTTGGCTTACTTTGTTCTTCTTTTATATTTCCTTAGATGTAAAACTGGTTGTTAATTTGAGCTCCTTTTTTTCTCAATGTAATGAGTGCTTTCCTTTTTTCTTAATGCAGCTGTAAACTTCCTTGTTAGAATGCTTTGCTGTATTTTGTAAGTTTTGGTATATTTTATTTCAGTTTTCATCTGTGTCAAGGTATTTTTTGATTTTTCTTTGACCCATTTGTTTTTCAGTAGCATGTTGTTTAATTTCCAAATATTTGTGAATTTTAAAGTTTTCTTCTTGTACTTGATTTCTAGTTTCATACCATTGTGGTTGGAAAAGATACTTTATATGATTTCAATCTTCTTAAATTTATTGTCTTATTTAGTGTTCTAACATATGACCTATCCTGGAGAGTGTTCCATGTGTGCTTGAGAAAAATGTGTTTTCTGCTGCTATTAGATGAAAAGTCTGTTAAGTCCATCTGGTCTAATACATAGTTTAAGTCCAATATTTCCCTTATTGATTTTCTGTGTGGGTGATCTACACATTGTTGAAAGTGGGGTATTGAATTTCCCTACTATTGTTATATTGCTGTCTATTTCTCTTTTCAGGTCTGTTAATATTTGTTTCATGTGTTTAGGTGCTCCTATTTTGGGTGCATAATTATTTGCAAATATTATATTGTCTACTGGATTGACCCCTTTATCATTATATAATGACTTTTTTGTCTCTTATTAAAGTCTTTTGCTTGAATTCTATTTTGTCTGAGATAAGTATAGCTATCCCACTTTCTTTTCGTTTCCATTTGCATGGAGTATCTTTTTTCCATTCTTTCACTTTCTATCTATGTGTTTCCTTAAACCCAAAGTGAGTATCTTGTAAGTAGCATACAGTTGGATCTTGTTTTCTGATCCATTCATTCACTCTATGTCTTTTCATTGGAGAATTTAGTCCATTTACAGTTAAAGTAATTATTGATAGGTGTTTACTTATTGCCATTTTGTTGATTTTTTTCTGGCTGTTTGTAATTTCCCTGTTTCTTTTTTCTTCTCTTGCTCTTTTCCTTTGTGGTTTGATGACTTTCTTTAGTGGTATGTTTAGATTCCTTTCTCATTATCTTTTGTGTATCTATTATAGGTTTTTGCTTTGTAGCTACCATGAAGCTTACATACAATAACTTATATTTATAAGTCTATTTTAAGTTGATAACAACTTCTAAAGCTCTATAGTTTGACTTTCCTTCCATGTTTTATGTTTGATGTCACAATTTACATTTTTACTACTTTTCATACTAGATCTATAAGTTAATTACCCACCATCATTACAACATTAGAGTATTCTGAATTTAACTCTATATTTACCTAATTAGTGAGATTTATACTTTCTTTTTTTTATTGAAGGATAGTTGATTTACAGTGTTTCTGGTGTAAAGAGATTCAGTTGTGTGTGCATGAGTGTAAATTCTTTTTCAGATTCTTTTCCATTATAGGTTATTATAAGATATTGAATATAGTTCCCTGTGCTATACAGTAGGTCCTTGTTGTTTACCTATTTTATAGATTTATATGTTCATATGTTTTTCTGTTACAATTAGCATCCTTTCATTAAGCTTGAAGAAGTATCTTTAACATTTCTTGTAAGTCTAATCTAGTGGTGATGAACTCCCTCAGCTTTTGCTTATCTGGTAAAGTGCTGATCTCTCCTTCAACTCTGAAGGACAACTTTGTTGGGTAGAGTATTCTTAGTTGGTGGTTTTTTTTTTTTTTTTTTTCTTCATCACTTTGAATATATGATGTGACTCCCTTTTGCCCTGGAAAGTTTCTGCTGAAATACTGCTGATAGTCTTATCTATTGATAGCCTTGTATGTAACAAGTTGTTTTTCTCTTGGTGCATTTAAGATTATCTCCTTGTTTTTAACTTTTGACACTTTAATTTTAATGTGTCTTGGTATAGGCCTCTTTGGGTTCATCTTATTTGAAACTCTCTGAGCATCCTGGATCTGGATGTTTGTTTTTTTCTCCAGTTTAGGGAAGTTTTCAGCTATTATATTTTTAGCTTTCTACTCCTTTCAGTTTCTCTTGTACTGACCTTTTCTGGGACCACTGTGATGTGACTGTTGGTTTTCTTGATGTTGTCCTTTTATAAGTTCCTTAAGCTGTCTTCACTCTTTTTCATGCTTTTTCCTTTTCACTCCTCTGATTGGATGAATTCCACTACCCTGTTTTTGAATTGCTGGTCCTTTCTTCTGCTTGAACCCTTCTATTGAACTTTTGAAGTGCAGTTATTGTATTCTTCAGTACTGTAATTTCTGTTTGATACTTTCTTATATTTTCTATGTCTTTAGTGAATTTCTCACTGTGTTCATGCCTTGTTCTTCTGACCTTGGTGAGCGTCTTTGTGACCATTACTTTCAACCCTTTGTTAGGTAAATCACTTATCTACATTTCATTAAAGTCTATTTCTGAGGTTTTATCTTGTACTTTTGTTTGGAACATATTCCTCTGTTTTTTCACTTTCCTTGACTCTCTGTATTGGTTTCTGTGCTTTAGATAAAACAGCCACCTCTTCCAGTCTTGACAGAGTGGTTTCATGTTGGAGATGAACCTTACTATTCAGCCCAGCCTGAGCTCTTGGTTGTCTCTCAGACCTCTGTGATCTTCCAAGGTGAATTCTTTGTTCTTAGAGGCTCCCAATAGTTGAGGGTATGCCAAGACCTGTCAGTATCCTAAAGGGGAGGATCTCAGTGAGCATGTAGATACAGGCTGATTGGTAGCTGGACCCTCAGGTAACAGCTTTTAAAGTATACAAATAGATCCGTTTTAGGGGAAGACTGGGTGATGGGATTTTCTGTTTGCTTCCTCTGTGCTGACCCTTGGCAGGATAGCCCCTTAAGAACATTTGTTTGTTAAAAGCCTGTGGGGCTGGCAAGTGCAAGCTTTGCTGGCCACTAGAGCCAGGTGATCAAGGGATGTATTCCTTAGGTGGCATCTGCAAAAGCTAGGGTACCAAACGTGTGTACAAGCTCCTTCCAGGGAGATATTGGCAATTTGGAGCAGCCTACAGGGAGAATGCAGAGATCGTGTCTCCTGCTTTCCCAGTCTCTGGGGAGAATCAGTCAGTCCCTAGACTGTGCTAAATTAGAAACCTGACTCTCAGGTAGCAGCTTTTAAAGTATGCAGATGGACCTTTTTCAGGGAAACACTGGGAAATGCCTGTATCTGTTTGCTTCTTTTGTGCTGGACCCTGGGAAGATAGTGAGTCCATTAAGAACAATTTGCTTGCTCTAGTATTATGGGTGTGGTTGATGTAAGCCCTGTTGGCTTCCAGAGCAATGTGCTTTGGGGGCCTACTCCTGGGGTATTAGATGTTGGGACCAAACCCTTCCCTTCCCAGGTAGAAGCTGAGAGTTGTGAGTTCCCTTCTGATTTTATGGCATTGTGCCAGGGTTTGGGGGTGGAGTTTCAGTGAGACTGTGTCTCAGCCTTTCCTACCCATTTCAATAAGGGTATTTTCTCATTTGCCTAAAGTGAAGGAACCATTCGGCTAGTCTCTGGATTTCTTTTAGGGGAAATCACTCTGTTTGTAGGGGAGATTTGGTATGCCTGTGGGAGTTTTGAGTTCAGAGGTCTCCTATGTCTCCACCTTGGACCATAACCCCCAGTTGACTTCATTTTGCCTGATGAATTTTAATAAAAATAATCAGTTCAATGGACTATTCTAATAGTTCTAGAAGTACATTTTTACTAACAGAGTATTATCAGAATTTTCAGATGTTGGTGATTGTAAGTTGAATTTTCCTTTCTCTTAATTATCTAGGGCATATTTTTTGACTTGTAATATCTCTCTTAATTATCTAGGGCATATTTTTTGACTTGTAATATGTCTCTACTCAGACTCAAGACGTGAAGAGCATTATGATAAAATGCATACATATCATATAAGTATGATAATCAAGTTCCCATCTGTAAAGTACTTATAGCTGACCTGGCTTAAGATCACATCACGACATTAATTATTTTCCCTCTGCAATTTAAAAACAATAGCAGCAAGGAGAATGATAAAACCTACCTACGCCACTCTGACAAGTGATGCTTTTTTAAAACAGGTGTTACATATCTGCTTTTTGATATCTAGCTATAGAGAAGGATTTTTCTCTTTATTGTTTGTATGAAATTTGTTAATCTTTAAGAAGCACTTTATATAATCTATCCATGGATGGAGAGTTAGTTTTAAAAGAGATTGTTAAATCTTAATTCATCATTATCCTATACACAGTGACACTTGTCAACAAGTGTAACATCATTATCTGAAGGTCAGAAAGGAAAAAACTTATGACTGCCAAGTTGTTATATTTTTAATTTCTGCATCATTGATTGGCTGATTCTCATTTTTCAGTGTTAATCAAGTACATTCGATTTTTTCCCCCAGAAGCTGAATTGCATCAGGAAACCGTTAATTTGATTTATTAAAAATTATGCCTTTTCCAAAATTCACTATAATTTTATATACCTCAAGGGCAATTTCATACTTCAAGTTTGTGTTCTAGTTCTGTCTAATGGATATTTGGACAAATATCTAGCTCTGGGCTCTTCATTGCCCTTTAAAGGCTGAAAGGTAGAAGCTTGGCAGTCTCACTGAGCCCCAGGCACATCTGGGTGGGTCATGAGTGTGCTGAAGTTGCTGGCCCAGGAAGAAGAATAAAGGGGACATATGTTCACAGTTAAGCTCATGGGAAACATACTACCTTATCCACTTCTTCATTCTTTCAGTGGCAAACTAGGTGGACTTCCTCCTTCTCCTTTCCTGCCTAGGTCACTCTGTACTCAACACCAGACGAGTCCCCTCTTCCTTCTGAGCCCCCCGACTCCCCATCGTTTTACTGTGGGTTCCTTTCTTGCTGTTTGGCCCCAGGGAGAGGGGAGAGGTTCACTTTTTCTGAGCATGCCCCCCACCAACCCCAAGCTCATGTTTCTCTGGAGCTTCTTGTGTTATCTCTGAGACTTCATGGTTGTCTTAGCCGTTCCAGGGCTCAAGGCTGCTTCTGATGCTCTGTTCACCAGGAATCCAGTAATCACCTTCCTGGACTCTAACATTCATCCTCATCATACAAGTTAGCAATGGATTGAGCTCAGGAGATGCTTGTTGAATGAATGAATAAATGAATGAATGAAAGAAGCCTTTGGAAACTAATGATATTTAAGAAATCTCTGAGCCCTGTTAGACCTCAATTTTTCCATAAAGTCGAAGTGATCTTTAAAGTTGTGGTGTTACTCTTTTTCACCTCCCTTCAGAATCTACCTGCTGTTATGACATCCTTCTAGCAGCTGCCTTCATGAGACTCATTTCCAACCTTTCTTTTGTGAGGGCCAGAGCAATATCCAGAGGCATGTACAGAACTTGGGCTCTGAGGACTTTAACAGGCTTCACTTGGCTAGCAGCAAGGTTGTTTCACTTCACGAGGGTAATTTGAACCTTAAAATGGGTATGGCCAAGGCACCAAGGAGAGGGCACAATACCTCAGTCTGGGAATTGGGAGCATCTTCAAGGAACATATTTTATTCTGGGAGGTTCCTGTGGATTCCAGGGACTTGGCAATCCTACCTAGTACTCTGATTCCCAACTTGTAATCAGATCAGTGGACCTTACTTTAAAGCTGTCATAGTTTTCCAGCCTGTTTCAGCATGGCACAGTGATGAAAGATAACTTGGAAGTGACTTGGAAGCATGGGTGACATCCCAGAGAGGCGACAGATACTTATGTTTAAGGGTAAGATTTGTGGTTCAGACTTTGCAACTTTTCTATAATAAGAGCCTTGGGACTGGGTTAGAATTACCCCCGCATGGATGGTGGCAGCCCCCTGGGAGCTTTCTTTGGAGCACTCCACTTCCAAGTCAGCCCTACCTGGCTTTTCACTGCTCCTCTGGAAGCTCTGGTTGAAATCCAAGGAAAGCACCTAGTTCCTGATTTTTCTTTCATGTGAAACTTTGAAGCCCCATAGAAGCGTGTTGGCCCAGATGCTGTTAAGCCTTTAAAATACTTTTCTCATCTCGAGAGTGTTTGAGGAAAATGCCCCATCTGGGCTTCTTTGCCCCACCCTCCTCAGGGTTCTGTTTCTGTGAATCGGGGTGGGGGTGGGGGCCCAGGGTTCTCAAGCCTCCTCGTGGGGAGTTGTTGGCCTGTGGCTGTGCTACTTCTGGGGCAGGGGGGAACTTGGCATGGAGAATGTCAGTTTTTTTGTATCTATTTATGTGCTAAACAGATGTAATACTCTTGAAGTGTGTTGAAATAGATTGAATTGTATACTCCCAGAAAGATGTGTTGAAATTCTAACCCCTAGTACCTCAGAATGTGATCTTATTTGGAAATAGGGTCTTTATAGAGGAAATCAAGTTCGAGTGAGATCATTAGAGTAGGCCTTAATCTTTTGAAAAGGGGAAATTTGGATTCAGAGGTGGACACGCAAGGAGGGAAGATGATGTGAAGACACAGAGAAAAGATGGCCATGTGATCGGAATGATGCTTCTCCAGGCTAAGGAATGCCAAGGACTGCCAGTAAACACCAAAGGCAGAGGAGGCAAGGACAGCTCCTCCCCAAGAGGCCTCTGAGAGAGCACGGCCCCACTGACACCTTGATTTCAGACTCCCAGCCTCCAGAAAGGTGAGGCAATGCATTTCTGTTGTTTTAAGGCACCCACTATTTAATACGTTGTGTGACAGTTCTAGGAAACGATTACCAATTGTTTTAAAAATAAAAGGGACTTGTATTTTTAAGGCAGAAGAAATAAGGAGCTTTTGATTTTAAAAGGGATGTTTGGCTCACCTGGTGGAGGCTTGGCTAATCATTTACTCTTGTAGATTCTCTCCTTTGCCTGTCCAAGTACTCCACTGAACTTCTGGCTTTGAAGTTGTTTTAGAACTTTAACAGTTCCATGCATCTACCTGGCAACTACCTGGTAAAAATTTTTAACCAACAAAAGAATGTTTTCATCTGGTACTTTAATAGTTTCCTCTTTTGCATTTATATCTTTGATCCATTTGAATTCATCCTGGTTTACACTATGAGGTGCGACTCCAACGTTGTTTTTCTACATGTGGCTGCACAGTTGTTTCGATTCCATTCATTGAACGGCCTCCTACAGAAGTATTGTTAAGACTTTTCTTGACCTTCCAAGTTGACTATTTGTTAAGAGCTTTGAAAGTAGAGTGATAGATATGACCCATTAGTTTACACGGTTGGTTATTTTTTTTCCCAATTCTAAAATTAAAAAGAAAATAAGGGATTTATTCACAAGTTATACATTTTGCCTAATTTATATTAACTGAATATATAATGTGATTTGGCTGTCTTGTGTAGAGGTATTTCATAACATTCCTCTGATCTTAGAAATAAGAAGCAAAAGTTCATGAGACGTGATACATTTTGAAAAGACTAGTGCTGGTAAGAGGTAATCAGTAGAATTACCATTCAATATTCATAGGACAGAAAAATTGTTCCCAGGAAAGAAAGATAAGGATGTACCAGGCTTCCCTTCTCTCTTTCCCCATCTGTTGAAAGCGTTCCCCAGATACTTCAGTACTGGGCCCTGAGCGCTCCTGCTGCTTTTAACCAACTTGAAAAGCTAGTGTCCTCAGAGCCTCAGCTGTTTACTTTTAGGCTCACGATTTCCAGATTTCCTTCTGTAGGTCCCAACACCTAAATTTTCAGTTCCCACTTTCAACTGCCCACATATCTTCTGATATATATGAAACCAAACTAGCTGTTTTCTCTTTCTCCCCCTTATGGCAAACTCATTTGTTTATTCTAATCCTCTCCATTTCTGCCAGGGACTCCACCCTTCTCGGGTTTTTGTTTTTAAATTATTTTTTATACAGCAGCTTCTTATTATTTATCTATTTTATACATATCAGTGTATATATGTCAATCCTTTTCATTGCGGTACATGTGCTTCTCACTGCTGTGGCTTCTCTTGTTGTGGAGCATGGGCCCTAGAGTGTGCGGGCTCAGTAGTTGTGGCATGTGGGCTCAGTAGTTGTGGCTTGCGGGCTATAGAGCTCAGGCTCAGTAGTTGTGATACACGGGCTTAGCTGCTCCGTGGCATGTGGGATCTTCCCAGACCAGGGCTCGAACCTGTGTCCCTTGCACTGGCAGGTGGGTTCTTAACCACTGCATCACCAGGGAAGTCCCCACCCTTCTCTCTGACTTAACTTTGGAATCGTCTTTGTGTCTGGCTCTTCTTCACTGTGGAACATCAGTTCTTCCTCTTCAACATCTCTAGATTTTGGCTTTGTTTTCATTCCACTGTCACCAGCCTGGTCCACATCCTCATTGTTTTCCAAGCCCAAATTACTGTAATATCCTCCTAACTGGTCATTTTTGGTTCCAGCCTCTCCTCCCTTCAACTTCTACTCATCACTGCCAGAGTAATTTCTGCAAATCATCACTTCAGAATGCTCCACTCCCTTTATTAGTTTCCTATGGCTGCCATAACAAGGTTGCACAAACTGGGTAGTGTAAAACAATAGAAATTGATTGTCTCACAGTTCTAGAGGCTGCACATCTGAAATCAAGGTGTTAACAGGGCGATGCTCTCTCTGAAGCTCTAAAGGAGAAGCCTTCCTTGCCTCTTCCTAGCTTCTGTAGGCTGCTGGCAACCCTTGGCATTCCTTTGCTTATAGATATATCTCTCCAATCTCTGCCCTTCTGTTGTCACAGGATGTTCTCCTTGTGTGTCTGTATCTAAATTTCCTTCTCCTTATAAGGACGCCAGTCATATTGGATTTAGGACCCACCCTAATCCAGTATGACCTCATCTTACTTGATGAAATCTGCAAAGACTATTTTTGAATAAGATCACATTCATAGGTTCTGGGTGAATATGAATTTTAGGGGAAACAGCTATTCAATTAAAAATTTGGCAGTGGACTTGACTGTCTAACTTAGCAATGGCTTTAACAGATAAGTGATAGTGTACCTTGACGCCTAAAATGCAGAATGAGACTATGCCTCAGGGCACCAAACCCTAGGCTGACCTTTTTCAGACAGACCCTGTGAAGGACCTTGTAGAAAAGCTGTTCACCAGCTCGGTCTCTCCCATCGTATTTGATTTCTACTTTCCAATCTGATCTCCTTGCCTCACCCTTTCCTCCTGCCGGTCTGCCCTCCACAAAGTGTTCATTTTTTTTTTCCTTCTGCTTGAATACCTGCATCTCTTTCTCTCTGTTTCACTTCTGTACTCATTTTTTTCCCCTAAAGGGACACCTCAACTTCTGCTTCCTTTCTGAAACTTCAGACTAGCTTAATCAGTGTAATCTTGGATTGAATTTGCCATCACAGTATAACCAGTCCATGGTCCAGAGTGCCTTGTCAGATGTATATAGATGAACTAAATCAACCAGGGTCTAAAACACAGCAAGAGCTCTTAAACTGTACTCTTATTTCTCTGATGGTAGATTTGTTGCTGGGTGATTCATTTATACTATGGTTGGATGTCTTCTTTTAAATGGAAAGATGAATAGGTGTCTCTTGATGGCTGGGTGTCTCTTTTTGTCCAGGGAACTTTGTCAAAGGAAAAGTATTTTTACAATCTGGGTTGACTTGCTTAAGCCATGAACTTATTCTTTAAAAGTTGTATATGTGCAAAATGCGTTTATATTAAATTAATCATATTTTAATTGTAGTAAGGGTGTCTTCCATTTATATAAAACCTGCTACAGATACAGCTATGTGAAGTGATCCTTCCTTTGACAAAACAAATGTTCTTATTTTTATTGAAATGTGCTTCTTCAGAAATTGAGATTTCTTAGTGTTATGACCGTTTGGACTGACTGTAGTATAGCTGCGTTCTCAGAATGACCCTGAAACTGTATGGCTTCTCCGAGACACGTGTGGCTTTCTTCTTGGGATGAGTGCACTTGATCTTTTGGCTTAACCAATTCTCTGTCTAGATCCCTGGAATCCATTTATTCCTAACAGGTGTGTATTTAGACACACTGTGGGCTTAGCCTCTGTGTGCCCTAAGCGTCAACATGGCCAAACTGAAGTTTCAACTTCCCTGCTATCCAGTGGAAGTTACACCTCAGTGATGTAAGATGTTAGTTTTCTTTAGGGGGTTGAAGACCAGAGAACTGCAAAAAGGAGAGAAAATCAGTATTGGCCCTAATGAGATCTAAGTAGGCGGAGCCATCAAAAACAAGGAGAACCTCGGAAGGAGTAAGGGAGTAGAATTAAAAGAATTCACCTATTTCCTATACAACTCTGTAAAACCAGTAATTTCTAGAGAAATCTCAATCAATAGATTTGAAATTTGTTTCATACCACCACACTGTTATTGCTTTCACAGGAACCAGAGAGCTCTAACCAACAGGTTTACACTGTAGTCTTTATGTTAGACTACAGTCTAAACTGACTGTTTGTTTGGGCCACAATTATTGCTTTTCTCTCCTCACTTCCCCCCAACCCCCAGGTCTCAAATACTCATGGTAAACATTTTTCTTGCTAGTGTGAAAATAAACCCACTGCCTCTAGCAAGTGCTTAAACAGTGAAGCAGGTTGGAAAGTATTAGTATTAAGCTAGATATAATATAGAAATATGTTCTTTTCCTCTAACTCAAATACGTTATTTCCTAGAGGAGGCAGTGTGACTGTTCTCTTAAGGTGATTCCTAGATGAAAATGGTAATAGTCATTAGGTAAATAGATGCCCATTCTACACCCTGCTGTTGCACAGAGGGTGGGGAATTAGAAAAAGTGCTGTGGTAAGGTCCTTTTAATGCTTGTGGTATTCTAACAGTAATAGTAAGGTTGATACAACCTTGGGGTTGTTTATATTTAATTTTAAAGTTCACCTGAGTCACCACAAGCAGCTTGGTGTTAGTTCGTCTTCTTCAGAAGGATAAGTGACAAAATTAGCTGTTCTTGTTGGGCACCTCTAGTTCCAGGGAATCTTAGAGATTCAATTCTTGTTGCCTTGGTTACTAAACCGTTCCATGCAGTTTGCTCAACTTCGAATGGGTGCTTCTCTTACGAACATTCTCCCTTGTAAGTAAATTGCTTGATGTGTTAAAATCTAATTTCTGCTTAAAAATTCTTGAGTCCAATTCACTGTGATTTAGTTCAAAAAAACAAATGGCCTTGTCTTTTTGGTCTAGATTTTTTCACCTAGTTGCACCTAGCAGAGCCCCTAACACAATAATATGAAAAATTAGAAGTGTGATTGCTAAACAAAATTTAATAAAATAGTGGCAGTGCCCGTCTCTAGAGGGAATTGAAGTTTCTCTTTGTAGTATAGCATGTGTTTATCGTGTGACCATTTCATAAATATGAAATCTAATAAAATGGTGGGTAGTTTTTCTCCGGAGAGTGTTAAAAGTGTCTCTTCATAGAATAGCATGTCACATAATAACATGTGGTTCTTTTTACCTGGTCAAGGTGTTTGCCTACATTTTCTTAGGGCATTTGAAAGCCATCCTTGAAAATTAGTGGATAAATGCTATGAATTGAGAAATCATTCAAGGTCTTAAGCTGTGGCCTTAAGCATGCATTTAAGTTGTATCTGGCAGTGTTTTTCTTCCTGTATCAATAAGGCAGAAATGGGATATAATCACTTTTGTTTTTTCTTTATTGCTGTGCACGATTCAGAAATATAAACTGAAAAAGAATACTGCCCCTTCTTGAGTAGATCGGAAATTCCCCAAACTATGATCCAGAAGAATGCTACCTTTATAGTGGGTCTGTGGGAGTGGAAGGCTCCACTGAGGCTGATTAAGAAAGATTTCAAATTTAAAAGGTTGACAAATATGTAGATATATATCAAATAGTCAGTTAGTGTCTAATAACTGTATCAAATCGCATGACTCACAATCTCATGAAATCAGAGAGATCTACTTAAATATCTTTTAATTTTCCTTCCTAATAGCAGATCACTTTGACTGAATCTTTAGTGGAAAAATAACTGTCAGAACAGGAACAGGGTTATTATTAGCCTCGTTAATCATTTTCTGATTTGTCTTGTTTATGTTTAGTAAATGGAACTTAATATAGCTTAGAAGCTACATTAAAAAAAAAAGAGGTATGGATGGATAGTGGTGATGGTTGCACAACAATGTCCTTAATGGCACTTAAATGTCCAAATGGTAAATTTTATGTTATGTATATTTCACCACAATAAAGAAGGAGGTATAATACTTTACATCAGATACATGAAAAGGAAAGAGGCATCACATGGCAAAAAGGTAATAGAGAAAAATGATACAAAGTTCAGAGGTCATTTCTCTCATCCAAAACCTTGAATTTGATTTTTAGATAGAATATAAACACATTGTAAAAAGATAAATTAATAATCCAATGAAGTGGAGTGGAATAATGAACTAGAAACAGGTTTTACCTTAGGCTCTTAGAGAGTCTTCTATAATAAGAGCACAGTTTCGTTCATTTTACAGTGATTTAATGAGTTCCTCCTACATGTTCTACGTGTGGGAATACACTAGAGAGCAAAAGTGACAAAATCCTGCTTTCAAGGAACTTCTCTTTCAGTGTGCTAGCTGTCACATGAGGAATGTGAATGCAGTTACTATGGTTTGTCCATTTTCCACATGAAGAAGAAGTGGAGCTGAATTTAGTGATTTATCTGTTACAAATAGTAGCTAACTAGGTGTCAGGCGCTGTTCTAAGCATTTAACTGATATTAACTCAGCTGATTGCTTTTATTGTTCCCATTTTATAGAATAGGAAACTGATGGACAGAGAGGTTAATAAAGTTTAGTATTAGGGAAACAATTTGTATTCTAGGATACTTTCCTGTGTGAAATTCTTAGAATAGGCTAAAAAAATGATTACACAGTTTCAAAAAGTTGTACCATTTTATCACTATTAGATTTTTTTTAAAAAAGCAAGATAACGTCTACTGCCCCTTCTCCTGCCATAAGACATAGACATCATCAACAGCGTCTGTATAATCAAAACTAATTGAGATTTGATTGTCCTTTGCTTTTGTTTTGTTTTGTTTTTACACGTTGTTACAATTAAGAAAAAAAACATTCCTGAGTTATATCAGCTCCTGGCAATTTTTCTGAGTTAATATTGACTACATTTTGGCTACATTTAAATGCTTTAAGCTATCCTACAAGCTTAAAGTATTTGTACATACAAATATTTACATGAAATTGGAAAGAATCTAGGGGTAAGAAATTGTACCTATTTTAGAAGAAATCCTATTTCAAATATAACTCTTTTCTTTTAGGATTAGAATCAGCCACTTGTAGCAGAAAACCCCCAAGTAATAGTGGCCTAATATACAAAGCTTATTTTTCTCTTACATGAGATAAATCTGTACTGCTTTACCAGTAGTATGGCAGCTCCACAGTCAAAACGACCCAAGCTCTTTCTGAGTTTCTGTTTCCTAGCCTAGCCCAAGGCTTCCATTCTCAAGGTCAACTCTTGGTCCAGTGTGGCTACTGGAGCTTCAGCCATCATAGCTGCATTACAGACCACAGAAAAGTGGAAGAGGGAAAAGTCAGTAGTATTACACTTTGCTGAAAAAGCTTCCTTTAAGGAGCCTTGCTGGAAGTCTTACTCAGCACTTCCTCATATATCTCATTGGTCGGAACTTAGGCTCCATCTGGCTGCAAGAGACACTGGGAAATATAGTCTTTAAGCTATGTACATTGTACCTGGAATAAAATCTGAGTTCTATTAGTAATAATAAGAGTTGAATGGATATTTGGTAGACAAATAGCAGTCTCTACTGCAAGTTATCTTCATATCATAATTGGAGAGTTAGACATTCTCTTTAATGAATATTCTGACTTGAATATTCATTTATATGCTGAACATCAACATATATCACAGATAGATCATTTTTAAAAAAGAATCAGAACATGAAAAAACAAAATTCACATGAAAGCCATATTGAAAAATATCTGCTACTTCTTGAGTGTTTTATTATCAATATTCCTATGAGTTAGGTACTATCATTGTGGCCGCGTTACAGAGAAAAGAAACAGAGGCATCAAGATGAAAGCAGCTTTCCCAAATGGCATGAGCTAAGAAGTGGTAGAGCTCTGGGAAGTCTGGTTCCTAATGATGTACCTTCAAAGCCCTTACCTGTTGCTGCTTCATTTTGTCGTTCGGGATGTTGCAGTACTTCAAGACATTGCAGCTGGTCATCATGAGCATTGATGATTGTTTTATGGTCTGGTGAGAAATTCTGGCTGTTCAAATTATTTAACTGTTGGGATTCTGTACCCATGTGATTGTGCTGTATGCATATTTTTTAAACTGTGTGCAGTAGATCAAAATACACACACTCACATTTACCTCTGAGAATAGTTCTTGAAGGAAGGTTTTCTGTATGCGAGGGAACGTGTTCTGAGCATAAGTAGTGGACAAATATTACATACTTGTCTTCAGAGGGCTGATGATGCTGAGTCCTCAGATGCTGAGACCCAGGACCCAGCATCAGTGCCAGTTGAGAGCCAACAGCTTCAATGACCTGAAGTTTTTAGTTTTTACATTAGCAAGGACAGTGGTGTGGAGTGGAGAGGAGAGTGAGGAGGAATTGGCGACCAGGACTGGCATCTCCCTGGGGCTCTAGAACCACTCACCTAAGTATATAAATGCAAACACTCCCCAATGTATGAACTGGTCATCTTGGGACAGAAATGTTCAACAGGAAATGCCCTCTTCAACCCACACATTTTCAGGGGTAGCGCTTGGCTTGTTCCTCCATCTTTGTTTGAATCATCCCATTAATCAACCATAGTGAAAGATCACTTAGTCATCTGTGAAACTGTAAACTCTTCATTGTTAGGAATCACTGGTGTGGCACACATCTTTTTCTACTCATGAACAAATGCAAACTCAAATGCTGATTTTTCTCATGAGTTTTTTTTTAATGTTTCTTCTGCTAAATAATCACAGCCTCTTTTCTCATGTCTCCCCACTCCACTAATCATCTTTTCTCAGTCTCTGTACTCCAACATGTCTCAGAATATTCATGGCCAGTGCTGTGCCATGGGTGGCTCCTGTCTAGGGACCAGCTTTTGAGGGACCTGCGACCCTCAGAGGTTGCAAAGTTGGGCTGGGGGGATTCCTGGAGCACGGGCGGTGAATCTGAGACCCGCAAACCCAGGAGGCCTACTGCCTTATCACAGTGTACCTCAACCTTTTTGTACGTTATTGCTACCCCAAGTAGAAAAATTGAATGTAATTTAATTTAGAGGACTATCAGATACTACAGAATAGGACTTTATCAGGTACCCGCAGCTTTGGAAGACCACAGACCATTGTTATAGCTAAGATTTTTTGATCCCCCAGATCTAAGTTTTCCCTTGTCAGAGATAATAATTGTCCCTGATGAGAACAGATTCATTAATATAAGAGATCCACTACTCCATGTGAGCACAAAACATTGAATAATATGTCTTACACATGTATGGACTATGTTCTCAAGTATTTATAGACCCATGGAGCCAGTAGATTTTAAGTTCTGTGAGAAGAGTTGTTTTTTTTATCCATCTTGTTTGCTGTTACTATCTCCAGTTTCTAGAACAGTACCTGGCACATAGTAAGCGCTTATTAACTGTTTGTTGACTGTTGCATAAAATACAGATGCAGTCTACACATTACTGATCTCAGTAGTTTTTGGTTATTATACATTTTCTCAGTCAACACTCGCTGAAAGGACATTAACGTGTGTGCTTAGGGGAAGGGGGTTGGGGTAGGTCCTCAGACTCTACTGATGTTCCAATGGAGTCTCTGCACTTTAAAAAGTGGAGAAACACTGCCTTAAGGAGCCCGGAGTATGGTTGGAGATGGCGGCTAATAATATATTGATTATTTTGTTCACTTAGCAATTTTCATTGAGTATGTTACAGGCCCGGCACTGTTCTGGGTGCCTGGGATACATCAAGCCCCGCCTCCCTGGTGCTTACAGTCTAGTGGAGGAGACGAAAAAACCCAACGTGATGAACAAGTTAACTATCTATTTTTGGAAGATGACAGTGGACAAAGGAAAAGGAGAGAGGGAGACAGGGGACCAGGAGTGGGGAAGGGGGAGGGGGTGGGTCAGAATAAAAGTCTCGGAGAGAGCATTTGTGCAACACTTCAAGGAGGAGGTGAGAGAGTTGGTTAGCCATGTGGAGGGAACAGCATTCCAGGCAAAGGGCCCAGCGAGTGCAGAGGCCTCGGAGCAAGATCAGTTCTGGAACATTCTAGGAACAGGAAGGAGGACAAGAGCAGAAAGAGGCAGGAGCCAGTTAGGAGAAGACGTGGCCTGAGAGGGGAGGAATGGGGGCTCATGTGAGTCCCTGTAGCAACTAAAATTTTGGCTTTTATTTGGAGGGAAATGGGGTCTCATGCAGGTTTTTGAGGGACATATGACTTACATTATAAGGGTTCACTGTGGCTTGCTGGTTTGAGAAAAGCCCCAAAGAGGACCAAAGGTCGAGGCAGGATGAGCAGTTGAGAGACTACGACAGTAAGTAGGTGAGGAATAAGGGCTGATGGCGGCTCTGACAGGGGTGGTAAGAGTGGCAGTGAGGGGTGGTCACACCTTGAATATCTCTTAAGGAGGAGCTGACAGGGTTTTCCTCATGGGCTGGGTGTAGAGTGTGAGAGAAAGGACAGTGTCAAGGATGGCTCCAGTTATTTTGGCCTGAATAATTAGAAAGTGGACCTGTCAGCAACTGATATGGAGAAGTCTACACGTAGTGTTTTCTGGGGCGGGTAATCAGTTCAGTTTTGAAATATTTTCAGACAATCCAAGCAGAGATGTCCTGGGATTTGGAAGTGGGTCTGGACTTGATATAATGTCATGAGTCCCCAGCACAGAGATGATTGAAATCACCAAGGAAGTGAGTATAAGAAAAAAGAGAAGGAGATTGGTGTTTTCATATTCCTTTTTCTTTATCTTATATATCTACTCTATTGTTAGATTATGCCACTTTTTCTTCACATCTAGAAATTTTCAAACATCTGAAAAAAAAGTGGAAAAAATGGTACAGTTCCCTCCAAAACACTTGTGTATGTATGTGTATTTTAAAGAAAACTTCAGACACTATATTTTTGCACCCATAAATATTAATACCTTAGTGTATATCTCTACTAGAGAAGGACTGTTAAAAATAGAGCCCCATATCATAACTATATTTAACAGGCAAATAAATGATAATTTTTAAATATCAAATTCCTAGTTTCCCCCAGCCATTCCATTCAGAATGTCTATTTACAGTTGATTTGTTCCAATCTGGGTCCAGACAATGTCCAAACCATGCCCTTGGTTGGTGTGACCCTCCCATTTTTTTTTCTTGCCATTTGTTTACTGAAGAAACAGGAAGTATACCCTGTAAAATATTCTACAGTTTGGAGGTGGCCAATTGAATCTTTCTGATGACATTTAGCATAATCTCCTCTACTCTCTTTATTGTTACGTGTTAATTGGATTTTAAGGCTTGATTATATTCCTGTTCAATATCATTGGTAAGAACACTGTGGAATTGCATCAGGATGTGATAAGATCTGGAAACACCACTTTTAGAGATGTTAAGATTAACCAGTGATTCCAGGGTGAACAGTTTATCTGCTATCGTTTCCCGTCAACCCTTCATCCTGAGAGTTTTAGTTACCACTAGTTGCCTAGATTCATCAAGGTTGAAAAGAAAGGTTATTTTAACAGGGTTGAAAAAAAAAAAAAAAAAGGAGACCAAAGGCTGAGCCTTGGGACGCTCAGACATTATGTCAGAGTGAAGAGGAGGGTCTGTCAAAGGAGATGGAAACGGGGTCCTCACTGTGGCATCTTGAAAGACAAATGAAGAAAATACAGGGAGAAAAATGATCAGTTGTATCAGCTGTTACTCTTAAGTCAAGTACACTGAGAATTGATAGCTGGTCATTGTAGTCAGAGACTTGGAGGTCACTGGTGACCTTGTCAAGAGCAGTTTTATAGAGTCGTTGTGGTGAAGGCCTAATTGGAGCGAGCTCATGAGAAATTGGGAGGAAAGGAATTGGAAACAGGAGAGATGAGAGGGAGAGTGGATGGATCAGGGCAGAAGAGTAAGGTTGTTGGGCTACATGACAGGCCCACTTGACGTTTGGGTCATGAAGGTGTGGTTGTGTGTTTCTCTTCAGTCAGTTCAGCTGCATGGGGAGCTGGCATGAATGTAACAGGGCAGTAGTTCTGTATGATGAATCAAGAGAGGGGCCAGGGATTCTAATGAATAAAAATGGTGCAGGTGAGGCAGGAATGTAGATGCTGAGCGGGTAGGGGACGGTGAAAGGGGAGCGGGACCCCAAGCCTGCTGCCTGTCCTTTATAATTAGGGTCGAGAGCTTGCATCTCCCAGGAGCTCTGCTGCTTCACGGAAGTCTCTGAAGTCGGGTTCTTCATGGATGCTTTGAAATCTTCCCAGAAGTGTGTTTGGAAGACCTGCGTTCTGTGTAACCTTATCCAGAGTCCAGAGGCCCTTCAGGAGACTCCAATGGCAGCATGTCTGTGGTTGCTTGAAACCGAAGTGGGTTACCTCAGCCCATACCAGATCCACCCTGTGAGGAGCCCCCAGAGCCTCCTGAAATGAATTTTCTGATCTGATAGCCTCCCGCCTGCTTTGGTTTGATCACAGCCTTTAGCACGTATCCTCCGGTGTGATGTAGGGCTCCTGGTTGATCTAATTCCTTTTCAAATAGACTCTTGTACTATAGCAATCCAGCAAGGAATGAAATCGTGATTGAGTTTTCTTTCCTTTGCAAATCAAAACCAAAACTAAAGTAGAAGAAAAGAAACCTAAAATAAGCAAAGGAAAAAGCACAGAACATTTTAATGCCAGAAACTGAAATCGTCCCCTCAATGTTTGAGACAAAGCACTCAAAATTCTTATAAATAAAAATCTGCAGCTTATGTACTCAAAAGCAGCTACTAATGTAAATTTATTGTCTTCTTTGCCAGTAAAGTTTTACCCAGGAGAGTCTTCCAGGCCATAAGGATTTCTTATTAGAAAGTAAAGGACATGGTTTTAAATGACTATTCTAAATGAAGCTACATGATAATTTTCGATTTTCTGCAAGAGGAGATGTGCAGAGATCTGTTTCTACCCCTAAGCAGAAAAAAAATGAGCAAAGATGATTTTACTGTTTAGCTGTGTTATTGATGAGCTCTGCCATCACAGTGTCACATGCCTGGGGAAAACTACCGAAATGGATCCGGACAAATGGTTCGTAGATTTGAGCAGAGACTTTGGGCAAAGCTTTTACCACAGTCCTTTCAGAGGTGGTCAGAAGCAGCCTGTCTGAAGCTGGTTGAGCACTGGTGAAGGACTCAAACTTGGTTCGACAGATCCGGGTTTAAAGGCTAGCTTTGCTACTCATTAGCTGCTTATTCTTGGTTGAGTTAGTCTCTCAAAACTTCTCTACTAGTGTACATCTCATAAGGTTGGAAGAGGTTGGAAGGATTAATTGAGACAATGCATATACTTAGTTATAAAAGTCTGGTACCATAATAAGGCTTGTGATAGATAACAATCATCTCAAGAACCACACCTCAGAAAAAAATTTCTGCTTGGCTTTGCAATTTCCTTGGTATCAACAGCTACAGTAACGTGGAAATTATGCGGTTATGCAGATATATCTTTTTCTTTTTTTTTTTTTTTTTTTGCGGTACGCGGGCCTCTCACCTTGTGGCCTCTCCCGTTGCGGAGCACAGGCTCTGGATGCGCAGGCTCAGCGGCCATGGCTCGCGGGCCCAGCCGCTCCACGGCATCTTCCCGGACCGGGGCACGAACCCGTGTCCCCTGCGTCGGCAGGCGGACTCTCAACCACTGCGCCACGAGGGAAGCCCCAGATATATCTTTTTTAAAAAAATTTATTGAAGTTTGATTGATTTACAATGTTGTGTTAATTTCTACTGTACAGCAAAGTGATTCGGTTTTATATATATATATATATATATATTCTTTTTCATATTCACTTCCATTATGGTTTGTCAAAGGATATTGAATATAGTTCCCTGTGTTATACAGTAGGACCTTGTTTTGTTTTTTATAAATTTATTTTATTATTTTTTAAACATCTTTATTGGAGTATAATTGCTTTACAGTGGTGTGTTAGTTTCTGCTTTATAACAAGGTGAATCAGTTATACATACACATACTTCCCCATATCGCTTCCCTCTTGCATCTCCCTCCCTCCCACCCTCCCTATCCCACCCCTTTGGCTGCGTTGGGTCTTCATCGTTGTGCGCGGGCTTTCTCTAGTTGTAGAGAGCAGGGGCTACTCTTTGTTGCGGTGCGCGGGCTTCTTGTGGTGGCTTGTCGTTGCGGAGCACAGGCTCTAGGTGCAAGGGCTTCAGTAGTTGTGGCACGTGGGCTCAGTAGTTGTGGCTCACAGGCTCTAGAGCACAGGCTCAGTAGTTGTGGCACATGGGCTTAGCTGCTCCGCAGCATGTGGGATCTTCCCCAGCCAGGGCTTGAACCCGTGTCCCCTGCATTGGCAGGCAGATTCTTAACCACTGCACCACCGGGGAAGTCCCAGGACATTGTTGTTTATCCATTTTATATATAATAGTTTTCATCTGCTAATCCCAAACTCCCAATCCTTCCCTCTCTCACCACCCTACCCCTTGGCAACCACAAGTCTTCTGTATATCTACGTACTGTTTCTGTTTTGTAGGTACGTTCATTTGTGTCATATTTTAGATTCCGCATATAAGTGATATCATATAGTATTTGTCTTTCTTTTTCTGCTGTACTTAGCTTAGTATGATCATCTCTACATCTATCCATGTTGCTTACGCAGATATTTCTTCTTTTTAAAAAAATTCTTGTTGGAGTATAGTTGATTTGCAATGTCGTGTTAGCTTCTGCAAAGTGAATCAATTATACATATATCCACTCTTTTTTGATTCTTTTCCCATACAGGTCATTACAGAGTATTGAGCAGAGTTCCCTGTGCTCTGCAGTAGATCCTTATTAGTTATCTGTTTATGCATGTATTTCTTGACTGATCTGCTGTTGACTCACAAGGAGAAAAATAATTTAGCTATCCCTCATCAACGCAAGTTTTGCTTTCTTCCTTTCTCCCAATATAATTATATCACAAGTACTGATTAAATCATTACTGTGATATGTAAATATTGTGCATTGCTAAGCCACATAGGGAATTATGGCCACATTTTTCTTTTTGAACAAATCTTTCATTTTTCTTGAGGTTAATAATTACTTCATATTTTCCACTGCCCAGTTTTTAAGCTTTATTTTTTCCAGATATTTCAACATTTGTCTAGTATGCCTACACAAATATGCTGAAATACAAAGTTACAAGTTTTCCCCCTGGGGTTATACCTGACAGCATCTTTCGTCTTTGGTTCAAATTGAAATCCTACATCATCTTCTTTTTTGGTTTATTTCCTTGCCTCATTTATGGGGCAAATCCTTGAGGAACTTCCTAAGAAAGGACACGTTAGCTAAATTTAATTAAAGTTCTTGCATGTCTGAAAATGTCTTTTTTCTTATTCTTCCATCTAAATGATAATTCGTCTGGGTATGGAATTTTCCTTTATTATTTGGAAGACATTTATCCATTGTTTTCTAAAGATCCTTATTACTGTTGAGTAGTCTGATGGTAATCTTACCACTCATTATTTGTATGTGTCTTTTTTACCACAACCCCCTTTCTCACCCAAGCATTGTGGCTCTTTTATATCTAGTGTTCTGTAATTTCATAATTATGTGGTCTTTTCATTCACTGTGCTGGGTACACACACTCAGTGGACCCTTTTGGGTTTTGGGAATTTTGTGGGGAAGGGTTACTTTAAAAAATTTCTTCAACCTTATCTTCCAATTTGTGCAATAAATTAAAAAAAAATTATGTCTGAACTATTTTAAATTTCCAGGGGCTACTCTTTGTCTTCTAAAGCTTTCTTTTAGAAATATATAAAAGCTATAATATATACATATATTTTATATAGATTTTGGTTCATTGTTACTGTGTTACCTTTTTATCTCCCTGAGAATATTAGTTATAGGTATTTTCTGAGTTCAGTTTTTTAATTTTTATATTTAACTTTCTTTTTTAGTGAAATGTATTAGATATATGACATTGTGTAAACTTAAGGTGTACAGCATGTTAATCTGATATATTTATACATTGTAATATGATTGCCATTGTAGTGACAATTAGCACCTCTATCATGTTACATAATTACAGTTATAGGTATTTTAAAAACACTTTTCTTCTGGTCCCTGAATTATCTCTTTTCTCCTTCCTTCCTCCGTCCCTTCCTCCCTTCCTTATTTCCTTCCTTCCTTCCTTCCTTGCTTTCTTCCTCCCTCCCTTCCTCCTTCCCTCTCTCCCTCTCTCCTTCCTTCTTTTTCTCTTGCTCTTGATTTTGGAGGTTTATCACAAAATATTTGACCATTCATTCATTTTTAACCATGAGGAACCAAAAATTCACTGAGTGAAACTCAGTGGGGTTCAATACAAGCATTTCTCTGGGACTGATTAGTTTCTCCAAATCTATAATTTTCCAATCTCCTTTTCAGGAAGTGAAAGCCTAGTTGCCTGTTGTATGGAAGTGAAAGTGAGGGTAGAGTGATCCCCTAATCAGAATGTAGATTCATTAATTTGCTTGTCTTTAGTCCTTAGACCTCCCCGACCCCCATCATGCTTGGAACTCCAAAGTATGAAACTATTAATTATCTTTCTCCAGAAAATAAAATTCAAGTATTTTGACAGGGATTTGGGGGATAGGGATAGAGAGTAAAAATGTGAAGCCTGATGTTGATAAGTAGGATGGGGGCCTGTTAATTTAACCTATTATACAGATTTTCCACCAGTTTCTCTGACATCTTTGCCACTTTATCCCTCTGAGTTGTTCTGGGATCCTGAGGGGCCGTTGCCTTGATTCTCACTGATATCCTTTTCCATCCTCTACCCCTTGTGTTATCTCTAAAAGATGAAATGATTTTAGAAGCTGAATTTTAGACTCTTCCCCAATACAGAAAATAAAGGTAATTTTCTTTTAGATTTTTTTTCCTTCTGATTAAAGCTCTTTCCACCTTTCCAGTGGAACTGCCTCTCCCTGGGGGAAGGTGTCTGCCTGCTGGAAGAGTTCTCTTATGACTGGACACAGAGCAGAGCCGGTGGCCATAGGGTTTCTAAATCCTTTTGGTTTCTGTTTTCAGGTTTAAAAAGTGCTACAAGCTTGAAGTATAGTATTATGTGTTAAGATTATCTCTCCCTTATACTATTTTTCAGGGTGAATTTTTATGTTTTAAATGCTCTTTTTCATACATGAATCTTTACCAGAATGTGAAGAAACTTCCATTTTTAAAAAACAAATGTCAAAACCATGCTTTCAAATGAAAGTTGCCCTTCACCTCTACTTGAGCAACTCTACACCTGAGACAGTAATGCTGCATTTCTCAAAATACTGTAGAAATATTCTAAAATTTCTCTTAGACCCAACTTGTAAGCCTCACACATCGTTATGTTGCTGTTTTTATGGTCCCTAAAATGGTATAAGGGACCTAGTTAACCAGATTTTTATTTGCATAACAATTGACTGTGATAAAATATTTTTTCACTTTTTGCTCTGCTATATATAAAAAAAAGTGATTTTTATAACCATTTAAAGTTTAAGCTATAGTTTTTACCATATGACTAATAGCCAATAACCTAAGTGAGCTTAAGCAAATAGAATCTGTAGAGAATTCTGATATTTGTCAGAGTCAGTGCAGGGAATCCTTTTGTCCTGAGCATTTTATAGAATAACTCATTATGGTTGAGTGGTTAGAATAACTTGTGGTTATTTGGTTAAGTTTCTTTTTGAGGCATTTTTAGCTGATCTATCACTAATTCTGTTCCTGCTACCCTTCTCCCCACCAGCCAACTTGTATAAGGCTTGACATAAAATTTTATAATTAGTTTTGTTCGAGACAAATTTTGAAATCAACATATTGCCATTTTCTTTTCAGGCAGGCCCCTGAGTTTTGATTTTTAGAAATTGAACTTGTGGCATGATATTCCCACTAGATAGTCTTATCTCTTGATTAAACTCATTAGTAGAAGAGAGATGTATTGCTTACCTTGATGAAGACAGGATCCTCAAATCATTTATGGCTCTTATGGAAAGCGATGTGAAATGTATTAGACACGTTCTCTTGCAACCTCTAACACATTGAACCACTGGGTGACTATTTAAGCTAGGAATTTTAGGTGATAGGACAAAAAATGTGTAAATAATCTGCAAAGAAGATAATTACTTTACAGATGCAGTTTAGTTTTTTCTTACAATAAACAGAGTAGCTTGTTACTTATGAAATTGTTAAGGCCCTTGATAACGTGCAATCAATGCTATCCATTTAGAGATAAACGTTGTTTTGCCAATCACTATGTTAATGTTAACCTAATAATTAAATCATGTGCTGTTGTAGGGCTTTTTATACTAATGTGGAGAACGTTCTTTGTTTAGGAGTAATAGATCATATTCTCTAACTATTTTCTTAATTATGTGGTATATACTGGTTTGCTGAAAAAAATCTAAGTGATGAAAAAGTTTATAAATTAAGAAGCAAAAGCTATGTTGTCTTACTTTTCCAAAAGCACTCCTTAGTAGATAAACATTGCTGAACAGTGTTATGAAACTGTCTCCAGATATTTTCTAGGCATTTTCACATACTTACACACCTAGTTAATTTTTTTTTTTTTTTTTTTTTTGCGGTACGCAGGCCTCTCACTGTTGTGGCCTCTCCCGTTGCGGAGCACAGGCTCCGGAAGCACAGGCTCAGCGGCCATGGCTCACGGGCCCAGCCGCTCCACGGCATGTGGGATCCTCCCATATCGGGGCACGAACCCACGTCCCCTGCATCGGCAGGCAGACTCTCAACCACTGCGCCACCAGGAAAGCCCCTAATTAATTTTTATACAGTTGGGATCATGTATCATCTGATCTACAACTTGCTGTTTTTCACTTAACATGCTGTGACCGTCTTTCCAAGCCATGACGTGTATCTCTAAAATGTTTTTGAAACTGCTATAGTTTTTAAACATTTTAATTTCTTTATATACATATGTGTGTGTAAATTGATTACTTACTTACATCTTTGTTTATTTCTTAGACCTCCCAATTTTTTTGCTATATTACTGCTTTAAGATTGTCAAGATTTATAATAATTACTACTCTGTAGTTATAAAATGTATTTATTTATATAAAATAATAATATTTAATAAAATAATAATAAAATTCTCAAAGAAGAAGTTACTCCGCAGAGAGGTCATTTACTTTGGATCAATCTTTCTTGGATCCCTTTTCTTTTGACTGGAGGATATCCTTGAGTAATTTTTCAGAATAGGTATGAGGGTTATAAACTTTCTGACCTCTCATATGTTCAAAAATCTTGCCTTCATATTTGCTAGCAGTTTGATTGAATATCAACTTTTAGGTTCAAATTCTTTCGCCCTTAGAACTTTGAAGATACTGCCCAACTGTGGTTTAGAATCTGTTGCTGCTAATGAGAAATTCTCGTGTCAGTCTGAGACATTTCTTTGAGGTCACCTGACTGTTTCTTCTAGGAAACTGTTATTTATCCTCTGACTGATGAAACTTTTCTATCATGTCTCTAGGTGTGAGTGTTTCTTTTGTTTAGTCCTTTAGATATTCAAAAGGCCTTTCAATTAAAGTCTCATCTTTCTTCAGCTTGGCAAAATTTTCATCTGTTATGTTTTGGTTTTCTTCTTCCCCTTTATTGTCTCTCTTCTCTCCTTCTTGAAGGCCTTTTTGATATATTGGATTCCCTATCTCGCTCTTCCATGTCTTTGAGATTATCTCATATTTTTATATCTTTGTTTTCTTTTTACACTGCATTTAGAATACTCTTTCACTTTGGGACACCACCTATTAGATCTTCAGTTATGTCAATTTTATTAGAAAATCTGTGTTTGAATTTTTAATTTCAATTTTGGTAACCATATTTTTAATTTCTAAGAATTGGTTGTTTGTATTCTACCTTTTCCTGAAACCCTACTTTTACCTTCCACAATACCTAGAAAGAACTTATTCTTATTCGTAGCTGAGTAGGAGTACACTCTGAGTGCAGAATATTGTGGGGCAAACATTTTGTTACTGTCTTCAAGTCTCCCCAATGCCTATATGTTATCACCTCCCTCAACATCCCTTTCTCTCTTTTTCTCTACCCCTCACCACATCGCTAAATTCCAATTGTCGTTTTGCTATCACTCTTTGTACTGGGACCAGCAGACTTCCATTTTATGCTGTCGTCCCTCAAATCTACATTGTCAGTACTGCTTTGCATTCCCTTATTTAAAGTGAGGTGAGAAAAATAATAGCTGTGAAGGGAGATGAATTCAATCCCACTATACTCCTTTTTCATTGCCATCTTCTCCCATTTTATGGATGAAATAACCTGTTGTAGATCTCTCTGAGAATGGAGAAGAGAATTTTAAAAGTTCTCTTTTATTCCCAGAATAATCTCTATTTTTTTTTTTTCATGGCTCATTAATTTCATTTGTTTGTCTTATGTCCTCTCTTTCTTGCTCTTGGTTTTCCTCAAACATCCGGTGGTCCATGGTGGTCTGTTTGTTGTGTTCACATTTATTAGTTAGAGTCAAGGTTGGAACAGGCAGCTGCTCAGTGATTTCACTGTGGGTGTGGGAATCTGTTCCCCCGCCATACCTCTCCCCACACTGGGCAAGCTGATCTGGTTCTGGGTCAATGAATGGACCATTTCTTCTTGTAGGCATACTTCCAGCCTGATGGAGGGGAGCAAGCAGGGAGACAGGCTGGAAAAAGGTCAAGCTAGAGAAGACTTCCTCTGTGCATGGTCCTGGGCAGAGCTGCCTTCTTGATTTATTTTTTCTTCTTCCTGTCTACAGTTGAGATCTAGAGTTTCTTAGGCTTTCTCTGGCATCAAAACCCCTAGCTGGATTCTTCTTCATACAGATCACCCACATTTTCAGTAAACAGAGCTCAGGCTTTGGGTGGAGGCTAAAAGGCTCAAGCTTATTGGGGAAGAGGTGGGATGTACATGGTTTTCCACGCTTTTCTGAATGCAGTTCTTTAATGAACTACTCTGATAATTGCTCCAAGGTGCTTTGCATTTGTGAACTTCTGGCTTCTAGGAAGAACTCCTTTACCTCTGGTGTGTTACCTCTGCTCTGATATCTGTGCCAGTTCATTGCATCTGCTTCCTACCTTGAAGGGGTAGGAAGGGAGGGGAGGCACGTGGGTGTGCTCTGTCCCTTTCCCTGAACCAGAAGCCCTTCTGATTTATTTTTAAATAAGATTTTGTATTTTTACAGACTTATGAACTTTATTATTGTAGCTTATCAGTGTTTGGGTCCAGAGTCAAACCTTTATCAGCCTATAATTTTAAAAAAGAGTGTTTATTTTCATGTGGAAGGAAGGAGCAGACTAAAATGAAGTTGAGTATTCCAAAATGTTTTGAAACGTTTTTCTAAATGAGTCCTTCAGGTATACAGCTGGTGTGAGTCCCTGCAAAAGAGTGTGTACATCTGCATATGAACACACACACACACACTCACACACACACACCATTTCTCCATGTCTCCTCTCATCTAACTGTTTCAGCAGACACAGGCAGCTGAGTGGTGGCTGGTGGTAGGAGTTTCACCATTTGCAGTGCCAGTGGCTCTGGCAAGAATGTGTGCAGGAGCCAGCCATATCGACAATAGGAGTAGAATATTTGAGTCATCAGGATATGACTTTCCCTCCCACTTACCTCTTCTCTTGCAGCTGACAACTCCCCCAAACAGTAGTGGAGGCAGGTTCTGTTGATTTGCTTAGCCTGGGTCCACTGTGAGCCACAAACACCTTAGAGACTTTATTTCAGGATGCTGGAACTCCTGAAACCAAATGAAACTCATGGTCTCTCCCCACTCCCCCAATCCTGTTCTATGTGTCTTTGTAAGTGGCACTTTCCCTCCCCACTTGACTTTCCTTTTGAAACATACCCTAATTTTAGTTTATCCATCGTCACCTCTATGGGTCTCCTCCTTTCTAGTGACATCATTATGGTGCAGTCCCCATAGTCCTGGACTCTTGCACTAGGCTCTGCTGACCTTCTGCCTTTTAGTTGTTTCTCCTTTCCATTATTTCTACCTTTGCCTCCAGAGAGGCCCTTCCAAGGCATGGCTCTGATGATGACCAGATTAGACACTTTGCAAAGATAGTATCCCTGCTTGATTCCCTCTCTGTCCTCCACATGCTCACCATGACGCTTGGCATTCAGTCACTAAGGTTAATGAAGACCAGGGATACATAGCTGGCAGACGATGGAGGTTAATGACGGCTTGCAGTACTCTGTTGCTACCCCTTCCCTATGCCTTCTCCACCACTGGCCCCTCACATCTCTCAGTCTTCCTGTCATGACATGCCTGGCCAAGAACACTCCCGTATAAGAAGCCTTCTCATGAGCATACCCATATTTTATAGAAACAGATAAAAATTTGTAGGGAAGAAAACCCCACCAGGGCTTCTTCTTTCTGGGCTTCCTGAAGATAAGCCTGGTTACGGAGCAGTCCCAGCCTTGGTACTTACAGGAAGTGGGCCTCTTTCTCTCCTACTCTAGAAAGCAGATCCAAGATAATGAAAGCAATGTTACTACAGGAAGTGCCGTGGAGCTCCTCGAATTCATATTTTAAAGGGATTATTCACAGTTTATTACTAGTAACTGATTACATGGGGGAACACTGGACAGCTGACCAAGAAACCCTGCACTTGAAGAAATGAAGTGTCTGCACTTGGCAAGGCAGTCAGCCTCATGCATTGGCTCACCCATACTCTCTGTTCTGCCCAACAGGGCGACTTCCGGTCCTGCTGAGCTCACTCCATTTTCCTTCTTCTGTGTCTTTCCCACACCATTCCCTCCCTGTCGAGTGCCGATCTCTGCTTGTCAGATCCTCTAAAACAAGCTTAAATGCTACTTTTCTTCTATGACATTCCTCACCCCCATCCCAATAGAAACCTTTGGTTCCATCTAGCTGTTTGTTTACATGTTTATTATAGAATAGTGTACCTATATCAGATTTTTTGGTGCATATGCTTTATTTCTTCCAGACTCAATGTATTTCATTTATTCGTGTATTCCACATAGTACCTAGCATAGTACCTTGTACAACACAGATGATCAATAGATCTTGTGGAATGGATTTATATTAAATTGGCATCATTTGTGTGTCCTGGATAGTAGAGGTTTTAATCTGTGGGAGAATGTCTATAGTTAATTTTTAAACGTGGCTAATAGTCTTCATGGAAAAATAGATAGTGATAACACCAGTAAGATTATCTCATTTAACCTTATGACAGCTTGGTGAAGTAGGTATTTATTTCCATTTTACTGGAAAGGAGACAGGCTTGGAGAAGTTGAATAACTTGCCAAGGATACACAGCTGGTAGAAAAGAGTAGAGCCACTGTGTTCTGTCTGTGTTTGAGTATGTGCTGGTTTATTATTGTCTGAATTGTAAACAAACTAAAGAATATAGCTGGCTTTTCAGTCTACTCCCATTTTGATAGCTTGGCTCACCGTACTGCAAGGTCAACAAGGGGGACTTCCCCTGAGTGAGTGACTTTCTGCACTGAGTGTTTGGGGTGCCCCAAACTCTTACTACGCTGTCAATGTTACCATTTCCTGAACGCCCATCGTGCTACGAGCACCAGCCCCACCGGCCCCCTTCCCCCCTCCACTTTGTTAGAAGCCGGAACTGAGAAAGTCGTTGTGTAATTTACCATAACTTTCCAGATGCTTTTGGAAACAAACAGAAGTTCATCAGAGGGCCAATGATTGCATCTTTTGGTAGAAAGTAAAGCTTTGCGTACTATAAACACTCAGTGAATGTTTCCTGAATAGAGACAGGACTGGAAAAACACCGCTCCCTGGCTTTCTTGATTCACAGGCGGTTCGTAGAGCCCTCCCATTTCCGTAATTCCCTTTACCTTCTGTTGGATACCTAGCAGAGTCGTTTACTTGTTTGGTTTTGTTTGAATCTTCATTATTGATTTAAAGCAGAGGTTGGCACATTTTTTTCTGTAAAGGGCCAGATCGTAAATATTTTCAGCTCTGTGGGCTATTTGGTCAGTGTCACACCCACTTAACTCTGCCATAGACAAGAAAGCGGCCATAGACGATCTGTGAACGAGGGGCATGGCCGTGGTCAAATCCGACTTCATGGGAAAAAATGAGGGGATCAGCCTGGGTTGTAGCTTTCCGACCCCTGATTTGAAATGTGCTATGCTTATTAGATGCTACCGTGTTTGAGTCTGTGTTTTCTGTATTTTTCTAAAATTTACTGGGCAGGAAACGACTAAATTGATGACACAACCATCTGATTTAATCACTGAGATTAATAGCATCTCACATGTAATGAGTGTTTGCTACATGTCAGGCAATTTGCTAAGCACTGTACATGCTTTATATTGTTTATAAAAAGCAAAAGTACTATTATTATCTTCATGTACAGCCAAGGAAACTGAGTCACAGAGAGCCTGCCGGGGTTACGTGTCGCCAGTATATTGATACAGGTGGACTGAGTTCAGGATTCATGAGCACCTACACAGATACTAATGATACTAAACTGAGATGGGCCTTACAATCGGAAATCTGGTTCACACTCCAACTTTATTCCATGGCAAATTACATTAAGGCTGAGCCTCAGTTTTCCCACTTATAAAAGGGGAATAACAATAGAACTTGTTCTTCCAACCATAGAGACAGCTGGGAGGATAAAAACGTATGTGAACGTGCTTTACAAACTGTAAACACTATATAATTGTTAGTTATTAGTCTGTCATTTGGATAAATCTTAGTCTTTTTTATTGAAGTGTAGTTAATTTACGTTATTGTGTTAGTTTCAGGTGTACCGCAAAGTGATTTTGTTATACATATATCTATGTATATATCTGTATTCTTTTTTTTGATTCCTTCCCATTATAGTTTATTACAAGATATTGAATATAGTTCCCTGTGCTATACAATAAATCCTTGTTATCTATTTTATATATAATAGTGAGCATCTCTTAATCCCATACTCCCAATTTACCCCTCCCCACCACCCCTCTGCAGAGAAAGACAAATACGATATCACGTATATGTGGAATCTAAAAAATAGTACAAATGAACTTATTACAAAACAGAAACAGACTCATAGACATAGAAAACAATCTTAGTCTTTTTTTTTTTAATGTGTAGTAAAAAGTAGAAATTTTTAAGAAAGGCAGTGGAATTCTTGAACCCATAAGAGGGTTATCAGGGTGTTGACACCTAAAACCACCTTCACTGTTTTTCTTCTTGATCTCTCCCAGCCCTAGAGCACTCACCTTTTCTGGGTGTTTGTTGTTATATATCTAGGTTCCTCTCTGCTATGAAGGAAAGGTGTACCATTCATTCTCTCACTCCTTTACTCTGTTGAGCAAGAGTAAACTGTTTTCAAAGGGCTTTTCCTAAATCACTTAGGCTGGGTGGACATAGGGAGGATAGAGGTGAGGCTGGGATGCAAAGAAAGAGGTCAAAGGGCACATAAAATATAGTTATATTTTTATAGAGTTCAAATGTGTGATTCCAATTTAACCATGTCTCGTTAAAGATTGATTTGGCTGGTACAGTTCTGAGGCACCCCTTTCCTAATGCCTTCCTTCCCGTCCTCACAGCCTCTGGCCAGATGTTACTAACTGACTCACAGGGATGGAATGGTACACATCTCCCCATCTGAAAAAAATCACAAAGTGAAAGAATTGAGATAACCTTAAATGCTGCTCCTTTTTCCACCCAAGCTATTCCTTCACAATATTGTGTTTAGTAAATTCTCCCTTTAGTTTTTCCTCAGCTCTCTTTTACTAGCTCTTTATGTAACAGATGTCTATATTAATTTGGTGTATTAGTCAGGAGTCTCCAGAGAAATGAACCAAGAGGATCTATGTATCTTTGTATCTATGTATCCATCATCTATCTACCTATCTACAGAGCAATACTTATTTTTAAAGAATTGGCTCTTGGGACTGTGGATGCTGGCAACTCCGACATCTGTAGTGCAGGCCAGCATGGTGGAAACTCAGGGAGGGTTGCAGTCTTGAGGCAGAATGCCTTCATAGGGAAACCTCACTCTTTGTTCTTAAGTCCTTCAGCTAATTGGACAAAGTCCATCCACATTATGGAGGATAATCTACTTTACTTTCCTGATTGTAAATGTTAATCACATCTAAAAAATACATTCACAGCAACATCTAGACTAGTGTTTGACCAAATAGCTGGGCACCATAGTTTAACCCAGTTGACACATAAAGTTAGCCATCACGTTTGGTATCAATAACCTGTCATTATAGCCTACTTGTAAACTGGAAGTAGAGAGAAATGCTGGTCATTCTGAACCGGCATTTCTATGGAATGCTGAGATCAAGGAACCTCTTCTTAAGTCAGAGGCAACAAGAGATATCTGCAGTGTCTTTGCCTCTACAGTTCACCCAACTAGTAGGTTCTACCAACTAGTAGTTTGGCTTCAAGCATATAATATCACACTGATTAATTTCAAAGAACTTTTGTCAAGGATGAAGATGTTGATGTGTTTATTATTTTTACCAGTCCAAGAACTGTAAAGAGATTGTTCTTTTTTTTTTCTGTTTAAGATTTAGATTTTTTAATGCTCAATAAAATAAGCTTCATTCTTTCATTTTAAAAAATGGGGAAAAGGAGATAGTCTACAGAAGTGTGATTGCCTGCTATTTGATAGCATCATAACTTTGTTTTCACCTAAGAGATTCTGTTTTGCTTCCAAGAAATTTTGCCTGAGTTCAGTTACTATCTATACTAGTTGCAAAATAAAGTAAGTCCATCAACCAGTTACATTTTCATAGGGGAGGGGAGTTTAACACACACTAAGCCAACTATTTAACTTAAAGTTTTCACAGCAACTTGATTTAATCAGTTGCTAATTTTGGTACCATAATTACTTATAGAACCTTTTCTTCCTCTTATCTGAATTCTTAACTTTTAGTGGCTGTCACGTTGGAAAATCATGCTCTGATTGAATTCAACTATGTGCTTGAAAAGTTAGAGCATACAATGTTAGCAGATGCTTTCATAGTTATCTCAGAATGATAAACTGGTAACAGCACATCCAATGGGAATTTATCCATTCTTAGATTGTTTTCTTTTTGTCCCCCCGGCATTTATAGTACATTCATTTATGCCACAATATAACCTTCATAGATTCTGATAAATCTGGTATTAAATTCAATTTATTTCTTGAAACATTCTAACACCACATCAATTTAAAAGATTCTTCAGATTTTACAAGGCATGAAATCTATTCAAATAGAATTTACATGGCTATTTTAATGTCTGTTTGGTAACGGTTGCAGTGAAGCTATTCATGGTCGTATTAGGTACTAAAGACGACTTTTACATTAAATATCAACATTTTAGAGCTCTCTGCTGAAAATGTCAATAAAGTCTGCTTGAAAAGCTATGGTGGGGGCAATATCTCTTAGTAACACAGTATGCCACACCATTCTGTACACAGTTCAAGCTTTTAATAAGCATTCAAAATGTGTGCCCTTTCTGAGGTAAATAAACAATGTAGATGCAGTGTGAATAACCATGAGAACTAGAAATGGACATAATCGAGTATAATATCTCTGAGGAATAGAAGTAGGAGGTTTTCACTTTTAATTTGTACCTTCTACACTGTTTGAATGTATATTTCTACATGCATAATAACTCTAACAATAATAGTTCCAACAGTAATAGCTAAAGGTTTGTCTTTTCAAATGTACAGTTGAGTAAAAAATAAAAATCAGTCATTTGAGATATAAAATTATGAAACATATAAAAATTTTATAAAAAAATTTTATATAAAAAAATGAAACTGATTTTTATGTGAATGAAAATTGCTCCATTTTACATGACTTCAGAAAATTATAAAACTTTCCCATCTTTTTTCCCAACTTTCTTAAAATATAATTGACATATAACATTGTGTAAGTTAAAAGTATATAATGGGATGATTTGATACATGTATCTATTGTGAAATAATTACCACAATAAGGTTAATTAACACTTCCATCACCTTACATAATTACAATTTTTTTTGTGGTGAGTACATTTAAGATCTATTGTCTTAGCAACTTTCAAATATTGTTAACTATAATCACCATACTGCACATTAGATTTGTCAGAACTTATTCATCTTATAACTGGAAAGTTATGCCCTTTGACCAATATTTCTTGATTTCCCTCATTCCTCAGCCTTGGTAACCATCATTCTATTCTTTGTTTCTATGAGTTCGACTTTTTCAGATTCCACGTGTGAGATCACACAGTATTTGTCTTTTCACTGTTTGACTTATTTCATATAATATAATGCCTTCAAAGTCCATCCAATTTGTTGCAAATGTGAGGATTTTCTTTTTATGGCTAATATTCATATATAGATACACACACGTGTATATTGTATATAGACACATATATTGTTTTAATACATTTGAGTTAACTTTTCTGAGTGGTGTAAAATAGGGGTCCAATTTTCTTCTTTTGCATGTGACAATTCAGTTTTCCCAGAGCCATTAATTGAAGAAACTATCCTTTCTCCATTGAGTATTCTTGGCTCCCTTGTCAATATTAGTTGACGTATATGCATGGATTCATTTCTGGGCTCTCGATTTTATTCCATTGGTCTATGTGTCTATTTTCATGCCAGTACCATACTGTTTTGATTACTATAGATTTGTAATATGGTTTGAAATCATGACGTATGATGCCTCCAGCTTTGTTCTTATATCTTGGGATTGCTTGGGCTCTTTGGGGTCTTTTGTGGTTCCATGTAAATTTTAGGGTTGTTTGTTCTATTTCTGTAAAATATGCCATTGGAATATTGATAGGAATTGCATTGTACCCACCCAAAGGATGGCTTTGGGTACTATAGACATTTTAACAATATTAATTCTTCCAATTCATAAACACAGGATATCTTTCCATTTATTTGTATCTTTTTTCATTTCTTTCATCAATGTCTAACAGCTTTCAGTGTTAGACATTTTACACCTCCTTGACTAAATTTATTACTAAGTATTTTATTGTTTTTGATGCAATTGTAAATTAGATTATTTCACATATTTATTTTTCAGATAGTTTGTTGTTAATGTATAGAAACACAACTGATTTTTGTATGTTGATCTTGTATCCTGCAACTTCACTGAATTTGTTTATTAGTTCTTACAGTTTTTGGTATAGAGCCTTTAGGATTTTCTAAATATAAGATCATGTCATCTACAAATAGAAACAATTTTACTTCTTCTTTCTGATTTAATTTGAACATCTTTTATTTCTTTTTCTTGCATGATTGCTCTGGCTAGGACTTCCGGTATGATGTTGAATAGGAGTGGTGAGAGTGTGTACCCTTGTCTTGCTTCTGATGTTAGAGGAAAAACTTTCAACCTTTCTCTGTTGAGTATGATGTTAGTTGTGTATGCTTGTCATATATGACCTTTATTATGTTGAGGTATGTTCCTTCCATATCCAGTTTTTGAGAGTTTTTATCATGAAAGATTGTTAAATTTTGTCAAATGATTTTTCTGCATCTATTGAGATGATCATATTGTTTTTATCTTTCATCCTATTAATGTGGTATGTCACACACTGATTTGCGTCTCATGAACCATCCTTGTATCCCAGATATAAATTCCATTTGGTCATGGTGTATGATCCTTTTAATGTACTATTGAATTCAATTTGCTAGTATTTTGTTGAAATTTTTTGCATTTATATTCATCTGGGATATTGGCCTATAGTTTTCTTTTCTTGTAGTGTCTTTGTCTGGCTTTGGTATGAGGCTAATGCTGGACTTATGAAATGTTTGGAGGTGTTCCCTCCTCTTCAATTTTTGGAAGAGTTTGAGAAGGATTGGCATTAATTCCTTTCTAAATGTTTGGTAAAATTCACCAGTGAAGCCATCTGGTTTGTTGGGAGGTTTTTGATTACTGATTCAATCTCCTTACTCATTATGGCACTTACAGAATCTTTTTGGTTCTATAGGTCGTGCTTATCTGGAAAATACAGTAAAGTAACTTATGAGAATTATATTTCTTATGATGTTTCATTATGTGCTGATTTGGATTAATTCAGAAATACCATAAGAGTAATAACTCTCTCACATTTAGCTTTTATTTCCTATTCAGACAAACACAGCATAGAACTAATAAAATTCAAAAAGCAAAATTTTACTCATTGATAGAAATTAAATTACCTTTTATTAGTCATCTTCACCTAATGTTTTAAATAGTTTACCTTTTTGGTAGTGCTTTCTTCTGTACTTGAATAGTCCTTTAACAGTGTAAAGTTATGATGATTTTTTTTCCTTTCAGCACTCACAGATGCTCCAAAAGTTTTATATGTATCTATGTATAAAGTAGACATAACTATATAAATATATAGTTAAAATTAAATCTACCACTGAAAATAATAAGAGAATTTTCAATTGAGGCTTTTTGAAGTCTTTAAAAATGTACGTAGAGACTTCCTTTTCTGGTGATATAGTGACTAGATATCCTGGATAACCTACTGAAAACAACTATAAATGCTGGATTACATGTTAAATAATACCTTTCAAAATGCATCACTGAGCTGGCTAGAAAGTATGACATTATAGAGAACAAATGAAAGTGAAAGCAGGAATCTTGGAATGTAAGCAAGCCCGAAGATATTTATGAAACCCAAGGACCTCAAGTTTCCATTTTGACCTGCACATAGTCCAACAGAAGATTCCCACATAAATCTGGGATTCCAAAATCTATACCCTCAGTGTTAGGATGAATGAGAAAACAGCTATCTCTGCAGAAAGAACAGTAACAAAACTTGCCTGACACAACATTGGTCCTGGAGAGAGGAAAGGAAAATATCTTCCCTGTGAAACGATAACCACAAGCTGGCCCTCATGTGAGCTTTCAGCCAGGATTGTAGTCCAAAAGAACCACAGCCAGACTTTGTTCTTTAATTTGGACCCAGGTTGATAGTGACCACAGGGCACTGGGAAAAGGAAACACCAATCCTCACGGGGGAATGGAATTTCAAGTTGGGCCTCAAAGAATTCCCACTAAAATATTTCACAGAATCTGTACCCACACTCAGAAATCACCAAACACCCACCTCTGCCAAAAACAAACCACTATGAGTAAGCCAGCAGGGGGAAAAAAAAAAAAGACAATAGAATCAGACTCAGAGACTTCGTATATTGGAGATTTAGACACCTACTACAAAAGATGTATGTTAAATCTCTTTAAGAAGTGAAGGAGGATTGGAAATATTAGCAAGTAGTAAGAAGCTATAAAAAATGATGACACAAATTTTAAAACGGAACCTAATAGAACTTCTGCTAATAAAAGTGTAATGATTATAGTGAAATAATTGTTAGACGGGTTAAACAGTATGGATTTAGCAGACGTTTAGTGAACCGAAAAATATATTCAGACAGTTGATCAGGAATGAAGCTTAAGGAGATAGATAGATGACAAGTATGAACTTCAGTTTAAGAGACACAGAGAACAGAGTATGAAGGTGTAATAAAGTTCAGCCAGGATTAAAGAGGAGATAGTGAAGGGAATGGAAACATACAACATTCAAGAAATATAATGGCCGAGAATCATCCAGAAATGTTGAAAGACGCTGATCCTCAGATTCAGAAGCCTACAGTTTGCAATCCTAAGAAATAAGACTCTAGAAAAAATGTTTGATATGCAAAAAGAGATTGTGAGTAAAATATTGAGAAATATGTGAGTAAATAAAAATAAGCATTGACTAATGAAGCAATGATAATGTCTAATTTGAAGGTTAAATATTTAAGTAGAACTAAAATATGGGACCATAATAATATCTAAGTTGGAAGGGGGATGATGGGACTTGAAGTGGTCCATGAACTTTGTGTCCCTGGTATCTCTTTTGTGTCCAGATTTCCTCTTCTTTTAAGGATACCACTCAGATTGGATTAGGTCCCACCCTAATGGCCTCATTTTCACTTAATCACCACTTTAAAAGCCTTATCTCCAAAAGCAGTCGTATTCTGAAGGACTGGGGGTCAGGACTTGAAGATATGATTTTGGGAGGGACACCATTCAGCCTGTAACCATGCAACTTTTGTAGTAAAATCCTGTCTTCTGGAAGAGGAAGAGACCAAAGTTACTTTGGAGGATTGAACTTGGCTATTTAACCTAAGATGATGTTAGAAAAAATGAATATTAAATATACCAGCTCTCCTCCTTTTTGATTTTATTAATGACCTGACATGTTTTAAAAACTCAGTACAATAAACAAAAGGCTCATAATCATAACTCAGTTACCTGCTCCTTACTTTAGTGTTATAAAACTATCATTTCTAAGGAATAGCATCATAAAAAATCATATTTTAATTTACTTTCAAGAATGTGTGGTGACTCAGATTAAGAAAGCAGAGTGTGAAACCTGCTTTCATGAGCAATTGACAATTAAAAATCAATTACATAGTTCTAAAGTTCTTGAAAATAATCTGTTTTAACTAGGGTGAATATTCCTCTTCTTCAGTATTGTTTGCAATATTGCTTTTCTTGATTAATCTGGGTTTATTTCTAGATAATGGAACATAAATCTTGGACACATTTGCTTTCTAAATACCAAATTGCACATGGAATTAAAACTTAATGAGCTTTTAGCGCTGTAATCTCGATAGGCATAATCCATAATCTTTGTTCACTGTTGGTTTTTCAATAAGAAACATTTTATTGTGTAACATAGTGGGTCATATAAGAACCTTAAAAATAATCAGAAGAACAGATTTCCGAAATTGCATAATGTTATTGCCTAGTTAATTGCACATAATTTTTTTAATGACAGACATTTTATTCAGTATTTGCTTGCCTGAAGTTGAAAGATTCAGACAAACAATGCACTTTTGGTTGTCACATTTTGGAAAGGATTCTTAGGAAAAATAACAGCCCTTTAGTTGGTTAGTAAGTGATGGGTTTCTTGGAACATGTTGCTTGCTAATTTTACTAGACAAGAAAATAAATTCAAATGGTCAGCTACATTCCAATTTGTATTCTTCTAAAAGTCCTCCCCTTTGGCATTCTTGGATTTTGACACTCCTACACAGCAGTTAAAGAAGTTTTTAGAGTGTTCAAAAGAAATTGTTGCAATTAGTTTCCTGGTCTCTTCTCTCTTTGATGTGTCACTATAATGCTTTGAATAATTTTCAGCATCTGGCATTTGCTCAAGGACAATATCTTGACTGAGGAGGGGGAGAAGCAATGAAGGAAAAAAAATATATTTTTTCTTAAATAGGAGACAAAAACTACTTTTGTCTAAATAGTCTAAAACATTTTTCTAGAGAGGTGACAAAAAATAGATTACTAATTTGCATAGTTGACTATTATAGAGATCTTTTCTCTTCGGGGTAGCCATTAAGGACAGAATTAGACCAACAGTCGGTAACATCCGACATGTCTAGGTTATCTTGCCCAAAAGAAATTCAGATAGATGAGCTTTGCAAACTGGAGCCATCTGAAGCTTTAAAATGGCTGCAGGTGTCTTAGTAGGAGACTAATTTTATTTTCTAATGATTAGAAAGAATGACCAGACCATGAACTCTAAGGTTATGCTGCATTTCTCATGTCCCACACAGGATGTTCTGAGCAGTTTCTGTCTGTAGTTGTACAGTGGTTCTAGTCTTCTTGTTCACTCAACATCTGCATTTTAAGGTTTAGCGGTATTCTGCCTTTCCTTGTTTCTTTGCAAACTTGTTTTATTTTTACTTCTATATTGCCATTCCTAAAGTAATGACAAATTTTCAGTAGTGGGTAAGAAGGGAAAGAAATGACAAAACGAGTGTGATCTGGAGGAGTTTCTTATTCATGGCTTTACTCACTTTTTAATAACCAGCACCTAGCACCCAGGAGGCATTTGGATGATTTTTGTGGGATTGAATTGATTTTTTTGTAGAGTAAATGACAGTAAAGAAAATAGTATTACAGAAACTTTCAATCTAAGGGAAACATCAAGACTAAAATTTCTATATTCTCCTTCTTCTTATAGATCATTAATTTTTACCTTGTAAAACAAATCTTCATTTAAGCATAAGACATTCCTCCGTGACAGATCAAGGCCAACAGGATGAACTTGAGAAATATGTGTAGAACGTTTATTAAAAAGTCTGTTGTGAAATATAAACCTAAGAATATAAGGTTGTTCTCATTGTTCACACAAAGTTACTGCTGCCCTAGCTTGAGCAGTTTCAACCATATTGAACTTAAAAATTCAGATGTGTGCAATCTTTTAGTATCCCTTGCTCCCTTGGTAGACATTTGCCCAACTTGGTTTCCCAGCAGCTTATCCGTCTGTGATTAGGCTAAACTCTTCATGTTCATAGCGAACATGTTTTCCTCAAAAGGATTGTATGTCTTTGGGTAAATGTAAACAACAAAACTAACGAGCTCTGCAGTGTTTCCAGACAAATCAGATGTGTCTTCATCCTCTTTATATTGTTAAACTTGAGCTTAACAGTATGTAGATTTTTTAATGTGTTACAAATATATTTACCTGGATAATCCCATTTAATTCATTCACTTTGTGTTTCATTCAGTCAACAAGCATTCACTGGCTGCCTGCTGTGTACCAGCTGAGGAAGACATAAATATGATTAAGGCAGGGTCTGTGCTCTGGAAGAGCTCATAGCCGAATGTGCAGGCTACCATGTACACACCAGGAACAAAGAGGAGCTGAGGGTTGGAACTCAGAAGCCGTGGAGACCTGGGTCTAGTCCCACTTTAACTGCACTCCTGGGCATGTTACAGAACTTTTGTTTAGGAGCCTCTGTTTCCTTACTGGTAAAACAGGGTTAACATATAAACTGCTTACCTTAGTGAATAGCAATGTGCTCGTAGAATGTCTAGAGCGATGCTTATCCAATAGAAATGAAATTTAGGCCACATATGTAACTTAAAATTTTCTAGTAGCCACATTAAAAAGGTAAAAAGAAACAGATGAAATTAATGTTTTTTAAATTAATTATATTTATTTTGGCTGTGTTGGGTCTTTGTTGCTATGCGAGGGCTTCCTCTAGCTGCAGCGAGCGGGGGCTACTCTTCGTTGCGGTGCGCAAGCTTCTCATTGCAGTGGCTTCTCTTGTTGCGGAGCACGGGCTCTAGGTGCGTGGGCTTCAGTAGTTGTGGCTCACGGGCTCAGTAGTTGTGGCTCGCGGGCTCTAGAGCGCAGGCTCAGTAGTTGTGGCGCATGGGCTTAGCTGCTCCGTGGCATGTGGAATCTTCCCAGCCCAGGGCTGGAACCCATGTCCCCTGCATCGGCAGGTGGATTCTTAACCACTGCGCCACCAGGGAAGCCCGATGAAATTAATTTTAATGATATCCTTTATTTAATTCAATATGTCCAAAATATTAGCTTTTAAACATGTAATTCATATAAAATATTATTAATCAGCTAGTTTACATTCTTTGTTTTGTAGTAAGTCTTTGAAATCTGGTTTGTATTTTACACGTAAAGCATCTCGATTTGGATGTTAACTTTTCATTGAGAGTATTTGAATCTGTGTTTGGATTTTATAAAATTTAGGGTGGAGAAAAAGTAGGTTCACATACCCAATTAGTTCTGAATATACTTAAAAGTTTTTTTTTAAACTGAATTGAGTATCAGTTTAAAAATTTAAGCTAATTAAAATTAAATAAAATTTATAATTCTGGTCCTTAGTCACATAACATTTTACGTGCTCAACAGCCTTAGGAGGCTAGTGGCTATCATATTGGAGAGAGCAGCTCAAGAATGACAACTCAGTAAGATAAGTGCTATAGCAGAGGCGTGAGCAGAGAGCTCTAGAGAGTTAAGAAAGGAATCCGTGAGGTGGATCTTGAAAACCCAATAGAAACTTACCGAGGAGATAGGAGGAAGGAAAACACTTTGATGTGATCTCTTGGAAGCATGTGAAGTAGCATTTAATCATTTAACTGAGTGATTGAACACACATTATGCGAGATGTCGGGGCTAGGTATTGGGGCTTCAGTTAGATAGACCTGGTCCTTGAGCTTAAGTAGCTTAGAGTCTAACTATGATTCACGGGCCTATTTTCCAGAGAGGTGGATATTAGTGTCATCTTGGGTGTGCCAAAATGCCTTTGCTTCTGTAGCTCAGAAATCTAGCTTGTCCCCTTCAAGATTTCCCTGTGAATAATACTTTTTTAAGCTGTACGCAAATTTACTTTGCTTATTCATTTCCAATGAAAAATGCTGTTTTTTGTTTTGTTGTTGTTGTTTTATTATTGCTTGTGGTTGGCATGGCGGTACTGAAGGTTTCCTGTGGCATCTAGGGTCTGGTATTCATTTGCTTATTGGCATTTCAACTGTCAGCTCTTAGGTGGGACAGATTTCATTCCTGTCTTTGGCTCTTTTACTTGAATACCTGGGGCAGTGGTAGGAGTGGTTGCTATTCTGTCACCTGTCTGGGATGTTGGACCTCTCCTGGAGACAAACAGCAGATGATTTAGATTCAGATGACTCATTACTGCTGCTAACTAACACCCTCATAGAGTCATCAGTGCCTTGCTTATTTTGCAATTCTGAGTCCCTAGAAAGGATCAAGTAAACTTCCAACTATTCAGTTGACTCTGTGTAGATTTTGCCTGTTGCTTTGTTTTCACCAACTCTCCCTGAAGAGTAGGCCAAAAAAAAAAAAAAACAGAAACAAACAAACCAAAAAGCAAGACCAAAGCAAAACAGCCAAGAACAGCCGAGTATATCTAGAAAGATTCTCAAGAAAGACTATTTTCTACAAGATAATTGTCTACTCCTTAAAATATTCAGTAAAAGAGACTTTTGCTGCCATCCTTGATTATGTGTTTTAGTATCTCATAATCCTTCGAGTTATAGGAAGCTTTTCCTAGAATCTAATCCATATGTCTGTTTTCTCACTGGACATCTTTAATATGGCTACTTCCCATCAGTAATACAATTCTCTTATTTTCTGTGAAATGTGGGTTGAAGTGATATTCAAACCCGACTGTGAGGAATTAAAATATCCAAGTAGGATTCAATCTGGGAACCAAAACACTAGAAATAAAAAATTTGGTAATCAATTTTGGCATTTGAAGCTAAGCTAAAGTTATGGCACCTATATGTACAAATGCAGAATTTTTTACACAAAGTGATTTTTACCTCTGTTGTTAAACTCTAGCTATGCTTGAGCAAACAGTCTGATTCAGTACCTGTCCACTCTTGGTTGTAGTTTTCTGAGCGCTGGTGGGCTACTATTTGCAAGTACTATTTCTATGATTAAAAGTGAATTTAAATAGATATATTGCACATTTTGTGGACTAACTAGTTATCTTTAGAAAACCTAGTTTTGAAAACCTTGTTAGGCATAACGTAAAAGGCAAAAAATTAAAGTGCATGTGGGTATTAAATTTTTAAAATATAAGAGTCCCTTCCTGCCTTCTCTTCAATCCTTCATTAATGCACTAGTTCTCCCGGTGGCTATGGCCAAATTTTAAATGATTTGCCTGTCTCACGGCAAGCGGAAAGTCCTGACTTCCTGCAGTGGAAGCTTAAGAATATCGATCATTTGTTCTGTTCCTTCCCCCTTCCTCTTTCTCCACCCTTCAATTTTTGTTTCATGCACAAGTGTGTGTGCATGTGCTTGTGTGTTTTATGCATGTGCTTGGGGCTATTTTGTCAGACAGGTTAGTTCAGGAAGAAGATAGGTAAGAGTAGCTGCCTGCCCATCTTTCCTACAGGGAAGGATTCTCATTTTTCTTAATTATGAGTTTATGCTCCTGGAAGAATTGCGTACAATTCTCTTTTGTGTCTCCCAGCTACTTTCCAGCACATAAGTGCTCAATAAATCTTAGATGGATGGATTGATGGATAGATAGGTGGTTGGATGGATGGATGAACACAAGCAACCTTAGGCACATATACACTCAATAAAAACGTGTTCAATTAAGTTGCGAAACAGTCCTCCCAATAAAGCCAAAGCAAAGCATAAGGGCCTGCTGAAGTCCTAACACACTCCCCATGCTGTTGACCCAGGACCTGTGGGTGACAAACCCTCTCCCACTAGTTACTCCATGTGTGACAGTGGGCAGTATCAAAAGCCCTTCATCAAAAGCGAGTCCAAGAAACTATCTCAACGTAAGTAAAGAGGCTTTCTTGTTTCTTTCTCTTTATGGAATAAAGTGTATTGTAACAGATAGCAGTAACAATAGCACTCCCTATTAAAGACAAAAGAGATTTGAATGACAAGAAGGTTTTCAGCCCATCCATGGGTACTATTTTAATACTTGATCCCAGCTGACAAAATGGGACAAATGAGACTCTTTCATAAGCAGGTACTCTCCCTCCCTATATAAATGCCCTTCCTAGTCCTGGCCAAAAGAAGAACAAAATGGCAAAATAAAACTATAAGACGATGTGAAGAGCATCTCACCGGGGCTTATTGTTTTGCCCAACCGTGGTTGATAGGACTAGATCTGGTCAGTCTTTGGGTGAAATCAGTACTGATATATATTTGGCTTCGGAATTTTCTCATAATATACTTATTTATTTTTTTGTCCATTCAATTAACATGTAATTTACCAATCAGCTAGTAAGTGAAAGGATCTGTGGTAGCCCATTCAAGAAATAGAAATTGAGATATTAGATAACTGCAAACCCAAATTGTTGTGCTCAAATTACATGATCTTTTTTTTTTTTTTTTTTTTTTTTGTAGCAACCTTAGGAGATTTGGAATGCTTTTACACTCTGATCCAAAAAAAGTGGTTTTTTTTTTTTTTCAGTCTCAGTCTCAGTGTTGCAAAATGAGACAGAAGACACAAAGTATCCCAGAGGGTTAACATTATAGCTGTAAGAACTTCAAATGGACAAGTATAACCCATTACAACTGCTAATACTGATACATCGGGAGAAAAATACCTCCTGAGAAGTAATATGCAGAATAGCTGTGATTGCCGGAAGCTGATAGAACCAGGAATCTAAGTTATTTTTCAACAAACCATTGTTCCACTTTCTGCCTCTTTCTTGCCATTGTGCTTTTAGCAGGGCAAAAGTGATTTGAGATTTTTGTTGGAGTTCAAAATTTAAATCAAGTTCACTTTGCTAAAATTCCACTGAATGGAGTAGCAGAAGAGAAAAACATAGAAATAAAAGAAAAGGGAATGAAAAAGCTTTAGAGTGCCACCATCCTGAAAAAATTAGAAAACAGGCCACTGAAAGCCAAGGGGAGGGAAAGAGCATTTGGAGGTGTTCCTGAAGTCTTCCAGAAGTGATGAGGGGATCCCAGCCCTCCTTGGTATTTGCTAGAACTTGTTATTTGGAAGATTATTTGCTTTTAGATTTGTTGCTTTTAGATTTTCTGTGTTAAGACTATTCACTATCTCTTACCTTTCTCTTTGTTATTTCTCTGAATCATTCCAATTAGGGGTATAGTAAATGGCTAGGTAAAATGTATATGTGAACATGCCATTTACACATAGCCACAAAGATAATGAGGCCTAGCCTAGGAGACTCCACCATTAGGATATTATAGTTGCCAATAAAATCAGCATTAATTTTTTTTATATTAATTTCTAGATCCTTGCAAACATTCAGTCAGAATCTTTTTGAATATTAAGTTTCATGAAAAGCACTGTTCTGGGTTCTTTGGTGAAAGCAAAGATGAGTGAGCCTGTGTCTTCCTCTCTACTAAGTCCATGCATTGAAGGGGTAATATCTTCTAGGCTGAGGAAAGGATGAGAGAAAGGATCAGAAACCTTTTTCGGTCAATCAGTTACATTTTTCTGAAAACATGTCATTAATCATGCACAGTCTTGGAAACTCCAGATCAAGATGATATCATTGATCTACTTAACCAAGTATAATCAATTCTCGTAAGATTGAGGATCCTTCACGTATTTATGACTATTCTTCCTGCCAGCTTACATTCTGAAGTTTAGATATTCTTCACATTCTTATTCTATCTAAAGCAACGTCTTTTCACACATCTGCATGGGTTTCAGACTATTTGGCCTGGCTATCAATTTCTAGTCCTAAAATTTGACATTTATTGGTGTCTAAGATGCCTTGGACAGAATACGTAGTTCTTCAAAGTGGGCTGGGTGGCCATTTCTGCCCTCATCCATTCTGGCCACTCCTCATCATGGTCGTGTCAAAGCTAATGACTTTTTGCTCCTGGCCAGTTCTCAGCTGGCCATTTAAAAACCTCACACAGGGCTTCCCTGGTGGCGCAGTGGTTGGGAGTCTGCCTGCCGATGCAGGGGACACGGGTTCGTGCCCCGGTCCGGGATGATCCCACATGCCGCGGAGTGGCTGGGCCCGTGAGCCATGGCCACTGAGCCTGCGTGTCCGGAGCCTGTGTTCCGCAACGGGAGAAGCCACAACAGTGAGAGGCCCATGTACCGCAAAAAAATAAAAAAATAAAAAAAAATAAAAATCTGACACATCTTTATAAGAGATGTGAAAGTTGAGAAGCATGTATTTTTGAGGTTTTGCCTGTCTATTTCATGTGTAAATTCTTACTAGTAGATTTTGCTATCTCTTAAAAGTAAATAAAATGTGTTTTTTGATATCTCAGTCATTTTATAATTCATTCAATTATCTTTATTATAAGACCTGCCATTTACCTGTACTCTTTAAATCCTGATGAATTTTCACGGACATTCTTTAGTTAAATAAGGGTAGGAACGATTTCCCTTAATAGCTTATGAGGTGAGTCATTGAATGTGAGTCATTAAGGCCAACTCCTCTACATGCTCTTAAGGAGCAGTTGGTTTTTTTTACTAGATCTGTATTACAACCTTTTTTTTTTTTTCAGATCTCTTTGTCTCATATGCACAAAGCATTCCAATAGTTAATAATATTCTCATCGCTCTTCAATAATGTCTTGAGAGCATTCCAAGAAAAGTAGGGGCTGGAAGAGGACTTCCCTGTTGTAACGTGATGTGCGTGAAATTACCAGCAGCCTCTGATTATCTGGGAAGTCACTGACTTCTAGCCTTCCCCGACAAGGGGTTCTTAACCTGGGGTCCATGGACACACAGAGTTCTTAAAAAATAATTGAATTTCAGTATAATTGGTTTTATTTTGTGATTTTTAAAATATCTGCTTTTGTGCATCTAGAATTCCATTCTGAGAAGGGTCCATAGACTTCAGCAGACTTCCAAATTGAGCAAAATGTTTAAGAACCCTGTCATAAATGTATTTCAACCTACAAATTATAGATGATGAAACTCATGGTCAGGGTGTCAGAAGAAAATTGGTCATAATATTCTTGGCACTTTTGATCATTAAAAAGGAACTAAAGCAATGATAGCTATCACTTATTTGTCAACTACCAGTGTTTTCCAGGCAACGTGATACTTTTTATTTTTCACCGCAATATACTGTAGGGATATTGTTATCATTCCCATTTTGTAGGTGAAATAACTGAAGCCCAGAGCAATTCATTTATTTAAAAAATACTCATAGAGTATACATTACGAGCAGACATTGTGCTAGGCATCAGGGATGAAATAATTCACCCAAGGTCACATCACTAGGAAGTGGCAAAGCTGAACTCAGCAAAGCCCACTGTCCTTCCCATCACACATTGCATCTTCATAATATCTCATTCTACATTGGAAAAGTTAAAAATCCTATTGAGAAACACAGAACTCTAAGAAGGTAGCCAACAGATATTCTCTTTGTATAAATATGAAACATAATTAGATCTTCCTGCAAAGTAGTAATTCTTTTTTTAAAAAATTTATTATTTATTTTTGGCTGTGTTGGGTCTTTGTTGCTGCATGCGGGCTTTCTCTAGTTGTGGCGAGTGGGGGCTACTCTCCGTTGTGCTGTGCAGGCTTCTCATTGTGGTGACTTCTCTTATTGCAGAGCATGGGCTCTAGGTGAGCAGGCTCAGTAGTTGTGGCGCACGGGCTTAGTTGCTCCGCGGCATGTGGGATCTTCCCGGACCAGGGCTCGAACCCATGTCCCCTGCCTTGGCATTCTTAATCTCTGTGCCTTCAGGGAAGTCCCCAAAGTAGTAATTCTGCTCATGCTTTTCTTTGTTCTAGCATTGCCTGAGCAAACCAGAGCCCAAACAGCGAATTCCTAAAATAAGTTCATTCTCTTCTAGAACCATCACTAGTCTTGTCATCATGAGACAGAATAAAAATATATGTCGTTTTCAGTGATGGCATCTGTATGTCTTTGTATTCAAGAAAAGACATCTACTCCTCTGCCTTGCTAAATAGTCATAAACCTTGCCTCTAATTTGGTGCATGTGCCATTGGTTTGTGTGTGGTGGTGAGGGAAAGGTGTGGAGGAATGGTTTTGTTGTTTTAGTGATCCCATGATTTTCTCATTTGTGGTCTGAAATACATAGAACAAGAGACCTTGCAGTCTTGAAGACAGATTATATTTTCATTAGGAAATGTAAGCCAGGTTTATGATGATAAACACAATTTCTTGGAATCAAAAGAGCCACTTCATGCCATCTCCAGTTCTGGCTTAGCTCCTCTTTCCAGATTGGAAGCTGATTTGAGAAGCTGACCTTGACACTGACAGCAGTTGAAAGTGTGATTAGGAGTTTTAGCCCGTTGTGCCCTGGCGGATTTCCTATCTGCTTCATAGGTGGTCGGAAGGGAAAAGAAAAAAAAAAAAAAAAGAAAAGAAATCCTTTCCTTTGGGTTTATGACAGTGGAATATAGGTTGGAAATCTGACTAGTCCAACATTAGTGGGCATGGATATTCTTTTTAATTTTAACTTGTAAAAATAAAGACAACTTCTCCATAAGAAGAAAAAATAATTATGTTCAAAATATTTTTAGTTCCAAGAATTCAAAATGGACAAAGCAGTTTCGAGTTTCATTTTCCTCAAGTTTCATTACAGGTTGATACCTTGCCTGGCAGGTTTGTAAGAAAAAATTATCCCATCATCTCTGCCTGCTCCCCTCTGGGATGAGCAGTGGACAGCTCCAAGGCTGGCTCCCTCAGTGCAGTCAGGCCATCCAGCCTCTCCCCAAAGAGAAATCTGGTGCAAGGTCTCCTGGGAGGCACGAGGTGACATCATTGCATAAGCCAGGGCTGCATTTGCTGCCTAAGTGGACCTTCCCAAGGTCCTGGGAGAGGGAGAACACAGCTGCAGCTGGCTCCTTGAGGCTGGGACCCTGTCTGCCCTCAGGATCCCTTTGGGGTTAAAGAAAAAGAACACATGTGATCTTTTCATGTTCATCTCCTAATGTGAGAAAGTGGATGGAAGTGTTGCATCCCAGCCAGCAATGATCAAGAAGCAATGTATTTGATGCCGTTTTTGAATTCTTATTATTGAAAGTATTTTGATAAAAAGTCACAAACATGGCCAGAGTTGGTTTTTTCTTTTTTTTAGAATCAGTAAATAACAGATGTGTATTTTTGCCTTTCTGGACATCTGTTTAACAACTTTGGACATAATGAGTACAAAGAAAGGAAAGCATATGCCAGCCCCATGCTCTATTTTTCTTTCTTTTTTTTTTTTAAAGTTATCAAGTCATTGTTTCCAGTATGGGAAAAATGTTATCATTTTGATGCGTTGGCATTTTTCATGACACCTTGGTCTCTTTTTTTCTCTGCACACTCCTTCAAATTGATACTGCAATCCCATGAATTCAATTCTCACCTAGTTCCTGATAAAACCCAAATCTTTGATTTCGACCTGCCTTCCAGGCTTCTCAGCCTCAGACCCTTGTTTCAGCAAACCACTAGACTTTTCTACATGGGGGCGCCACATGAAGCTTAGCCTAAATATGTTCCACCCGGCACTCACTGCCTTCCCCTGTGAACCCCCTCTTGCTTCTGTCTGCCCATCACAGTGGCCACAGCTCTACCACCCAGACACTCAGGAGATCCTTGGCTTTTTCTCCCCCTTTTTTCATCTCATCAGTTGGTAAATTCCTTTCATTCACCTTCCTTAATATCTCATCAATGGCTCTCTTTTGGTTCATTCTCCTAGTGGAGAATGAAATTAACTAGTTAATACTCCTCACTATAAACTCCTTCAGTGACTCCTCTTTGCCTCTGGGTGAAGCCGAAGCTCTGTGGCACCACCTGGCCCCAGCTTCCTTCTCTGGCCCCATTTCTCACCACGCCCGCCCTGCTTTCTGTCTGGTCTAGAGACAGTTTCAGGAACGTGCCATCCTCTCTGGTCCCTCTGTAGCTTTGCCTCCCTTTCCATCAAGTATGCTATCCAGACTCAAATCAGAAATATGAGTCTTGCCACTTTGGACTATAGCTGCCCGTCCTGTGTGCATCCAGGGAGCCCTGCACAGACCTCCAACGTGGTCTTAGATAGTACTTTACAATCTTTTTTATTTTATTTTATTTTTTAAACACTTTTAATTGAGGTATAGTTAATTTACAATGTTGTATTAGTTTCAGGTGTACAGCAAAGTGATCCAGTTATATAAAAACATGCATATATAAATATATATATTTATATACTTTTTCAGATTCTTTTCCATTATAGGTTGTTATAAGATATTGAATATAGTTCCCAGTAGGTCCTTGTTTGTCTATTTTACATATAGTAGTGATTACAATCTTTTTTTAAATTGGACTCTCTTTTCTCTTAGCTTTGATGTCAGAGACCAAGACATTAAAATTTTTTGTCCGTAACATCAATATTGTTCCTGACACATGGTAGGTGTTCAAAATAGTGAAGAAATTAATTTTTCTGTAACTAATTTATGCTTTTAAGTACTCCAAAGAATACTGTATTTGTGAGTATTGTTGATTTTTTTTTTTAATGGTAAGGTTGGGTATTTAAATTTCACATCTTGCTCCTTAAAAAGTTGGGTTTATGCATAGATTTTACTGAATTTTTAAGACTTAAGCAACACTATACTCAAAAGGACAATATCCCAGTTAAAGGGGAAGATATATTCCTATTTCAACCTATGACCACATTTAGAATTATTTTTAGAGATTGGAGGATCTAACAGCTAAGTTTTCCAAATATTCTTGTTGCCTCTTTAGCGTGTTCTCTCTCCCTTTCTCTCTGTCTCTCTTCCTCTCACTCTCGCTTTCTTTCTATTCCCACAGTGACAATTTCAGTCCCCTCCTTTGCTACTCTTAACTCCCTACCTATCACCTCCTTCTCCTTCCCAAGAAAGGAGCTCTCCTCCTTCTTCCCAGAGAAACTGGATACCTTCTTATAAGAAGTCCTTCAAATTGCTGCACCTACTACAAGAAGATAATTCACTTACACTCATCATCTCATTCATTAAGAGAAGTGTTTATTAAGGGTCTTTTCTCAGCCAGGCACTGCATTAAGTACTGTAGGCATAATGTCATCAAGACATAGTCCCTGTGCTCAGTCTGTTTCCTTTCTGGTGAGTGACGCTAATGAGCACATAGGCACTCACACAGATAAGAGCTACCCTGGGAATGAGAACTTGATCTTGATGCTGTGAGCGCTGAAGTCTTTGGAAGAGTGTTCTGGGAAGAAGGGAAGGCATATGCAGTAGCCCAAGGAATAACCTTTGCTCCAGCCTCAGAGATTAAGGTGTCTGCTCCACAGATATTTTTCTATATTTTGGCACTTAACACCTGTCATTATTATCATATGTCCATCTTCTCTGCTTCCCCTATAGACTAGGAGCCTTTTGAGAATGAGAACATTGCCCCATCTCTGTACCGATAGTACCCAGCCTCATGCCAGGTTTATATATATATTGGAGATACTCAAGAAATATTTGGTGAATATTGAACATGACATGTCAGCGGTAAAATGTTTACAGTTTCTTACTGTTATGGATTGAATTGCACACCCCCAAAAGATATGTTGAAGTCCTAACCCCCAGCACCTGTGAGTATGACCTTATTTGGAACTAGTCTTTGCAGATATAATCAAGTTAGGGTGAGGTCATACTTGGGACTTCCCTGGTGGTCCAGTGGTAAAGAACCTGGCTTCCAGTGCACGGGATGCGAGTTCGATCCCTGGTCGGGGAACTAAGATCCCACATGCCGTGGGGCAACTAAGCCCGCGTGCCACAACTACTGAGCTCGTGTGCCTCAACTAGAGCCTGCGTGCAGCAAACCACAGAGCCCACGCGCCCTGGAGCCTGCGCACCACAACTGGAGAGAGAAAACCCGCACGCCACAACTAGAGAGAAGCCTGAGCAGAACACGTGGGGTAATGAAAAGATCCCGCATACCTCAACAAAGATCCCGTGTGCTGCAACTAAGACCCGATGCAGCCAAAAAAAATAAGGAAAAAAGAAGAAAAAGATGAGGTCGTACTTGATTAGTGTGGACCCTAATCTCATGTGACTGCTGTTCTTACAAAAAGAGAAGAGACACAGAGACACACAGAGAAAACCATGTGATTATGGAGGAGAGATTGGAATGATGCATCTACAAGCCAAGGAATGCTAAGGATTGCCAGCGACCCCAGAAGCTAAGAGAAAGGCATGGAACAGACTCTATCCTAGAGTCTTCAGAGAGAGCGTGGCCCTGCTGAAACTTTGAGTTCAGACTTCTAGCTTCCAGAACTGTTGTTTCCTGTTCTTCTAAGCCACCCACTTTGTGGTACTTTGTTATGGCAGCCCTATGAAATTAATACAGCTACTATCTACTTTTATTAGGAAATATCATTGTAACTCCTATTGTAAACCTTAGGTAGTCAGCATTACTGATGGGACCCAATACCAAGCCACGGGCCATGTTGAGTTAGCGAACAAATGGAATAGTTCTTGCTTTGAAGGTAATTGGTACTTAGAGAATCTCTCTTTTAGGTTTGCTTAGCTACCCACTTTATTTTTAGAGTGGCTATTTAATGGCCTGGCAAGAACTTCTATGCTTATAAAAGGATCCACCATGGATGAAAGAAATATAGTCTCTGGCTTTCTAATCTCCTTATGGCCTCTCAGCAATGGTGTATATAAGGTCAGTGTTCATTGACTTCAGATCTGGGGTGGAAGAGGCTGAAATATTTCTTTCTCCTTCCTTTTGTTGCTTGTCCTCTCTGGGGCTGAAATCTATGTAGGATAATGGAAAGAATGTGGGAAGTGGGGCACTATGGGACACCTGGAACAGAGGAAGCAAACTTTTCAAAATAAATCCCCATGTGCTTGTGAGACCCACAGGCCTCCACCGCCCCAGACTTGTGGCCCTCCCTCTTCTTGGTGTGGGGCCCTGTATCTTGTCTGCTGGTTTCTCAGGAGAGGTGTTGTTATGTGACTTTTTACTCAGCATTTCTGTTACTTCTTGATGATTTTGGCTTGCAAAACTCCCATTTTAACCTTCTGAATTTAACTATAGGAAAGGGAGAAAAAGCCTCTTTTTTTTTGCTCCTAATTCATTCTAGAACGAGATGTCCTTGGGTAATTGGCAACAACAGGTGTTCCTCTAGCTTCTAAATCAAGTGTGTGTGTGTGTGTGTGTGTGTGTGTGTGTGTGTGTGTGTGAGGAAACACTCCCTAAAATTATAAGATAGTCATCAATTTTGGTTTCATTAAGGGACTTGAGCTGGGTGGGGGTAGGAAGAAATCATCATTTTTCAGTTGTTTGGGGAACTTGCTCTAAAAAGGAGATTGTCCGCTTCTCCTTCAATCTTTGTGTTGATGACATTTGTAGTGTTTACGGGGAGCACGCAGGTACCCGGAAAACTCAGACTGATGACAATAGTATTTGAAATGCTTCTGTAGGTCTGCTATGAGGTACACAGGAAAAAATGTATGTTCCAAGGTACAAGTGCTTGTTGACTTTTAAATGCAGCCAGCCGTGCTCCTTATCAGAGATCTCAGAATCGCTCCGCGGTGCTGGCCTTCCTGTCCATTTGACAAGCATGTCAAAGGACAGTCTTAAGCACTTTATAGTTTATTCATTTTTTTCCTTCTTTAGTTTGCCATCTACTCTCAGAAACTGGAAAATAATTTCTTTTACTTTTTTCCCCTTTCTCATTTAAGCTGAAATTGATTTCTTTCTGAGCTTGGAAAGAAAAAAATTAAGCTGTAGTTAATACAGTTGCTTTGCTAAATAAAAATAAAAGACCAGTTTACTTTCAAGCTGTGCTGTATCAGCGTAAAGAGCTGTTCTGTACCTCCAAGGAGGATTTTGACATGAGAGTGCAGAATTTTATAACATCAATATAGGATAATTGTAGCCAACACAAGAAGTAATAGAATTGTTTATTTGGAGGATGGGGTGGAGGGATGGGATTTTTGTGTGTGTTTGGAAAATTGGGAAGCTAGGAGACACTCTTAAATCCGTCAGCTTCTCCAGAACTCTTCTCAAATGCTTATTGTCATGACAACCATCTCTTCATGAACCAAGGCCCCGAGTGTAATACAGATGGGCTTGGTAACAAGGTAGAGTTGCCATCTGCTTTGTTTTCTCTGAGGGACATTTTTTTTTGATCCCCGAGTATGATCTTCATACCTGAAAGTCCTGACCTATTTTTCTTTCTAGAGTCAGATATAGTTGTGAGATTAGTTCTTTTCTCCTGACTTTACCTGTCATCACATACCTTACTTATTGCTAAAAGGAGGGGAAAAAAAGGATAATTATGTGTGTGTGAAAACAAGTATACATATTTTAATGATTTATTCCTCTATCTACTTTGCAAAGTCTGATACAAGATGCCTAGTAATTCAACAGTACAGGCAAAAGTGAGATCAGGGCTTCCCTGGTGGCACAGTGGTTGAGAGTCCGCCTGCCGATGCAGGGGACACGGGTTCGTGCCCCGGTCCGGGAAGATCCCACATGCCGCGGAGCGTCTGGGCCCGTGGGCCATGGCCGCTGAGCCTGCGAGTCTGGAGCCTGTGCTCCGCGACAGGAGAGGCCACAACAGTGAGAGGCCCGCGTACCGCAAAAAAAAAGTGAGATCAGAAAAAGCAGGACTCAGGCAATAATTTTCCCAGGAAACAGGGAAAAGTATTACTGCTTTTGAACATTGCATTAATGTCTGTGCTTCTTGATGGTAGGGCTTTGTGCAGTCTGTAAGAAACTCTGGTGTTCTTACTTTCCAACGAAAAGGAGCACATTAATTCTTTAGGAGAGGAAAACCTTTTCCTGTTACTACATTTGGAGAGAAATTTGCCAAATAAATGATTGCTTACATGCGGGATGCAGCTCAATACCTTTCATCCACTCCTTTACCAAAGATGCAGTGACATTTTCTCACATCTACCTACTACAAAAATTGAGAACATAAATTTTTAAAGGGATATAGTCAGCATTTCACAAGTTCACACATGCTGTGATCAGAATTAAGACATATGGAACCTTTGAAAAATAAGAAAATACATATCTAGCCATTTAAAGCAGTGTGGTAAACTAAATCACTAAATAAAGGTTAAGGGAAATATTTTGTGAAGTTCAGCTTTTAAGTCAAGAGTACTTCCTTCTTTGTATTAAAATTATTTTACATATGCTACAATATGTAATTCTAAACTTAAAGCCTTGAGGTGCTCCTTTTTTTCTTTCTAATCAGAGAAGTTCTACAATTACCTCTCTAGATCAGAGGTAATTTATTTCCATACACTTTCTTCTTTTTTTTTTTTCTTTTTGTCCTATACATTGAAGTGTAAACATAGTCAAATACTGGTTGTTGAGTAAAATGTAACCGCAATAGATCACACACACAGATGCATATCCAGAGACATGTACGATGACTAAACAATAAATGTGGGCTGATGTCTGAAGCGAGGAAAATCTTCTGGAAAATTTTTGAAGTAGAGTCTGAATACACTTTTGTGGCAAAGTCTAACAATTTTTCAAAGGAGCATTATAAGGAGTGTGGTTCCTTGAATATAGTTCTGGGAGGGTGTTTAAAACCAAGCAACAGGGGCTTCCCTGGTGGCGCAGTGGTTGGGAATCCGCCTGCCGATGCAGGGGACAGGGGTTCGTGCCCCAGTCCGGGAAGATCCCACATGCTGCGGAGCGGCTGGGCCCGTGCGCCATGGCCGCTGGGCCTGCGCGTCCGGAGCCTGTGCTCCGCAACGGGAGAGGCCACAACAGTGAGAGGCCCGCATACCGCAAAAAAGAAAACAAAAACAAAAAACCAAGCAACAATTGAGCAAACTTGAAGCCAGTGTTGTCTTTGGATATCCTTTCTCAGTGAGTAACCTACTCATTATACCTAAGATCTTTTCAGAGGAAGGACAATTTTCTGCATTTAGTTTATCTCTCATGTATGCATTGTAAGAGAGATGTCTGGGAAATATCTCAGATCCTCCCAAGCAAGCTCTCTGTTGTTTGTCTTTCATTCAGATAAAACTGGGGAAGAAGGAGAATAACCGCAGACAGCGGTGTTGGTTTTTCTTTTGGATGTGCCTTAGAAACTCCACCTTTGAATCTGTACACGTAAAAGTAAGTCACAGAGTAAAATGTGTTAAGCTCTGCTGCATTGTTCTGAAGGGATTAGTAATGATGTCATGGCATCTTCATCATACAGTGTCAGCTAAAGCATGACACTCTTGTCAGTCTGTAGAGTCAAGATTGGAAAGTCCGTGGATCTATATAGATATCATGACTTTCATCATCTGTAATTCTTTCAACATATGGTCTTCTAAGTAAGGGGTGTTTGAAGGACGCTCCAGTAATTTTAAAAGGCAGTACCTTTGTTTATTTTAAAACCTCTGGACTGAATTCTTCGATCTTTACCCAAATTAATTTGGCTGTCAACTATGCTAAACGTGACAGATTTTAAAAACGTCAACTTTGTCACATTCAGTTCTTCACTTACCACTGGTTTTTGTTGCTTCGCATTGCCTTGAGAATACCACTCTATTTCCCAATGCATGTAGTCACCTCAGGGTAAGATTCATTCTCTCTACCCCAAGGCAAATAAGGAGCAACAAAGGACCTCAGTGGAGGTCTGCTGAGTTCAATAGAAAGCCATGGGCCACTTATATTGGGGCTGGTCAGGGAGGGCGGCATGAGGACAGCTGCATTCTGGATTTGCTAAACATCTTGAAATGCTTTGAGTATAATAAAAGCCCAAACGTGCTTTCTTTTTTCATTTTTTCACATATGTGTTTTAGGAGAAATATAACTCACATGCTCACGTTCCCTCCACTTTTAAATCATGAAAATGTTGTTTTGTAAGAACTGTTTGATGTCCAGGAAGTCTTTTATCCTTTTTATTAGGTTATTTTTTACATATAAATAAAAAGAAAAAATAAACAGAAAACACAACATGACATCATGATTTAGGGCAAACACAAAGTGCTCTATTTAAGTTTGAAGTTCTAAATCTCCAATATTTTAAAACCAAACATTTCTCTTGGTACTTTGCAAAAGTGGTCTTCCCTTCTACTGGACAGAAGTTCCAGCCTGTTGGGATGAAGTAGGGAAGAGTACAAATGTTCACTGAGTAGCCACTCTGGTACTGAGACATCTGCTAACTCCTTAATTTTTACAATAACCCAAAGTGATTATTTTACAGATGGGAAGAGCTTTCAGAGACCTTAAGTAACTGGCCGTGGGCCACGGAATAATTTCAAGCCAGGTCTACGTGTCTTTTTGGTTCATTGTCTTTTAATTACTTCTGTCCTCCTCATTCTGTTGGGGGAGAAGGGAGGGTGTGTACCTTCCAAAAAGTTACATCTTGGGAAGTGACTTGGAAATACCTGATAATCAGGCCCGAGGGTGAGGATGCTGTAGCCTCTGGAAAGTGTCCGCTTGGTATTGGCAAGGTGGATATTTAGTATGGTGTCTGCATAAGGGCTTTGGATAGGTGACGTTTGCCAGAGGGGGCCTGGGAACACTTCCTTTTATTATAGCGGAGGAAAGCCAGAATACACAGGGATGTGATGTGGGGCAGGCTTGGTAGGAGGCCCATGTTCTTGCACTGTGATTCAGTATGTCTAAACAAGTGATAGTCTCTTACCATTCTATTTTATAACAGTGGTACATATTTGCTAAAAGTGGTATATTACATTATTTATTTAAATGGATTAAACTCATTTCTTTGAAAAGAATTTTTCAATGCTTATATGTTACGGAGACGTCTTAAATTAGTGTTAGAGAATGAGAATCACAGTTCTAATGGGTCTCTCTATAATGAGGCTGCATATAAAGGAGATTCCATATTTTTATTTGGAGGAGGGAGGTTATAGTCAACTATACCATGAGGTACATGGTTCGTAGTATGGCATTAAGTTACTATCTTGTGGAGAAAAAGAAAAAAACAACAACAACAAAATGGAGGATGTGAAGACCGCTTAGCATTTGAGCTGGGATCTAGGTTGTTCTGACATTATCTGTTCTATAGGCTTTCTCTCAGAAATCCCAAGTTTTATTCAGTTTGTAGCTGATTTATGCTACAATCTCATGTTCCATATGTTCTTTCTTTTTTTAAAAAAAAAACCTTATTTTATTTTGGCATCAAGGGGAAAATAGATGAATTATTTAAATCTTCTTTCACTGAGTTAAGGCAAAACAGAAAGAATGCAATGGGCAATATAACTGACATTTTGGAGAACATTGGGGTCATCATATGACTGAGAACATGATTAATTTTTTGAAGGTCAGGAAACTAATATTTTTCCAGTGGATTTACTAAGGGAACCAACCACCTGGCTTCTAGTTTTGAGACAACTGCTCCCCAGGAAAAAGTTGCTTTTTTCTTCACAGAGATTCTACTTTGTTTTGCATCTATAACATATAGATTGTATTCCATGGAAAAAAGAAATACAATTACTGTAGCCCTCATTTTTTTTCTCATGCCTCTACTGAAGACCCACTCTGGTTTATCTTTTACTCAACAGCACTGCAGAACTTAAGGGGCATTCATATTATATTAGCCTCAGGCTCTCGGCACACTTTGCCGTGTCTTGCCACTCCCAGTAAGAGTGGGTAAGGCTTTAAGTATCTCCTGTGTGCCAAGGCAAATTAAGCAATTAGTATGGCAGTCCCTAGCAGAGTGGGGAAGAGGGCTTAGGATCTCATGAGGCCCAAGGGAGGGGGGAAGACATGCCACGAGCTCCTTTCACAGTCAAAACGCAGTGGAAAATCTTGGAGGCAAAACAGTTACCTTTTAACGAAGAAAGAAGGCAGAAATATCTTTACTTGGTGATGAGACTGGAAATAACAAGCTGCTTGTCTGTATGGAGAGACTCTTTTTCTCTGAAAGAGGCCTTCCTCAACTTCATCAGATCCCTGCCCACATAACAGGTGGCGGACAGGACTTGAAGCATTTCTGTCTGTTTCCAGTATATCCTATCTCTGGATACTCTATTACTAGACCTGTAAGTGCAGACTAGAGAAAAAGGCTCATGTTCGCTTTCTCTTAAAATTTTATTTTATAAAGTGAGATTTCCTTGCAGCTGATTTCACTTGGTCTCAATAAACTACTGTTACTACTTTTGAGGTATGCATTCTACCCCACTGGTGTGGATTCCACAGCCCTGAAGACCCCTTGCCACTGGCACTAAATGAGAGTCCCTGAGTGATGAGGGGTAAATCATGTCTCACTGTGTCACCTGTAAGAAGTTCTGTCACTGATGCCTCCATTCATATCCCCGAGATGCTGCTAGCTCCCACCTTCATACTGGCCACACTTTCAAGTGTTCAAGAAAGGCATTGTTGCATGCCTCTAAGTTATGATAGCAGATTCAGCTGAAGTAGCATAATAGATTATTCTTCCTGTTTTGAAGGAAAATAAGCCAAAGGGTTGAAACTCGGTGTCTATAGATAGTTGGCCCAGTATAATTTTGTTTGGGATTTATTACATTATTTTTCTTCACGGTATATGAATTGAGAGTATTAAAGGACATTTATTCTACACCAAAAGAGCATGCAGCTCCTGTGTGGTTAAAATAATATTGAGATCAGTATATTGGAAGAGACACTCCGTCCAGTAACTTCCTTCAGTAGCCCTCACATTCACTGAGAAGGTTAATTGACAGTTTCTGCACACTCCCTGCAGCCCTGCCCCAGGAACTTGCAGAGGACACTTTGGAAGAGACACAATAACCCTTGTCTGCAGGCGATATGCACAGCTGGGAAAGATAATTAAAGAGACTATTCCTTTCTGAGAGATCTACATCATTTCAACAGAAGGACCCAGCAATTCTGCTGGATTCAGACTGAAAACTGTCACTAACAGACATACTTCAGACAGATTTCATAATCACCAGACCTCTGTGGTACAAATGGTTATGGTGAGCTTCTGAGACTCCCCCAAAACCACTAAAACTGTCTGACTTAAATAGCACTGAAGTTTTGACGTGAGAATTAAAAAGTATGATTCAGTTTAATATGTAAGGTTGCTACCAGAAAATGCTCCTTTGGTTTTCCAAAATTGATTGGTTACATGGCTGCAGTTCTCTCTTGAGATACCCTCTAAATGTCATCCTGTGTGATTGTTTGGGGCTTATGGAGGGTATTGAATTACATTGTGTAGGTTTCATTATGGGTGACATTATCACAGGATTACATTTTTTTTCCACATCAAACAGGCAATGTCATGAGAAGAGAGAAAATACCTCTCAAATGTTAACATTTCTGAAAGTGAGTTTGATTTATAGGGTAGGTTTATATTGCTATTATGAGACTTTATCTGAAAAATTGGGATGAAATCTTAAAGAATTAAAACTTCCCTGTGAGTTTTCCTTATAAACACTGCTCACTGGAGATGGTTTATCCCATTAGACGTTGACTACTGAGAAAGAGAAGCCTTTCTTGCTGCCTTAGGCAGTGCTTCTTCCAGAGCAAGGCTAGTCCATTTTGACCCAAAGCATGCTATAGGTAAACAGTTCCAAGGTGTAGGGATATCTGTTCCTTTTTCTTCCCAGGAGTCCTGAAACCCAGTCACTGTTTTTTAATCCCTTAGTTTTTCTTATGAACAGAACTGCCCATTTTCTCTCCAGTTGCAAGTCCTGCTTTGTGTGACTGAAACCCACCCTTTCCAGTGGGAAGACACTTGCTCTGATAAATGCTACACTTTAATTGGCCTTGGCATGGCTGGATGATGTAGCAGAAGGTGCAGTAAATTTAGACGTTAGAAAAGCAGAATTTGATAGAATTATGTATTTTGTGCTTCTAATGAGTACCTAGTCTAGAAGGATTTACAGACACATGCATAATTAATGCGAATATAGTGTAAGATAATGATCTGTTAGAAGCACATGAAAAGATGCTCAATGTCATTAGTCCTTAGGGAAATGCAGATTAAAATCACAGTGCCAGTGTGATACCTCTGTACATCTACTAGAATGTCTAACATGAAAAAGACTGACCATACTAAGTATTGGCTGAAGGTGTGGAGAGACTGGTACTATCGTCCGTTGCTGTCGGGGTTGTAAAATGGAACAATCACTTTTGAAGACGGTATAGCAGTTTCTTAAAAAGTTAAACATATACCTACTGTATACCTACCTTATAATCCAGCCATAGTACACTTAAATATTTACCCAGGAGAAACGAAAGCATATGTCCGTACAAAAAATTGTACATAGATTGCTCATGGCAATTTTATTTGTAATAGCCTGAAGTTAATCAAATATCCAATGAAAGGATAAATTGTATTTATTTATTGGCTATATCCAATAAAAAGAATCAACTATTTATACATGTAACAACATAGGTAAGTCTTAACATAATTATGCTGAGTTAAAGAAGGCAAAAAGATGAGAGACTCTCGGAGAATTAAATAAATGCAGTAATGGTGGAAATATAGAAAGGAGAAATAGAATTTTATGGTTACTTGAAAGAATTAATGAGGCTTGGTTATGGGATGGTGGCTAGAGGGGGCTTACACTCTGAGGTCTTTCTCCACCTTGGGTTTCTCTATGCGGATCATCATCTACTTGGTGGTGAGGATTGTATGAAAGATGGCACTTAAGTATATAAGAAATGATGAGCTAACTGTTTAATGCTAATTCTTTAATCAACACCCCCAAGAAGAAACATTCAGTAGGCAAACCATCACTACTACTGCTTAAGGAAAATAAACTTACATTTTGGCTCTTTAGTAAATACAAGTATAGATAACTAATAAAAGTATAATATTAGTGAGAAAAAATTAAAGAAGAGGACAAAGAAAAATGGGATTCCTAGACCCATCTCATGGATAAGAGAGAACAAAGGGTTGAGGGCAGAAAGAGAGAGGAAGGAAATGTGATGGGGGTACCTCAGGACAAAAGAACAGGGAACCGATTTGGAAAGGAGCAAACTTTATGGACCTCTTGTTTACACAATGCCCTTGTCACTCTGGCATGTCTTAATTTGTGTGGTTAGATTTATTTAGTCACTTGATCCAAAGTCTACAATTAATTGCAGCACATAAGAAGTACTGTCACTTGTGGTCAAGGGCATAGGTTCTGGAGACTATATTTCCATCTCTGACCTTAACTAGTATATAAGCTCTCTGAACATCTGTTTCCTTATCTGTAAAATGATATCCCCGTGAGTTCCTACCTCTGAGAATTATTGTGTTAATAAATACTTTAAAAATTGGTATGGGAAGTACTTAGCATCACTTCTAACCCGTAGTAAAGGCGCAATCAATTGATCTTCCTGTTCTTTCCCCTTCTTCTCCTTCTCCCCCTCCTTCTTCTCACTATTATTATTACTATTAGGCATCCACCATATTGTCAGTGATGACTGGAGAAAGCTTTACTCTCCCAATACACCATTGGAAAACAAGGGCACTTTTTAGCGTTTATTACCAGAAGTAACCATAATGTCACTTTTATTCATCTGACTCATTCTCTCCCGAGTGATTTATTTACACATTCTACTGTATTAGTCTTTCTTTTCCATGGTGTGAAAAAAAGAGCATGGCTTAGTGATGAAGCAAAGAGGTAGAAATTTAGTGACTTTGGTCCTACCTGTGCTCCAATTCCTATTTGGTTTAGGGCAAGTAATTTAAATGTCTTGCACCTAAATGTCTTCAGCTGAAACAGAAATGAAATGTAATGGTCACATAGGGCTATTAGAAATGTCTAAGTAAAAAGCATACACATTTTAACACTAAGTTCAGAACTTTATAGAAAACCAAGTGGGTTGCTTAAATTAGTATATTTCTGTAGACATGACACTAAGACATTAAAAAAATGCCACAGTAAAGTTCACTGATACGCTAGGTTTAAAAAATAGTTACTTGACTTTCCTACTGTGTGCTTCTAATTTATGTTTTCCCATCTAATAAAAAATAGACCCTACCACTTCAAATCCCTGGTTGCATTACCTTTCATTTGAGTCAGCAGGGTTTTCTTGTCTTGTTTCAGGATTTGTGGATTTGACCCTCCATGATCAGGTCCACCTTCTGGAATGTGCCTGGCTAGAGATTCTCATGATTGGTCTTGTCTGGCGCTCCATGGAGCACCCAGGGAAGCTCCTGTTTGCTCCTAACTTGCTCCTGGACAGGTGAGTGACCTGGCTGTAGCTTGGGGGAACCACATTCTTGATAATCACCAGTCTGATCCTGAAGCTCCTTTATTCAGCATTGCACGAAGCCTCCAAGAACTTCATCAGATATATTTACAAATGGGTGGATTCGGGTGATGTAGGGTAGTCGAGTTCACGGAAGGCTAAGGATAACTGTCTGCCCGATGTCTCCCCAGATTAGCTCTCTCATTTCTAAAATATACGTGTATATTGTATATGTGTGTGTATATTTATATATACATACATGCATGTATCAATATATATACACATATGTATGTATCAATATATATACACATATGTATTTGTGTGTATTTACAAAATTGTGGACTGTAATTTTCTAACTTCACCTTCATCTTGTGTTATATAAAAGAATGATGAGTAACTTTCCTTTAATTAAAATCTTTTTTTGGCTCATGTACATCCAAACCACAATAGTCTTTTCATTTCCTTTTCCAATTTTGCCATCAGTAAATGAAGAAATTTGAACAGAGTTCTGAAGGCCACTTCCAGTTTTATGAATTCCTACAAGTTAACTTGCTTATTTTAGAAAATGAAGATTTCAGTTTTCAAACGTGGCCCCTTATTTCATGTATTCTATTTCGGTTGACTTGGAATGTGGGTCCTATTCTTTCTTATTCAGTCATTGCTTAGAGTAATCGAATTTAGACATTATTTAACAGCAGCTACCACTAACAGAGTCCCTACCCAGCTCCAGCTGTTGTGCTGAATACTTTACATACATGATCTCATTTAATCATCACAGCGCTCCCGGGAAGCCTTATCATTCACGTTTTACCAGAAGGGATGCTGAGTTTCAGAGACATTCTGCTACTCGCAAAGAGCATTGAGCTAGCCGATGGTGGAGCCAGGATTGGAATTCAAGATCTGTCTGTCTCTGGCACACTCATGTTGTCTCCTGCCCTGTGCACACATCCTTCACACTCTTTCCTCATCAGCAATGCCTTCTCTGGTCTGCTGCTGTGACCTTTTGTTACCAGATGCACCTTGTCTTTACGGACGACATAATCATTTGAATGGGAACGATCCATCTTCTAGTTGTTTCTTGCAGACTTTTTTTTGCCTCTGCTCATCAGTCCAAGGCTGCCAGGTTGCACGCGATGCATCTTTGGGCTTTCCTTCCTTTCGGAGCACCACGCTGCCCCCTCATCTCCTGTCCTGCTCTGGCTTCCTGCCCTACACCTGCCAAGCCGCCTGGAACAGAGTTCTGGCAACATTTATTTATTTAAATACTGGAGAATTGTATACGTATTGGTTACTCTTTCATCATTTTGTGTTATTATAGCGTCATCAACAGTGATGATGCTGTTCAAGAAGCAGCTCTTTCTTTCCATGGAATATAGTCCTGTATCACAGTTTTGTGGACTGATTGAGAGCGGCCACTGGTCTGGTTCCGTAGAACTGCCCTCGCACGGTATTTAGCCTGCCTTTTAGAGGATGTCTCTACAGTGCTTCTTCACTTCTTTTCCTTCCTTTCCCTTCCCTTCCCTTCCCTTGTTTCTCTTGTCATTTTTCCCTTCCACCTCTTTTTCCTGTTTTCCTTTGCTTTCCTCTTTACTTTTTTTTTTTTTTTGGCCTATCTCCTCTTCCTCCTTTTCTTTCTCCTCCTCCTTTTTCTTCTGCTGCTTTTCAATTTTTTCTGTTACAGTCATGTCGTTCCATGAGCAAGTTATAATAAATTTGCAGATGAAAATCATAGACCACATACAGTGTTTCTCCACAGTAGACTGGAAGGTGTCTTCAGGGTTTAGGATATTGGGGACATTCCTGACTGAATTGATGTGTTCCATGATTTACTACCTCATCCATGTTTACCTTCCTAGGTACACACTTCCTGAGAGCAATCATCAGTCATTGCATTTTAGATATGAAAGTGTTTGTGACATCACCTCACCCCGATGAAACTCATTTTGCCAGCAAGGTGATATTGTGTAGGATCTTATCAACCACCTGCCTTTCTTTTCCACACACTGTCAGTGTGCTTAATTTTCTCCCGTGTTTCTCACTGCAGTGTCAGTGACTAAGAGTTCTCATTTCTCTCCATTCCTCCCTTCTAAAATTCCAGATAGGAAGTTTCTACTACCTCTAGACCAGGATTTCTCAACTTCTGCACTATTGACATTTTTGGTTGGATTATTCTTTCTTGTGGGGGACTGTCCTGTGTATTTTAGGATGTTTAGCAGCATTCCTGGACTTAACCTACTAGATGCTCTCGTAGCAGCATCTCTTTCCCCAGAGATGACAACCCCAAATGTCTCCAGACATTTCTAAATGTCCGCTGTGTATGTGTGGGGAGAAGGGAGGCACAGAATTGTCCCTGGTTGAGAATGACTACTCTAGATTTTCCCATTTCAAAATCCTATAAGCTCTTCAGACTCACAGTATTGAATACATTATCTTCCTCACCACGTTTGTTCCTTTTCTTTTTTTCTATTAGTGGCATTCAGCTAGACACTGAAGCTGTCAAGTTCAAGTTAACCGTGGATTCCACTCCCTCCACCAGATTATCCAGTTAACTGTCAAGTCCTTCCTGCCCTGTTTCTGAAATCCACACCTCCCCTTTGTCGCCATTCCTCCCCTAGCACAGGTCCAAGTCAGCCCTCCCCAAAGGCTTGCCTCTCCAGCACTGTCTTTCTCGGCCACCGGCCCTCTTTCCTTCAGTCTCTTCCCACAGGGCTGCCAGAGGCTTCTTTCTAAGGCACAGCTGTGATCCTGATGCTTCCTGATTCAGCTTCCATTGGCTCTCTGCCTTCTTTAGAAAGTACCGTCTAGACTTCTTACCTTGATAATTATGAATCCCTGTTGCAAGTGTCGCAGACACAGACATCAACAGAGCGGGTCAGATGATGTAATGAGGAAGGTCAGTGGCTTTAAGTCCAAAACGGAGTTCTGGGGATTAAGTGAGCCTGGTGAGCTCTTTTCCAGGCTAACAAACACCTGGGCCCTGACTGCAGCCTGAGAGCCACGAACTTGACTTCACTCTTCAAGGTTTTTTTCCACTGCTTCTGAAAGGCCCTGTACCTTTAGGATTCCTTGTTAGAATCTTGGGACCTTCTTTAAGGCCATTTCAGATGTTACTCTTCCGGAAAACCTTCCTCCAAACTCTCTCCTCTTTAGCCAGAAAGTAGCCTTTTCTTTGTCTATGTTCTCATGGGGTTTGGTTTCTGCTTCTCTTATTCTCCTTCTGCCACCTGTAAGTTATGACTGTATGTCTCATCTTCCCTTTCAGCTCATGAACTTCATACAGGCAGGAACCAGATCTTGTTCGCCTTTTTGTTCCCTCCCATGAACAAAGTCTTCCATGATCCCCGATAAGTGTTTGTTAATTGCACTGGCCAGGGTCCCCCGGTGGCTCATGGGAGAGTCAGGAGAAGCCACGTCTTCTGATGGTCATTTCAACTGTTCTTGTCATCAAACTCACTCACTTCTTGTTCAGGGCTACTTAATTCCTGGCTTAGACCCTTCTAGACTTTGAAGAAATTAAGATACATCTGTTTCGAAAGGATTTTTAAAATTACTAAGTGCATCTGGCTTATGCTTATACTTCTGCTTATATTCCACAAACCTGTTAAATTCCGAATGAAGATAAACAGAGGATCTTATTTTTCTTCCATCACTAGACCCACTATGGAGTAAAATCCTCCAGGTCTTAATATGTTTAAGAACATTTGCATACATACATTTCTAATCATGTTAATGATTCGAAAAATATATAAATAAATATAAATTATATAAATAATATTATTTTTTAAAATATGGTCTATAGTATATACTTTTCTACATTTTTCTAATTATTAACATGTACCTAAATATTATAAAATTTCAATATTATTAAATTACTCTCTTGGTATTAGAAGATAACTGCTTTTGATGACATTGATATATGCATAACAGTAAAAAATATTGTGACCAGCAACCCATTTGAAATTTTATACATCTGGAAGATGACTTTTGAGTGATAGTTGAGAGCACTGTTTATGTTTTCGCCTTGCAGGCTCCCAGCCCTTTTGATAACATTCAGCTTTCTGATTAACATCAGTCACCTTGATCTCCCTTTTGCTCTTTTCCCATCCTTTTGCACATTGTAAACATTTTTTGTAACAAAATGTAGAAATCCATGAGTTTCAAAGCCAAGTATTTGAGAGCTGGTAAGCAAAAGATGAGTGTTCACTGCATCATTTTTATTTTATCTCAGGCTTGGTGATACTACCTTTGCAAAGTCGGCGTCCATAGGGTGTTTACATCTGCATAGACCTGGGGACGAGGGAAAGCCAGAAGTCCCAAGGAGTCCTGTCACCCAGGGATTATCACCGTTGCTAACTAGAGACAAGGGTTTATCTGCGATAGATTATAATGATATCCTGTTTTCTTAAGCCTTCTTTGCAAATCCAGGCACTTGTGCTTTCCAAGGCTATCAAGAGGATAGAATATACCTCAGTCTTCCCTTGTAATTACTCAAATGTTAGTATTGGCAAATGGGGTTTAGTGATTATAGGAATATAAAAAAATTGCTGGATTATCATCCCACACTTGTGAGCAGAGGACTGTATTTCCTATCTAGCATCCATTTCAAAAGAGTTATTGCTTGATTTACTCCCGATGATAACCCATGATATCTTGATTCTGGTAGTTTATAGCTTTCCTGGTAGTCATATGCTTGAAGGCTAATTTTATCCTTGCCACTTAGCCTACCCACAGTTTCCAGTTCTTCCCTGTATCTTGCAGCACTGAGTCCCAAGCACTTAATGCAGTCTTCTCTTCCTGTGAAAACCAAGAGATAAAGCTTGTTATCAGGTATTAATAGAGAACCCAGTAATTTCTCTCAGTGTGTGTGTGTGTATTTTATAAGAGGGAAGTTAAAGATAATAAGAACACCTGTGAAAGTAATCAGGAAATGGAGAAATCTCATTTTCCATTCTAGCACCTAATCCCTTGGTGTGTTTTGGCACCAGAAAACACAAAATATGTCCTCTGTGTCAACTAGGAATGCACCTCTTCGTTTAGTCCTGCTTGAGTGCTCACCCTGGAAAAACAGAGACGGAAAACAGAAGCAAAAGTGTTCAATATAAGTCATTCCTTGTGGGATCTCTTTGTTTTCGCAGGAGTAAAGTTTACTATCGCTGGAAGGCAGATGTGATGTTAGAGGACACAGTGTGAATTGCCAGTTCAGTGAGACTATCCAGTTTCCAGAGCACTGTCTAGATTCTGTTTTGCTGGCGCCATCCACGCTAACAAATTCTAAGAAATATTTGCGGATTTCTCAGTGAAGCCAAAGCACTCTCTTTCGATTCCTATTCACTCTCAGAGAAAAAAAAACTATTCATCCATTTGAAAGCAAAGCTTAATTCGACAAGGAGAATATTCCCTCTACCAAGCGTCTGGCCAGAGGGTTGTTGATCTAGCTCTTTCCATCGCTCCTGCATCAGGAGGCTCTGTCTGTAGGAAATAATATTGGACAACAGAAAGGTCTTTGACTTGTAGGCATGGGATAGGAATAAGTTCTCTTCCTTAAGAGAAAAACAGGTTGTTGCACTGGAGAGAACATTTTGCTTCTTCTACTAAATAGCTGACTGTTTTCAGACCATAAATTCACTTTAAACTGAAAAAAAAAGTCATTTTCTAGAAGCCAGAGCGTGCTCGTTTCAAGTTATTTATTGTAAATATTTCAGAAAAAAACATGCAGATAAAAACATGCAAATGAAACAATGCTTCCAGCAGATGCTTTTACTGGCCTTTTTTTAATTGGCCTTTTAAATTTTTTTCCTGTGTAAAATTTGATGTAAATTCTTTGCAGATTTTCTTCACTTGGAAGAGTGAAAAAAGAAATTTCAGAAATAAGTTGATAAATTCAGAATGTAATTTATTTAAAGGTTTCTTGGGCATAAAAAGAAGGACCTCCCTTTATATTCCCTTTTTAGATTTCTTCTCTCTGAAAAATATATGCTCTACTGAAGGGGGATGTTATAGTAGCAGGGGCAGCAGGTGGGTCGGGGAGTGATCAGCTCCTCAGCAAAGTCAGTCCTGGGCAGGAGACAGTTTCGGTTACTCCAGTGGCTTTGCTGGATTCCCTCATAACTTTCCAGGCTTGTGTTGGTTTGCATCCCTATATGGCCCATTCATATCCCAAGAACTTTGTTCATAACTTTTATTTTTGCTCCACCTTATAGAATTGGATGAGGAAAGGAAAGAAAGGAAGCCAACTTTTATGTAACTTCTTTAATCTGTACAGTAGTGTGTTGGGTTATCTTCTATACTATATTTTATTTATTATGTGAGAATACAGGTAGCAAAGGGTTTTACCAGCTTGTATTCTTGGCGCTGGATCCATTGGTTCTTTCCAGTTCTGAGTCCTTAATTACTCAACAGCAGATGCCAACTGATTGATTCTTTAAAGTCTTTGGTGCAGAGTTATGACAAATCCTGGGAATATGAAACTGTAAACTGCAGAGGAGAAAAATTGAGGCCCAAAGAATAGAGAAATTCGCCAAGCTGCTAATATTACTGCTATCTCTGATTGAAAAGGTATCAAAATATCTATTGGACTAAAACCCAATTTCATTACACACTTTAAGTGGGTCGATTATGTGATATGTGAATTATATCTCAATAAAAATATTAAACACACACACACACATATTGGAGTTTTGGAAAAAGTCAATTTGACCAACGAGACCTTCAATCATGAAAGCGCCTGTAGGGGTTCTACTGGAAAAAGGTAAAAAACAAAACATTCAAATCAAGATTTCTCCTTAAAAACAAAGCAATTAAGCAGTGCGATGTTATAAAGGCTGCTAAGCCACAAGTCTTTAACTCCTCAAGAGGAATTAGCCTATAAACAGTAAGGATCCACTTAATATAAAATTGCCCCAGAGGAAAAGGCATAATTCCAACCAAAGAATTAATCCTGTGTAAGAGGTTAATTTAACTTTTCTTACATGTTTACCTACCACATTATTTTTGCATTTGCCACAAATTGTTAACAATTAAACTTGCTAATTGATTTAAAATACAATCATCATAATACTTTTGACAGTTCTAAAATATCTTGATATTATTTAAGTCACCCATGCTACACAGAGGTAATCACGTAATCCCTCTCTCATATCTGCTTTAATCGCAGCTGCTTTTCCATAGTCAGAATTGGAAAGATCCTCATTTGTTTAATGAGTGCAATTAAAATCCATTGATAAAGGGAGATAACACAACTTCAAGTCTGTGTTAGTTAGGATTCAGTTTAAGTCAACTCAGTAGATATTTATTGAGTACGTCCATGTCTCTAGGGTTCTGCCTAACACTGGAGGATATGAAAAAAATGTGTAAGAGGCAGACCTGTCCTCAGGGAACTCACTGTCTAGTGGTAGAGTAATATTGGTGTACAAATGAATGCAGGCAAAAGCAAGACATTATAAGCAAGCCTCCACCACACCCCACATCATTCGTGTCTAGTTTAGCTTCCTCCATCACTTTTTAAAAAATTGAGATACAATTGACATAACATTATATTGTACAACATATGTATACAACGTATGAGTTGATATATGTAGATATTATAAAATGATCACCACAGTAAGTCGAGTTAACATCCATCACCACAAATAGTTATACATTTTCCTACGACAAGAAATTTTAAGGTCTACTCTCTTACCAACTTTCAAATATACAGTAAAGTTTTATTAACTATAGTCACGAGGCTGTACATTACCATCCCCAGAACTTATTTATCTTATAACTGAAAGTTGGTACCTTTTCACTATCTTCACCCATTTTGCCCACCACCCTCCTCTGGCAACCACCAATTTGTTCTCTGTATCTTTTTTTTTTTTTTTTTTTTGCGGTACGTGGGCCTCTCACTGTTGTGGCCTCTCCTGTTGCGGAGCACAGGCTCTGGACGTGCAGGCTCAGCGGCCATGGCTCACGGGCCCAGCCACTCCGCGGGCATGCGGGATCTTCCCGGACCGGGGCACGAACCCGTGTCCCCTGCATCGGCAGGTGGACTCTCAACCACTGCGCCACCAGGGAAGCCCCCCTGTTCTCTGTATCTTTGAGCCTGGTGGATTTGTTTTTTTCTAAGATTCCACATATAAGTGATATCCTACTGCGATGTGTCTCCCACTGTCTGACTTATTTCACTTAGCATAAGGCCCTCAAAGTCCATCCATATTATCACAAATGGCAGGATTTCCATCTTTTTATGGCTGAATGAAATAATATTTCATTATATATATGTATATATATAAACTTTTTCTTTATCCATTCATCCATTGATGGACACTTAGGTTACTTCCATGCCTTGGCTATTGTAAATAATGCTGCAATGAACATGGAAGTGCAGATATCTTTTCAAATTAGTGTTTTCATTTTCTTTGGATAAATGCCCAGAAGAGGAATTTCTGGATCATATGGTAGTTCTATTCTTAAATTTTTGAGGAACCTCCATCCTGTGTTCCATAGCGGCCGCCCAATTTACGTTCTTACCAACAGCGCACAAAAGGGTTCCCTTTTCTCCACATCCTCACCAACACATGTTATTTCTTCTCTTTATTTTGAATTTTATTTAATTAATTATTTTGTACAGTAGGTTCATTTTAGTTATCCATTTTATACATATTAGTGTATATATGTCAATCCCAATCTCTCAATTCATCCCCCCAGCCCCCAACCCCCCGCCACTTTTGCCCCTTGGTGACAATATGTTGGTTCTCTACATCTGTATCTCAACTTCTGCCCTGCAAACGAGTTCATCTGAACCATTTTTCTAGGTTCCACATATATGCGTTAATATACGATATTTGTTTCTCTCTTTCTGACTTACTTCACTCTGTATGACAGTCTCTAGATTCATCCACGTCTCTACAAATGACCCAATTTCATTCCTTTTTATGGCTGAGTAATGTTCCATTGTATATATGTACCACGTCTTCTTTACCCATTCATCTGTCGATGGGCATTTAGATTGCTTCCATGACCTGGCTATTGTAAATAGTGCTGCAATGAATATTAGGGTGCATGTGTCTATTTGAACTATGGTTTTCTCTGGGTATATGCCCAGTAGTGGGATTGCTGGGTCATATGGTAATTCTATTTTTAGTTTTTTAAGGAACCTCCATACTGTTCTGCATAGTGGCTCTGTCAATTTACATTCCCACCAACAGTGCAAGAGGGTTCTCTTTTCTCCACACCCTCTCCAGCATTTGTTGTTTGTAGATTTTCTGATGATGCCCATTCTAACTGGTGTGAGGTGATACCTCACTATAGTTTTGATTTGCATTTCTCTAATAATTAGTGATGTTGAGCAGCTTTTCATGTGCTTCTTGGTGATCTGTATGTTTTCTCTGGAGGAATGTCTGTTTAGGTCTTCTGCCCATTTTTGGATTGGGTTGTTTGTTTTTTTGATATTGAGCTGCATGAGCTGTTTATATATTTTGGAGATTAATCCTTTGTCCATTGATTCATTTGCAAATATTTTCTCCCATTTTTGAGGGTTGTCTTTTTGTCTTATTTGTAGTTTCCTTTGCTGTGCAAAAGCTTTTAAGTTTCAGTAGGTCCCATTTGTTTATTTTTGTTTTTATTTCCATTACTCTAGTAGGTGGATCAAAAAACGTCTTGCTGTGATTTATGTCAGAGAGTGTTCTTCCTATGTTTTCCTCTAAGAGTTTTATAATGTCTGGTCTTACATTTAGGTCTCTAGTCCATTTTGAGTTTATTTTTGTGTACGGTGTTAGGGAGTGTTCTAATTTTATTCTTTTACATGCAGCTGTCCAGTTTTCCCAACACCACTTATTGAAGAGGCTGTCTTTTCTCCATTGTATATCCCTGCCTCCTTTGTCATAGATTAGTTGACCATAGGTGCGTGGGTTTATCTCTGGGCTTTCTATCTTGTTCCATTGATCTATATTTCTGTTTTTGTGCCAGAACCGTATTGTCTTGATTACTGTAGCATTGTAGTATAGTCTGAAGTCAGGGAGTCTGATTCCTCCAGCTCCGTTTTTTTCCCTCAAGACTGCTTTGGCTATTTGGGGTCTCTTTTGTGTTTCCACAGAAATTTTAAAATATTTTGTTCTAGTTCTGTAAAAAATGCCTTTGGTAATTTGATAGGGATTGCATTGAATCTGTAGACTGCTTTGGATAGTATAGTCATTTTCACAATATTGATTCTTCCAATCCAAGAACATGGTATATCTCTCCATCTGTTTGTATGATCTTTAATTTCTTTCATCAGTGTCTTATAGTTTTCTGCATACAGGTCTTTTGTCTCCCTAGGTAGGTTTATTCCTAGGTATTTTATTCTTTTTGTTGCAGTGCTAAAAGGGAGTGTTTCCTTGATTTCTCTTTCAGATGTTTCATCATTAGTGTATAGGAATGCAAGAGATTTCTGTGCATTAATTTTGTATCCTGCAACTTTACCAAATGCCTCGATTAGCTCTGGTAGTTTTCTGGTGGCATCTTTAGGATTCTCTATGTATAGTATCATGTCATCTGCAAACAATGACAGTTTTACTTCTTCTTTTCCAATTTGTATTCCTTTTATTTCTTGTTCTTCTCTGATTGCCGTGGCTAGGACTTCCAAAACTATGTTGAATAACAGTGGTGAGAGTGGACACCCTTGTCTTGTTCCTGATCTTAGAGGAAATGCTTTCAGTTTTTCACCATTGAGAGTGATGTTTGCTGTGGGTTTGTCGTATATGGCCTTTATTTTGTTGAGGTAGGTTCCCTCTATGCCCACTTTCTGCAGAGTTTTTACCATAAATGGGTGTTGAATTTTATCAAAAGCCTTTTCTGCATCTGTGGAGTTAATAATATGGTTTTTATTCTTCAATATGTTAATATGGTGTATCACATTGATTGATTTGCGTATATTGAAGACTCCTTTTATCCCTGGGATAAATCCCACTTGATCATGGTGTATGATCCTTTTAATATGCTATTGGATTCTGTTTGCTAGTATTTTGTTGAGGAATTTTGCATCTGTGTTCATGAGTGATATTGGTCTGTAATTTTCTTTTTTTGTAATATCTTTTTCTGGTTTTGGTGTCAGGGTAATGGTGGCCTCATAGAATGAGTTTGGGAGTGTTTCTTCCTCTGCAATTTTTTGGAAGAGTTTGAGAAGGATGGGTGTTAGCTCTTCTCTAAATGTTTCATAGAATTCACCTGTGAAACCATCTGGTCCTGGACGTTTGTTTGTTGGAAGATTTTTAATCACAGTTTCAATTTCATTACTTGTGATTGGTCTGTTCATATTTTCTATTCCTTCTTGGTTCAGTCTTGGAAGGTTATACCTTTCTAAGAATTTGTCCATTTCTTCCAGGTTGTCCATTTTATTGGCATAGAGTTGCCTGTAGTAATCTCTTAGGACGCTTTGTATTTCTGCGGTGTCTGCTGTAATTTCTCCTTTTTCATTTCTAATTTTATTGATTTGAGTCCTCTCCCTCTTTTTCTTGATGAGTCTGGCTAATGGTTTATCAATGTTGTTTATCTTCCCAAAGAACCAGCTTTTAGTTTTCTTGATCTTTGCTATTGTTCTCTTTGTTTCTGTTACATTTATTTCTGCTCTGATCTTTATGATTTCTTTCCTTCTGCTAACTTTGGGTTTTGTTTGTTCTTCTTTCTCTAGTTCCTTTCAGTGTAAGGTTAGATTGTTTATTTGAGATGTTTCTTGTTTCTTGAGGTAGGCTTGTATTGCTATAAACTTCCCTCTTAGAACTGCTTTTGCTGTGTCCCATAGGTTTTGGATCATTGTGTTTTCATTGTCATTTGTTTCTAGGTATTTTTTGATTTCCTCTTTGATTTCTTCAGTGAACTCTTGGTTATTTAGTAGTGTGTTGTTTAGCCTCCATGTGTTTGTGTTTTTTACATTTCTTTTCCGTGTAATTGATTTCTAATCTCATAGAGTTGTGGCCAGAGAAGATGCTTGATATGATTTCAGTTTTCTTAAATTTACTGAGACTTGATTTGTGACCCAAGATGTGATCTATCCTGGGGAATGCTCCGTGTGCACTTCAGAAGAAAGTGTAATTTGCTGTTTTTGGATGGAATGTCCTATAAATATCAATTAAATCTATCTGGTCTATTGTGTCATTAAAGCTTATGTTTCCTTATTAATTTTCTGTTTGGATGATCTGTCCATTGGTGTAAGTGAGGTGTTAAAGTTCCCCACTATTGTGTTACTGTCTATTTCCTCTTTTATAGCTGTTAGCAGTTGCCTTATGTATTGAGGTGCTCCTATGTTGGGTGCATATATATTTATAACCGTTATACCTTCTTATTGGATTGTTCCTTTGATCATTGTGTAGTGTCCTTCCTGTCTCTTGTAACATTCTTCATTTTAAAGTCTATTTTATCTGCTATGAGTATTGCTACTGCAGCTTTCTTTGGATTTCCATTTGTATGGAATATCTTTTTCCATCCCCTCACTTTCAGTCTGTATGTGTCCTTAGGTCTGAAGTGGGTCTCTTGTAGACAGCATATATACGGGTCTTGTTTTTGAATCCATTGAGTGAGCCTGTGTCTTTTGGTTGGAGCATTTAATCCATTCACGTTTAAGGTAATTATCGATATGTATGTTCCTATGACCATTTTGTTAATTGTTTGGGGTTTGTTTTTGTAGGACCTTTTCTTCTCTTGTGTTTCCCACTTAGAGAAGTTCCTTTAGCATTTGTTGTAGAGCTGGTTTGGTGGTGCTGAATTCTCTTAGCTTTTGCTTGTCTGGAAAGCTTTTGATTTCTCCATCAAATCTGAATGAGATCCTTGCCAGGTAGAGTAATCTTGGTTGTAGGTTCTTCTCTTTCATCACTTTAAATACGCCATGCCACTCCCTTCTGGCTTGTAGAGTTACTGCTGAGAACTCAGCTGTTAACCTTATGCGAGTTCTCTTGTATATTATTTGTTATTTTTCCCTTGTTGCTTTCAATAATTTTTCTTTGTCTTTAATCTTTGCCAATGAGATGACTATGTGTCTCGGCGTGTTTCTCCTTGGGTTTATCCTGTGTGGGACTCTCTGCACCTCCTGGACTTGGGTGGCTATTTCCTTTCCCATGTTAGGGAAGCTCTCGACTATAATCTCTTCAAATATTTTCTCGGTTCCTTCCTCTCGTCTCCTTCTGGGACCCCTATAATGCGAATGTTGTTGCATTTAATTTTGTCCCAGAGGTCTCTTAGGCTGTCTTCATTTCTTTTCATTCTTTTTTCTTTATTCTGTTCTGCAGCAGTGAATTCCACCATTCTGCATTCCAGGTCACTTATCCATTCTTCTGCCTCAGTTATTCTGCTATTGATTCCTTCTAGTGTAGTTTTCATTTCAGTTATTTTATTGTTCATCTGTTCTTGAATTCTTCTAGGTCTTTGTTCAATATTTCTTGCTCTTCTCGATCTTTGCCTCCATTCTTTTTCTGAGGTCCTGGATCATCTTCACTATCATTATTCTGAATTCTTTTCCTGGAAGGTTGCCTATCTCCACTTCATTTATTTATTTTTCTGGGGTTTTATCTTGTTCCTTCATCTGGTACATAGCCCTCTGCCTTTTCATCTTGTCTATCTTTCTGTGAATGTGGTTTTTGTTCCACAGGCTGCAGGATTGTAGTTCTTCTTGCTTTTGCTGTCTGCCCTTTGGTGGATGAGGCTATCTAAGAGGCTTGAGCAAGTTTCCTGATGGGAGGGACTGGTGGTGGGTAGAGCTGGCAGAGCTCATTAAAACTTTAATCCACTTGTCTGCTGATGCTGGGGCTGGGTTCCCTCCCTGTTGGTTGTTTCGCCTGAGGCAACCCAACACTGGAGCCTACCTGGGCTCTTTGGTGGAGCTAATGGTGGACTCTGGGAGGGCTTACACCAAGGAGTACTTCCCAGAATTTCTGCTGCCAGTGTCCTTGTCCTCATGGTGAGACACAGCCACCCTCTGCCTCTGCAGGAGACCCTCCAACACTTGCAGGTAGGTCTGGTTCAGTCTCCTATGGCATCACTGCTCCTTTCCCTGGGTCATGATGTGCACACTACTTTGTGTGTGCCCTCCAAGAGTGGAGTCTCTGCTTCCCCTATTCCTGTCGAAGTCCTGCAATGAAATCCCGCTAGCCTTCAAAGTCTGATTCTCTAGGAATTCCTCCTTCCGTGCCAGACTCCCAGTTTGGGAAGCCTGACATGGGGCTCAGAACCTTCACTCCAATGGGTGGACTTCTGTGGTGTAAGTGTTCTCCAGTTGGTGAATCACCCACCCAGTGGTTATGGGATTTGATTTTATTGTGATTGTGCCCCTGCTACCGTCTCATTGTGGCTTCTCCTTCTTCTTTGGATGTGGGGTATCTTTTTTGGTGAATTCCAGTGTCTTCCTGTTGATGATTGTTCAGCAGTTGGTTGTGATTCCGTGGCTCTCGCAAGAGGGGGTGAGAGCACGTCCTTCTACTCCGCCACCTCGAACCAATCTCCTATTTCTTCTCATTTTGATAATAGCCATTCTGCCAAGTGTGAGGTGATATCTCCTGGTTTTGATTTGCATTTCCCTGATGATTAGTGGTGTTTGAGCACATTTTCATGTACTTGTTGTCCATTGGTATATCTTCTTTGGAAAAATGTCTGTTTACATACTCTGCCTATTTTTTAATCAGATTGTTTGGTTTTTTGCTATTGAGCTGTATGAATTGTTTATACATTTTGGATATTACCTCCATATCAGATATATGATTTGCAAATATTTTCTGCCATTTGGTAGGTTGCTTTTTCATTTTGTTCATAGTTTCCTTTGCTGTATGAAAGCTTTTTAGTTTGAGGTACTCCCACTCATTTATTTTTGCTTTTGTTGCCTTTGCTATGGTGTCAAATCCAAAAAAATCATTGCCAAGACCAATGTCAAGGAGCTTACCACCTATGTTTTCTTCTAGGAGTTTTATAGTTTCAGTCTTATGTTCAAGTCTTTAATCTGTTTTGAGTTAACTTTTGTGTATGGTATAAGATAGTGATCCAGTTTAATTCTTTTGCATGTGGCTGTTTAATTTTCTCAGCATCATTTATTAAAGAGACTGTCCTTTCCCCATTGTATATTTTTGGCTCCTTTGTTATAAATTAATTGACCACATATATGTGGGTTTATTTCTGGGCTGTCTATCCTGTTCCCTTGATCTATGTGTCTATTTCTATGCCGATACCATGCTGTCTTGGTTACTATGGCTTTGTAATATAGATTGAAATCAGGGAGCGTGATGCTTCCAGCTTTGTTCTTTCTCAAGATTGCTTTGACTATTTGGGGTCTTCTGTGGTTTAATACAAATTTTAGGATTATTTGTTCTCTTTCTGTGAAAAATGCCATTGGAACTTTGATAGGGATTGCATTGAATCTGTGGATTGCTTTGGTTAGTATGGACATTTTAACAATATTAATTCTTCCAGTCCATGAGCATGAGATATAGTTTTAGCTATTTGTGTCTTCTTCGATTCCATTCATCAGCGTCTTATAGTTTCCAGTGTACAGGTCTTTCACCTCCTTGGCTAAATTTATTCTTAGGTATTTTATTCTTTTTGATGCAATTGTAAATGCATCATAATATATGTTAATAAGGAGCTATATGTTAATAGTTCCTTATTAACATAGAGAAACTCAACTTCTTTTTGTATATTGCATTTGAATCCTGCAACTTTACAGAATTCATTTATTCTAACAGTTTTTTGGTCTTTAGGGTTTTATATATCATGTCATCTGAAAATAGTGACAGTTTTACTTCTTCCTTCCTGATTTGGATACTTTTTATTTCTTTTTCTTGCCTAATTGCTCTGGCTAGGACTTTCAATACTATGTTAAATAAAAGTGATGAAAGCATCCTTTTCTTAATGCTGATCTTAGAGGAAAAGCTTTCAGCTTTTCACCATTGAGTATGATGTTAGCTGTGGGCTTGTCATATATGGCCTTTATTATGTTGAGGTACTATACCCACTTTGTTGAGAGTTTTAATCATAAATGAATATTGAATTTTGTCAAAAGCTTTTTCTGCATCTACTGAGATGATCCCATAATTTTTATCCTTCATTTTTTTAATGTGGTGTACTATATTGATTGATATGCAAATGTTGAACCATCCTTGCATCCCTGGAGTAAATCCCACTTGATCATGGTATATGATTCTTTTAATGTATTATTGAATTTGGTTTGCTGATATTTTTTGAGGACTTTTGCATCTCTGTTCATCAGGGATACTAGCCTGTAATTTTCTTTTCTAGAGTGTCTTTGGTTTTGGTATCAGGGTGAAGCTGACCTCGTAAAGTGAATTTGGAATTATTCCTTTCTCTTCTATTTTTTGGAAGCGTTCATGACAGTTTCGTATTAATCCATCTTTAAATGTTTGGTAGAATTCACCAGTGAAGATATCTGGTCCCTTTCTTTATTGGTATGTTTTTGATTACTGATTTAATCTCCTTACTAGTAATTGGTTTGTCCAGATTTTCTATTTCTTCATGATTCAGTCTTGGTAGGTTGTATGTTTCTAGGAATTTATCCATTTCTTCTAGATTCTCCAATTTGTTGGCATATAATTGTTCACAGTAGTCTCTTATAATTCTTTGTATTTCTGTTGTATCGACTGTACCTCTTTCACTTTCTAATGTCTATGTAAGGGAAAATCAAACCCTGGTTTATACTTACATTTATAAACTGGTTCATTCTTGACATTTCCATGCCAGCATAACTAACTATACTCATTATACATTTATCCTGCTTAAAAGTGCATGCTAATATAGATAACTCTAAAAGATCATTCCATATGTTGGTCTTTTGGGTCTGGCAGGAGGGCAGCAGGGGATTTTAGCAGAGATTTCTTAAGCCTCTGTGGTAGATGACCAAAAGGTACACATTTTTGAAATATTATTTCTGACAAGGTATTAGTACTGCTTGGATATTTTTCTGTGATTACAGCTTTTAATTTTATGACTGGATAGAGGTTTGGAATTTCACTTCAAAGTAAATGAAGTTAGTATATCTATTTCCATTTCTTATGTAAAGTTACAATTCTCTTTATTATTAGTGTCATGGTTATATGCCCTTATGATCTGTAATTGAATTCCAACCTCTTCTTTGCTATTATTGACTTCTCCTTGTAGGCTCCTAATCCAAATACTAAGGATCATATTTCTCTTGTGATGTTTCAAGAGGCACTTCTAAGTCATTATATATTCTTATTCATTATTTTACCTGTTTTTCTATTTTATCAAATGCAAGAGAAATGAAAAACACACAGTCAGTATTTTCTTTGGTCTTATAATACCACAGCAGAGAATCAGTTTCTTAATCTGTTTATATATTGGCCACTCTCCATTGGCACAGATTCTAAGATCCATCATGACTTTATCATTGGAAAATATGATGCCACAGACATGTTACAATAATAAGGAAAGGTTAGTCATACCCCTGATAAGAAAAGGGCTTCTTCTGTATCTCCAAGTTTGATAGGACAAGCTTAATACTTTGTGAAGTTGAGCCTGTGACTGGATCCATTTTAGCCTCTGAGGAGAGCAGAGCCTGAGGGAGCACTTAATTCAGTGTGGGTGTGGCATGAAATGCAGAGATGAAGAAGGTTTCAAGACTTGTAGTCTTGGCAATTGAAAGGATGGCAATGCTGTTGATAGGAGGACAGAAGAAAGAGTAGGTGTTGGGAAAATCTGATGAATTTTTCCTTATATATGTTGGGCTTAAGGTACAGGGAGGATATACTCAAGGCTATGTCCTGAAGAAAGTTGGAGCCCAAAAGAGAGATGGAGATTAAAAGCTGGAGAGAAAAGATTTGAGTCATCTCCTTAGTTAAAAGTGTGGGATGAATGTGATAAGTAGGCAAGACAATGGAGAAAGTGGTGTCCAAAGGGCTGAGGAAAGACCTGTTAAAAGGCTGACACTTAGGAGTGGCAAGTAGAAAAGAATCCCAGCCTGGGATTGAGTTGTTTGAGAAGTAGGAGCACAAAGTCTCTGATTCCAAGGGAGTGATGGCTTTCAAAAGAAAAAGGGTGGTGAATTACACCAAATACTAGAGAGGGGTAGGCAGGAGTAAGAAGGAGGGGACTAAGGATTTGATAATTAGGGGATAATTGTTGTCCTTAAAGAGCATTTTTAGTAAAAATGTAAAGAGGTAGGGGAAAAAAAACAAGAGTGTAAATGTATTAAGTGTAAGTATAATGTATGAAAGAGAACATGGGTAGGGAAAATTAGAGAAAGGAAATACAAACTAGCTTTTTCAGATGTTTGGTAGTGAAAGGCGGTGGATCTCTAGTTCTTGATAGCACAGCATCAAGGGGGCAGGTGTCCTAGGTCAATCCAGTGATGTCCAATGAGAAAGTTTTTAGTTGCATTATGAGGTTTGTTTTTTTCAGTGTGTGTCAATCGATTGATTTATTGTCCTCTTTTGTTGCTCGAGATGTCCCATCTTTGGCTAATAGAGTTTCTTCATGTCGACGTTTGTGTCATTTTGACATAAGCCATTAATCTTCGATGCCTCCTTACAGAATAGCACAATAACATCTCCCAACCTCATATTTCCTGCCCCAGAGCTGGAATCAACCATTTCTACAAGGGGTACTTGTTTCAGGGAAAATGGTATTTAGAACTCAGTCTTGGCACTTGGTGTGGTCACTGCTTTAGAGTTGCCATTGCTTCTTGACCTTTTCAATGGATAAAATTAGGATATAGCTAACAATTAGACCATTGAATGTAGTTGAAGATTTCTAAGTAGCTCAATTTGTCTTTGAACTATGTTCCACTGAGAATGGAAAGTCAAAATATTATATTTTGCAGACACTAGTTGTAACCTTTCTCTCTGAAGTTATGTTGCCACCTTGATATAGAGTAAGAATCATTCATTTCAACTTGATTTTCATTTTTATATTTTTAATTTAATTTTTTGAATATGTAAAATATTTGTTTCCAAAGTCAAAACTTTATAACCAGGTGTATTCAAAGAGTCTAACTTGCACTGCTAACCTCTCCACTGGGTGTTTCCTATAATGTCAAGTTTGAATTAAGATTAGAAGGGAGGTGGATATACATATGTATGTGTGCTCGTATGTAGTCATATCCGCACCCCATACACAAAAGTAACATATGATATATAATTCTGCATATTGCTTTGGAGGTTACTACATGTATGTGTGTAAAGATCTTCCTTATTCCTGTTCATGATTATTTTATATTCCATTGTGTGGATCCCTTATTGACGGGCATGTAGGTTCTTTCCAATTTTATGCAATATACAACAACAGAATGAAGGCAACCATAATCAACTTTGTGAGTAAGTCATTTTGTATTTTCCTTAGTCTATCCTTGTGATAGATTCCTGGACGTGGAGTTACTGGGTCAAAAGGTGCATGCATACATAATTTTAGTAGATACTGGAAAATTTACTACCAATGATATTGTGTCATTGTGCTTTCTCACCAGCCATGTATAAGAGGGCCTGTTTCTCCACAGCCTCTCCAACAGAATATGTTGTCAAACTTTTGGATTTTTGCCAATCTGATGGGTAAGAAGTATATTAGAATGGTTTTAATTACATTTCCTTTTATTTATGAATAAAATTGAGCATCTTATTTACATTTAGAGCCTTTCATTTCATCTTCTGTGAATTGTCTATTCATATTTCTGTCCATTTAGTATTAGCTTATCTTTTTTTAAAAAGTTTTTTAGGAGCTCTGTATATGTTAGAGATAGAATAGCTGTTCTCAATGTAAATTGCCAACATATTTTCTCAATTTCTCATCTGTATTTAAACTGCTTATGGAGGATTTTGCCATGCAAAAACGTTTGCATATTAAGTTATACAGCAGAAATATATTAATCTTTTATTTTATTAAAGGGATCCTCTGCTCCCAAATTATAATTATATTCACTCTGCCTGCTTCTAGTACTTTCTACTCTCATACCTTGAGTCCATTTGGAATTTATCCTGATACAACAGTGTGAAATAAAGATTGACTTTTATATTTTCCCAGATGGCTTTGCAGTTTTCCCAACACCATTTATTTTAAAAAATCAATATTTTCTTCTTAATTACGTACTTAATGTCTTTATAAACTTGTCTCTTCATGAAATTTTAATTACCTGCTAAGGTTTATCTCTTTACCTAGCTTTATTTATGGTAGCTCCAAATTGTGTTTTAATTCTCGTTGGACTATCTCTCTAATGTTGCCTTTTGATTTTTAAGGGTTTTATAGGTGATTCTTCCTTGTTCCTTTTTTTATGTGATCTTTATAATTAACTTGTTTAGCTCCATAAGAAACTTTGTTGGTAATTTTATTGGGATCATGTTAAATATAAATTGGCTTGGGGAGTATTAACATCTTTATGGTGTTGAATCTTCCTATCTAAGAACAAGTTGTGCCTTTTCATTTGTGTTTAAATCTTTGTGTCTTTCAGAAGTGTTTTCAAATACGCTTATATATATTTTGCACATATTATAAAGATCATACCTAGCTAATATATATGTAGATATAATATATAAGTATAAATAAATATGTATATCGTCTGTATGTAGATAATTGATACTTGCATATTATTTTAATAGATTACTACTCTACTAAAGTCTCTTATTGTTTAGTGTTTCCACTAATTTCCATGGGGTTTCTAATATACAATCACATCACCTGCAAATAGAGATTGTTTTACTTCTTCCTATCCCTAAGCATCAAAATATTTTTTCTTATCTAGTTGCATTGAATAATAACTCTAATACCATATAAAAATAGTAGCAATACTGGGCACCATTTCCTTGTTCTTGTATATTCATGTTACAAGAGGTTCTATAGATTTCTGTATTATTAGATGTTTTTATTAGGAATGAAGGTTATTGTCATTTTTGCATCAAAATTCATAAGAAAGTTTGTTATGAAATTTTCTCTTTGTGTAGTCTTTACAAGTTTTTGTTATCAATGCTACACATGCCTCATAAAACTAGTTTGGAATTTTTCTTTACTTTCCTATGCTCTGGAAAGTTTGAGTAACATTGGAATTACTTAATCTTTAAAATTTTAAATGTTGATAGAGTTCCCTTTTGAAACCATCTGGACCTGGTGGCTCCCTCAGAGGGGAACTTCCTGGAAACTTTAATTCTGTAGTAATTGGTCTGTAGACTATATCTTCTGGAGTCAGTTTTGGTATATAAATCTTCTGATAAAGTTATCCATTTCATCTAAGTTTTCAAATTTATTGCATTGAGTTGGACAAAGTAGTTTCTGATGATTAAAAAAATTTTTCTCTGGGTTGATGATTACTTCCACCTTATAATTTATTTTATGTATTTATCTTTTTTTAGAACTTAGGTCAGCTAGTGGTTTCTCTATTTTGTCAGTTCTTTTACCCTTATTTTTTTTTTATTAGTTCTACTGGTTTTTACTTTCTAACTCATTGTTATATTTTTAGATGTATTAAGTCGTTCCTTTTGCTTTCAGTCAGTTAAGTTTGTAATTCTTTCTCTAGCTTTTTGAGTTGATATTTAATTTATTTATTTTCACTTTATAATATAGGTAATTAATGCAAAGAATTTTCTCAGAGCTCTGTCTTAGTTATGTCCCATAGATTCTGATATACTTGCTTTCATTATCATTATTTTTATAATTCAGCAATTTCATATTTTATTTTCCCTTTCATTCAAGAGTTGTTTAATAAAGTTTAATTTCCAGGTTTGAAGGGCATTTTTTGTTATTAATAAACATTTTTTGCTTTGGAATCAGAGAATACTGCTTACACTACTTCAATTATTTTTGCAATTTATTAACATTTTCTTTGTAGACTAATATAATTTCAGTTTTTCTAAATGTTTAATATATGCTTGATATGAAAGTTTATTTACTGTTATTAAGATAGAAGGTAAAATATTATCTGCCTATCTCTTTTCTTTGCTATTTTTAATATTTTGTTTGTTTCTTTTTAGGTATTTTGTATTTTTGTTCTGGTTGTTAAATTTATGTATATTTAGTCAATTCTTCCTTTAGAAACTGTTCATTTCCTGCTATGAGCACCTACTATGAGTTACTAAGTAAGCTGGACATTTAACATTCCTCAGCCTCCCTCCAATTTAAGCCCATAACATTATTTTAGTGTTAAACTTTGTGAAAGTGTTAAATATACTTATGCTTCTACTACTTGATTTGTCAGAATCAAATGATATTAATTTACTCAGTTATTACCTATGAGATAATCATAAGCTAATAGTAATTTCTATGACTCTTCCTTTCTCATCTTATTTTTATTTATTGTATTTTTGTGCAGAGTTAGTGCCTATAACACTTAGATGCTCTTTTTTGTCACCCCCAACCCCAAATATTAGTGTTAACTCTATCATTAAATATATTTAATGTCCACCTTCAGACCATATGCTGATGGTTCTCTAATCTTTTCTGGTTGTCTGGAGCTTCTATTATCAGGAAAGATTCATGAGACCACTTATCAAATTTTTTTTTTTTAGTTTTAGAACGTTTATAATTATTTTTCTGTGTCCTTTATGTGGAAAGTTTGGCTGTATACAAAGTCATTGTCTTACATTTTTCTCAAGTAATTTTAAACAATTGCTCCTTAGTTTTTCAGTATGGAATGTTGTGGTCAAGAAGTTGGATGGCAGTCTGACTTTCCTTCCCTTGTTAGTGATTTGGACTTTTTGTCTGAATGCTTACAGGGTTTGTTTGTTTTTTCATGGACTTAAATTTCAGTAGTTTTATTAAGATATGTCTCTGTGTTGACCATTTTAAGTCAGTTTTCCCAGGTGCATGGTGTGTCTTTTGACTACATAGATTGAAATCTTCTTACTTCTCGACTCTCATGATTTATAGTTTTAAGTAATTGCTTTGCTATATTGCTTTGGTTTGCTTCTTTAGGGGCACATTTGTACATACAATGGGTACTCTTTACCTGTATTCTATATTTTTGACTTTCTCCTAATTCTTTTTCTTTACTCTTTATCTTTCCATCCTTTATTCCCCTCACTATGGTGTCCATGGAGTCTATTTGCTCTTACATCCTGTCTAATTTAGTCTGTGTTTCTGAATGTTTTTTCTTTATTTTACAATTTATTTCCAAAATGTCTCAGTTCTTGTTTATTTTTTTCTGTTGCCTGATCATATCATTTCTATATTTTCTGTTTCTGAAATGTACAACTCTTTCAAAGCTTTGACCATTTTCTTCATTATTTTTAACTTATTCTGATATATTAGGCTACAGTTTTCATCTCCCTTGTGGATAGCAGTACTTGGAAGAGCTGAATTGTCAAAGCAGACCCCAATGAATCATAGGTCTCAACCGCACCAGGTTTTTACTAACAACTAGCAAAGATACATGCTAAAAATGGGCTTTAAACAAACACAAATTCATCCTTCATTAGAAGGACTCAGAATCATCAAATGGAGCTTTCAAAAGACCCTTTTTCATCACTGAAATGTGTTTTGATTTTGGGAGCAATAGACTGCTATGTACGTTGTATAAGTTCACTCAGAAGAAGCCATTTAGATTTCAAGCTACACAGTTTTTATATTTTGTAAGTCAGGCAGAAAGAAAGCCTATGAGATTAACTTCCATTCTCTAGCAGCTGCCTCCCATTAAAATAAAAAATTCCAGGTTTTTTGTTTAATCGTGAGCAATTTAGACAGACTTGATATATCTGGTTTAAAATACTCTTAGACAAGAACTTCCCTTGCTATCTTTCTGATACTCAGTCCCATCAGAATGTTTAGAAGAATGTTTAGTTAATCAATATATAAAAACTAAATCTATTTCTATATACCAGCAATAAATATAAAACACAATTAAATATAATTATATAAATGCTTTATATAATTATATATATGTTTACAGTAGTAACAGAAACTATAATGTATTTTGGAATAAATTTAATAAAGAAATTGCAGGAGTTCTGTAGAGACAATTAGAAAATTCTGTTGAAAGTCATTAAAAACATAAAGCCTTAAAAAGAAAGCTATACCATGTTTATGACTAGGAAGAGCCTTTATTGAAAATATACCAGTTCTCCACAAATTGATGTATAAATTCAGTGCATTTCCAATCAAAATCTTGAGTTAATTCTAAAATTTATATGGTAGAGATCAAAGACCGAGTATAGCCAAATATTTCTGAAGACTGAAATTAAGGTGGGGAGATTAGGTTAAAAACTATAATAATTAAGTTATAAATTCATAAGGCTATTATAATTGACAGTGTGGTAATCACATAGAAATAAGCACATTGACTAATGAAATAGAAAAGAGAGTTCAGAAACTGACACTTATGAAAAATTGACGTCTGATAGAGCATGAAGACTGGGAGGGAAAGAAAGAAGCATTACATTAATGGTCCTGAGACCATTGTTATTTACAAAGAAAAAAAAGAAATCTGGTTTTATTTCATAGCATGTGAAAAAAGTAACTCCAGATGAAGGATTTAATTGAGAGATAAAATTAAACGTTTTCTAGGAAAATACCCATCTTAGTTTCGAGAATGATGTCTTAAACAGGGCACAAAAAAGTACTAACCCTAAAAGAAACATTGCTAAAGTTGATCTCTCTAAAATGAACAACTTTTATTAAAAAAAAATAAAAGAAGGTGGGTCGCTGGAGAAATGGGTATTTACTTTTTTATTATGCTTTATAAAATACATATATATGGTCACAGTTCTTTTGTATAAATCAAATATTAGACAGAAAATGAAGTAAGGAAAGAGAGAACAACTTAAACAGCTCAGAATGGCTGTCCCTTTACATCCATCATCAGCTCAGTCAGGAACCTGCATCACTCTACGTTTTCTGAAATGGGAAATGGAAATACTTGTGGAGGGCCCTCACAGGTGCATTTAGAGATGGTATGTTCAGGAAAATGGAATTGAAATGTTTTAGTAAGAGTCATGGGTCCAATCCTAGAAATAGATGATGGTTGAGTTTTCTATAGTATGTAATTACAACACAATAAGACTCAAAAGCATTTCAATAAAGTGTGGGTGGAAGAGGAGCAGGCTGCTTCAAGGGCTTCATTAGCTTCTGCCGACTGGAGCTCTCCAGGCCATTGGGAGGAACCCTGTTTACCTTGGTTCAGAATCAATTTTAATCATCATTGAGGCCTGAGGGGTCAGAGTGCAGCACGAAGTCCTTGGGACTACACCAGGAAGGGAAAGAAAAGATAAAAATGTTTTTCTAAAAGCCCAGAAATGGGCTCCAGTTTTGTTTACCAATTGTGTCCAGAACAATATATTGTAGTGCCAATCACTGATGAAATGGTAGGATTAAACTTCAATCCCTGCTTTAGTTTCTTCACGAAGTCCTTGGTAAATTAGAGTGATGGTATTGGCCCAGTTTAGTGTTACTCTGTCAGTTGAAATATATAATTTCTCCCATGTACTGCAGCCTGAAGCCTTGGGAATATTTAATAAAGGGAGAGAGACAGTAAATGAGAAAAGAGTATCATAAAAACAAATGAACAACAAAACAAAAAACAAAACCTTGCCCTTTATGATAGGGATGCTGAGAAAGACACACTCATCCATAAAAGAGATGTAGATAATTTCTTATTTCTCTCCTGAAAATGCCAGTACATGTAGCTCTGGGTGGAGGAGAACCAGTTCATCTGGCCTTTGAGGTCACTTTGATGATGTTGAACCTTGCTGTTAATGAAACTCAGTGCATTTTTCTTAATTTTAATTTCAGTTTCTAATAAGCATTTGTGAGCTATAACCTTTCCCTCTCCTAGATTGCATTGCTTCAAAAAAGCCTCAGAAACAACCCTTGTAGAAAAGAAGGCTAAGTTTTAAGTAATGACAGTAATTCTACAATGTGTCATACTTGCGGTTTATACTGTACTACCCTCCACATTCTCTCATTATCCTTGAAACAGCTCTTTCAGGATATTAAGATAGACATCATAATGCTCATCTTTCCTCTGGGAAAGTGAGGTTATAGCTATTAATGTATCTGCTTACAATTGTAAAGCTCCTTAGTGGCAGGAATCAAGACTCCTCACTCCAGAATCAATGTTCTTTCACTCCACCATTAATGAGTGATATTGATTAATAATATCAACATTCCCTGGGCATTAGAAATATAGAGAAAAATAAGACACAAGCCTGTCCTCTGATAGCATATAACCTATTAAGGGTGGGGGAAGTAGTAAGATAGTTACATGAACAGACAAAGCTTAAAATGTGTCAATAAAAAGTAGCTAAGTGAGGGACAGAGGTGGTGGGTGCTGTCTATGGGTATGTAACAGCTGTCAGTGTCAATTACCCTTCTTCAAATTAATGTTTTATATTTGTGTTTTTATTTGGCTAAACCATAGATTGAGATGTATGAAATGAAGTTAGAAAGTAGAAATTATATGATGAAGTCGAGGCAGGGATCATACATAATAAAAGACAAAATTTTAAAAATGAAGGAAACAAAAGAACTCCACAACAGTTGTAAATATTAAAGAAAGATGTATTCCATCAAAGAGGGTTGTTTCCAATGTAAGCTAAGAAATACTGCCATCTTCTGTGGACTGCTCACGGGCCGAGTTTGTGAACTGGCTTCCAGGGAAAGCCATTATTCTCCTAATGGTTGTAGCTCCAACTTTAGCATGAAAAGACTGGAGATTCTTAGAGGAAGGCAGTGTTCCAGCCATTATTTATTTATTTTTTTGGAATTTTTGAATTTTATTTAATTTATTTTTTTATACAGCAGGTTCTTATTAGTCATCCATTTTATACATATTAGTGTATATATGTCACTCTCAACCTCCCAATTCATCACACCACCACGCCCGCCCCCCCACTTTCGCACCTTGGTGTCCATACATTTGTTCTCTACATCTGTTTCTCAATTGCTGCCCTTCAAACTGGTTCATCTGTACCATTTCTCTAGCTTCCACATATATGTGTTAATATATGATTTTTTTTTTCTTTCTGACTTACCTCACTCTGTATGAGTCCCTAGATCCATCCATGTCTTACCAATGACCCAATTTCGTTCCTTTTTATGGCTGAGTAATAATCCATTGTATATATGTACCACATCGTCTTTATCCATTCTTCTGTGGATGGGCATTTAGGTTGCTTCCATGTCCTGGCTGTTGTAAATAGTGTTGTAATGAACATTGGGGTGCATGTGTCTTTTTGAATTACGGTTTTTTGGCGGTATTTGTCCAGTAGTGGGATTGCTGGGTCATATGGTAATTCTATTTTTAGTTTTTTAAGGAACCTCCATACTGTTCTCCATAGTGGCTCTATCAATTTACATTCCCACCAACAGTGCAAGAGGGTTCCCTTTTCTGCACACCCTCTCCAGCATTTGTTGTTTGTAGATTTTCTGATGATGCCCATTCTAATTGGTGTGAGGTGATATACCTCATTGTAGTTTTGATTTGTATTTCTCTAATAATTAGTGATGTTGAGCAGCTTTTCATGTGCTTCTTGGCGATCTGTATGTCTTCTCTGGAGAAATGTCTGTTTAGGTCTTCTGCCCATTTTTGGATTGGGTTCTTTGTTTTTTTAATATTAAGCTACATGAGCTCTTATATATTTTGGAGATCAATCTTTTGTCCGTTGATTAATTTGCAAATATTTTCTCCCATTTTTGAGGATTGTCTTTTCGTCTTGTTTGTAGTTTCCTTTGCTGTGCAAAAACTTTTAAATTTCATTAGGTACCATTTGTTTATTTTTGGTTTTATTTCCATTACTCTAGGAAGTGGATCAGAAAAGATCTTGCTGTGATTTACATCAGAGTGTTCTCCCTATGTTTTCCTCTAGGAGTTTTATAGTGTCCGGTCTTACATTTAGGTCTCTAATCTATTTTGAGTTTATTTTTGTGTACGGTGTTAGGGAGTGTTCTAATTTTATTCTTTTACATGCAGCTGTCCAGTTTTCCCAGCACCACTTACTGAAAAGACTGTCTTTTCTTCATTGTACATCCTTGCCTCCTTTGTCATAGATTAATTGACCACAGGTGTGTGGGTTAATCTCTGGGCTTTCTATCCTGTTCCGTTGATCTGTATTTCTCTTTTTGTGCCAGTACCGTAGTGTCTTGATTACTGTAGCTTTGTAGTATAGTCTGAAGTCAGGGAGTCTGATTCCTCCAGCTCTGTTTTTTTCCCTCAAGACTGCTTTGGCTATTCGGGGTCTCTTTTGTGTCTCCATAGAAATTTTAAAATATTTTGTTCTAGTTCTGTAAAAAATGCCTTTGGTAATTTGATAGAGATTGCATTGAATCTGTAGACTGCTTTGGGTAGTATAGTCATTTTCACAATATTGATTCTTCCAATCCAAGAACATGGTATATCTCTCCATCTGTTTGTATGATCTTTAATTTCTTTCATCAGTGTCTTATAGTTTTCTGCATACAGGTCTTTTGTCTCCCTAGGTAGGTTTATTCTGAGGTATTTTATTCTTTTTGTTGAAATGCTAAAAGGGAGTGTTTCCTTGATTTCTCTTTCAGATGTTTCATCATTAGTGTATAAGAATGAAAGAGATTTCTGTGCATTAATTTTGTATCCTGCAACTTTACCAAATGTATCAATTAGCTCTAGAAGTTTTCTGGTGGCATCTTTAGGATTCTCTACGTATAGTGTCAAGTCATCTGCAAACAGTGACAGTTTTACTTCTTCTTTTCCAATTTATATTCCTTTTATTTCGTTTTCTTCTCTGATTGCTGTGGCTAGGACTTCCAAAACTATGTTGAATAACAGTGGTGAGAGTGGACATCCTTGTCTTTTTCCTGATCTTAGAGGAAATGCTTTCACTTTTTCACCATTGAGAACGATGTTTGCTGTGGGTGTGTCATATATGACCTTCATTTTGTTGAGGTAGTTTCCCTCTATGCCCACCTTCTGGAGAGTTTTTACCATAAATTGGTGTTGAATTTTATCAAAAACCTTTTCTGCATCTATGGAGATGGTCATATGGTTTTTATTCTTCAATTTGTTAATATGGCATATCACATTGATTGATTTGCTTATATTGAAGAATCCTTGCATCCTGGGATAAATCCCACTTGATCATGGTGTATGATCCTTTTAATATGCTATTGGATTCTGTTTGCTAGTATTTTGTTGAGGATTTTTGCATCTATATTCATCAGTGACAGTGGTCTGTAATATTCTTTTTTTGTAGTATCTTTGTCTGCTTTTGGTATCAGGGTGATGTTGGCCTCATAGAATGAGTTTGGGAGTGTTCCTTCCTCTGCAATTTTTTGGACGAGTTTGAGAAGGATGGGTATTAGCTATTCTCTGAATATTTGATAGAATTCACCTGTGAAGCCATCTGGTCCTGGACGTTTGTTTGTTGGAAGATTTTTAATCACAGTTTCAATTTCATTACTTGTGATTGGTCTGTTCATATTTTCTATTTCTTCCTGGTTCAGTCTTGGAGGGTTATACCTTTCTAAGAGTTTGTCCATTTCTTCCAGGTTGTCCATTTTATTGGCATAGAGTTGCCTGTAGTAGTCTCTTAGGATGCTTTGTATTTCTGCAGTGTCTGTTGTAACTTCTCCTTTTCAATTTCTAATTTTATTGATTTGAGTCCTCTCCCTCTTTTTCTTGATGAGTCTGGCTAATGGTTTATCAATGTTGTTTATCTTCCCAAAGAACCAGCTTTTAGTTTTCTTGATCTTTGCTATTGTTCTCTTTGTTTCTGTTACATTTATTTCTGCTCTGATCTTTATGATTTCTTTCCTTCTGCTAACTTTGGGTTTTGTTTGTTCTTCTTTCTCTAGTTCCTTTCAGTGTAAGGTTAGATTGTTTATTTGAGATGTTTCTTGTTTCTTGAGGTAGGCTTGTATTGCTATAAACTTCCCTCTTAGAACTGCTTTTGCTGTGTCCCATAGGTTTTGGATCATTGTGTTTTCATTGTCATTTGTTTCTAGGTATTTTTTGATTTCCTCTTTGATTTCTTCAGTGAACTCTTGGTTATTTAGTAATGTGTTGTTTAGCCTCCATGTGTTTGTGTTTTTTACGTTTTTTTCCATGTAATTGATTTCTAATCTCATAGAGTTGTGGTCAGAAAAGATGCTTGATATGATTTCAGTTTTCTTAAATTTACTGAGGCTTGATTTGTGACCCAAGATGTGATCTATCCTGGAGAATGCTCCGTGCGCACTTCAGAAGAAAGTGTAATCTGCTGTTTTTGGATGGATTGTCCTACAAATATCAATTAAATCTATCTGGTCTGTTGTGTCCATTAAAGCTTGTGTTTCCTTATTAATTTTCTGTTTGGATGATCTGTCCATTGGTGTAAGTGAGATGTTAAAGTCCCCCACTATTTTTGTGTTACTGTCGATTTCCTCTTTTATAGCTGTTAGCAGTTGCCTTATGTATTGAGGTGCTCCTATGTTGGGTTTATATATATTTATAACTGTCATACCTTCTTCTTGGATTGATCCCTTAGTCATTATGCAGTGTCCTTCCTGTCTCTTATAATGTTCTTCATTTTAAAGTCTATTTTATCTGCTATGAGTATTGCTACTGCAGCTTTCTTTTGATTTCCATTTGTATGGAATATCTTTTTCCATCCCCTCACTTTCAGTCTGTATGTGTCCCTAGGTCTGAAGTGGGTCTCTTGTAGACAGCATATATACGGGTCTTGTTTTTGTATCCATTGAGTGAGCCTGTGTCTTTTGGTTGGAGCATTTAATCCATTCACGTTTAAGGTAATTATCGATATGTATGTTCCTATGACCATTTTGTTAATTGTTTGGGGTTTGTTTTTGTAGGACCTATTCTTCTCTTGTGTTTCCCACTTAGAGAAGTTCCTTTAGCATTTGTTGTAGAGCTGGTTTGGTGGTGCTGAATTCTCTTAGTTTTGCTTGTCTGGAAAGCTTTTGATTTCTCCATCAAATCTGAATGAGATCCTTGCCAGGTAGAGTAATCTTGGTTGTAGGTTCTTCTCTTTCATCACTTTAAATATGTCATGCCACTCCCTTCTGGCTTGTAGAGTTTCTGCTGAGAACTCAGCTGTTAACCTTATGCGAGTTCCCTTGTATATTATATGTTGTTTTTCCCTTGTGGCTTTCAATAATTTTTCTTTGTCTTTAATTTTTGCCAATGTGATTACTATGTGTCTCGGCGTGTTTCTCCTTGGGTTTATCTTGTATGGGACTCTCTGTGCTTCCTGGACTTGGGTGGCTATTTCCTTTCCCATGTTAGGGAAGCTCTCGACTATAATCTCAATATTTTCTTGGGTCCTTCCTCTCTCTCTTCTCCTTCTGGGACCCCTATAATGCGAATGTTGTTGTGTTTAATGTTGTCCCAGAGGTCTCTTAAGCTGTCTTCATTTCTTTTCATTCTTTTTTCTTTATTCTGTTCCACAGCAGTGAATTCCACCATTCTGCCTTCCAGGTCACTTATCCATTCTTCTGCCTCAGTTATTCTGCTATTGATTCCTTCTAGTGTAGTTTTCATTTCAGTTATTGTATTGTTCATCCCTATTTGTTTGTTCTTTAATTCTTCTGGGTCTTTGTTAAGCCTTTCTTGCATATTCCCGATCTTTGCCTCCATTCTTTTTCGGAGTTCCTGGATCATCTTCACTATCATTTTTCTGAATTCTTCTGGAAGGTTGCCTATCTCCACTTCATTTAGTTGTTTTTCTGGGGTTTTATCTTGTTCCTTCATCTGGTACATAGCTCTCTGCCTTTTCATGTTATCTGTCTTTCTGTGAATGTGGTTTTTGTTCCACAGGCTGCAGGATTGTAGTTCTTCTTGCTTTTGCTGTCTGCCCTCTGGTGGATGCGGCTATCTGAGAGGCTTGTGCAATTTTCCTGATGAGAGGGACTGGTGGTTTTTCTGGCCACTTTTAATTCTCCTTTTTCAATTCCAGTTTCTTGGATTGTTTGGCACAATGCTTTGCATGTATTGATCTACCCTATTTGATTTCAAAACCAGAATACTTCTTGTGAGCCTTCAAACCAACCATTAAAATGACTAGCTTGTTTCTTATCCTAATGAAAAAAAACACTTGAAAATTTTTTCTTCTGCAAATGGAGTCTGGGTTATCTCAAAACATCTTGTCACTCAGGCCTCAGGTCAGATGTCACCTCCTGGAGGACAGGCTAGCTGAATTTGCCATCTACCATGCAGCCTGCTGCTCCTTGTTTTATGTCCTATAAAAGCCCTTGTCACAATTCGAGATTATCTTACTTGTGTGTTGACTTTTCTTTATCTGCCTTTACCATTTGAATGGAAGCTCCAGGAAAGTAGGGACCTTGAATATCTTGCAAAGTGTTTGGGATCTAAATAAGAGCTTGATAAATCCTCATTGAATGAATGATTCTAGAATTCCCCTGAGAATTCCTAGGTCATTAGTTTAGTGCTTAGAATCATGATATTCTGTATTGGATATGTGTCATTTGTCTTAAAGGATAGTGAACGGATTAAGGTTTTCTATAAAAGAAAGAGGGTAAGAAAGGAATTGCTTCTTCTTCAGACATTTCAATGGCTGTAATTGACTGTTTTTATTTTTTTTAACATCTTTATTGGAGTATAATTGCTTTACAATGGTGTGTTAGTTTCTGCTTTATAACGAAGTGAATCAGTTATACATATACATATGTTCCCATAACTCTTCCCTCTTGTGTCTCCCTCTCTCCCACCCTCCCTATCCCACCCCTCTAGGTGGTCACAAAGCACGGAGCTGATCTCCCTGTGCTATGCGGCTGCTTCCCACTAGCTATCTATTTTATTTTTGGTAGACTGTGTTGCATTTTCTTTCTGTACCACAAAACAGCATTTGGTGGTGCATTTTGGTTTTGTTTTTTTGTACATAAAAACTTTTGTAATTAGAATGGCCAGGTTAAGAAATGTGAATTTTATTTTCTTCCTGCTATAGAGACTGGAGGAAATACACCCCCTGTGAGTCTGATCTTTGAAAAACACAAATCTTGGTCACTCTTAAGTTCTCCCTGGAATTCTCTTAGTACTGCAATGGCCTCTCTTGGCCTAGTGCTGAAGATTGCCCTCCCGATCAAAGCCTGAGGGCCTCGTTTCTGTGGCTGCCTTGCCAGCCTCATCCAGGACCACTGTGCCAGGGATCATGGAGTGCCAGAGTTCCAAAGGCTGACCTTCTTTTAGTTTCTTAAACTCATCAAGTGTTTTTTTTTCTTCTAAAACCTACATACACAGCTCTCTCCTTGGTTCACTCTTCCCAAGTCTTTTCCTATCTGATTCCTAGTTTTTTAGGTTTCAGATTGTGTCACCTCCTCAAAAAGGCCTTCTCTGACACCCCCTTTTCCCCTGACTTAAGGTAGTCCTCTTGTTACTCTCTTTCGTAAGACCCTGTACTCTTCCTTCTTGGCACTGATTACAATTAATAGTTTTACTTATTTTATTGTTTTGTGTGTGTGTGTGTGTGTGTGTGTGTGTGTGTGTGTGTGTATTTAATGCCTGTCTACCTTACTAAATTTACGCTGTAGGAGGGCATTGTTTCGCTCATTGTTAAACCCTCAACACTTAATTTAGTGCCCAGAGCATAATAGATTCTCACTGAGTAAATATTCACTGAATGAATAAAGGAATGAAAGAATAAAATTGATCTTTGAGTTCCTAGTGTCTAGCACTGAATCTGGCATATATAAGAGACTAAAACATAGTGTATAACTAAAATCAAGTTCACGAAGAAGTGAAGTGTTTATCATCCACAGAGAAACAGTTATTGGTTTATCAAAAATAGAAACTTGCTCTCATACAGACCACTCTCTCTCTGTTCATTCATTTACCTTCATTCCAGTTAAGAGAATCTGCTCATCTAAGTACATGGGAGAAAAACTACCTAAGTGCTTTGTGTAATTCCAACACATCCAAATGGAAAGTGAATAACCGGAGGCATTCTTCCTGATGTTTTACATACTTGATGCAGGTATCTTAAATGATTGACCAACTCCCTTTCAACTAGATATTTGAATAGACGCAACCATTAGAGAATTTTCTTCTAGGGACTTACTTTCGCTCTTAAACTGTATACACTGAACAAGCAAACTCAAGTGGATCATTATCTATAGAAGTGCAGAATTCCTTCTCCCTTTGGCAAACGATTCAGACCCAGAAGTATGTTTTACACATTCTGACAGAAGCACCTATAACAGCCAGCTGTAACCTCCTTTCTTGCTACTTTAGCATCCTAAAGTATATGAAAAGACTACATGTTAAGGCATTGTCTATTTATTAGAAAATATCTCTTGGCTTCGGAGCTCTTTTGACTGTCAACCTACTGATGTGAGAAAAGTAAATAGCAATGGATTCCCTAGAGTCTCACTCCTAGGTGACAGGTGGCTTAATAAAGATAATTGGATATTAGATGACTAAGTGTTTGAAGCTAATACACAGACCATCTTTCAGATAGGTCACTGTAATGCTTCCTGTGTAATTTTCATGACGACCATTTGCACCGGTATGAACAAAAAGGGTCTGGATCCTTCTGGGTGAGTAATAGGCATATCAATTATCTGTACTCTGTTGCCAAGATGGGACGTGGGCTCCCAGCGACTCTTGCAAGGCTGAAGTCCACCCTTAGAGACTGCAATGAAGAGAGAGGAGCGGGGGCTGGGAGTCCTCTTGGCCTTGTGTCAGGGCATGATTGCGGGGACACGAGTAGGGTCCTCATTATGGAAGGGATTGGATGTATGCCTAGATATGTGTGGATGGCCTGGCATCCTGTGGCAGCCATTCCAAAACTTCAGTCATCAGTGAGTTAATGCCTCTCTGAAGGAGAATGACTTTTTCTTGAGCTGAACATATCCTGAGGTCACTGCCTGAAAGAAAGCCTCACTCCTTTCTGTGATTTCAATGAGCATGGACCTCCTTATGCCGAAAGAATCGTTTTGGCTTTTTTCTCCATTTATTGGAAGTCCATTTACTGGGCACCAATGTTGATTGGCTTCTCTTGGTAGATTCCCTTATGTTTCAAAGGAAAACAACAATAGCAACAGCGCTACATATGGATTGAAGCTGAGAAAAGCAGAGTTGAAAACCTTCTTCCTACTGTCACACTTCCCTACTTCTTCAGCAAGGTCTGCTTGACTTGGAATGTGCCTTCTGAGGACTTTACATTTCCAAAATGCTCCTAAATTGCTCTATGCATTTATTCCTCCAACTCTCAATGAAGACAGCACTGGCTTTCAGTCTCATAGCAACTCTTCTCAAGGTAATGGACCACAAGTTATTTCCACTTGAAATCCGGTTCTTCCAAATGAATCATATAACATGGTTTTTATCTCCGTTTCCTCAGGATAACTCTAAGAAGATGATCTTTTGGCCATATTCTTAAAATTTTCCCTATTGGTTTTCATTATATTCCAGTTTTCTCTACCTAAACACTATCCTTTCTAAGAGGAATGACATTTTTACTAGTTATAATTATGTGTTCTTAGTTCATTTGCCTTGACATGTAGCCTGTGATAGTTAAAGTACACTCACACCTGAAGCACAGACTTTGACCCAAAGCCACGAAGTTTACATGTTCACAGGTGCACAGAGGGAAGGCTGAGCATGAGAGAGATATGTTCTCCTTTTAGTGGTTCATTGAGCCCATTCTTGCAGAAACAAAAGAGCCCTGGGTAATTTTTCAAAACACTGAGACTTTTGGTCAACTCTAAAGCCAGTCACTTAATATCCTGCTTTGTTATAATGATAGGAAACTTGGTCTCAGTGTTCGTAAGGTTCTACATTTCAGTTATTTGGTTTCTTCTCTCTTTTAGTTTATGCCACCCCTGGGGATTGTACCACCAGTAGTATCTTAAATTGGAACCTCCCTCTCCAGGAGTATATATTCTGTAGCCTCTACTTCCTCGCTTCTTTATTCCTACTGGACCTACTCTTTATCTTTGACACTTAACTCCTCCTATTCTTTGATTACAGTTTTCTGATCTCGTTTTCCTCCTGGTTCATCCTAAGCCCTGTAATCAGTCACCTCTAAATCTCTCTCCCCTCGACTCTTCTCTCTGCCTAAAGAATCAGTCTTCATCTTCGGGCCACATCCACTGTCTACTTTCATCACTTCCATCCCCGGGCTACTCAATACTTTTTCTGAAGCTGGAATATCATCTTGGTCTGGCCCACAGATTTATGTTTCTCTTCTTGGCGTCTCTAGCCTCCATTTGGAGATCATTCTGTGCTTCTCGTCCGCCTCCTTCCTGGTTCCTTTTCGTCTCTCCCACTGCCCCTCTTGGGCAGCTTCAGCTTCCTTTTAGGCTGGATTCCCCTGAGATGCTGTCTGTTTCTCTCCTTCTGCACTCAAACACTCTCTCTTGGCAGCTCCCAAAGCTGAATCTCCAGGTGCAAAGGTTTTTCTGAGTTCCAGATCTCTAAGAGCTATTTGGATATCCCGCGGGCATCTCAAACTTCTCCTCCACAGAACCTAGTTTTTTTCCTTCTGCCACTAATTACAACTTTAAATATTCCTTTTTTCTACTCTTCCCTTCCCTTCCCTTCCCTTCTCTTCCCTTCTCTTCTCTTCTCTTCTCTTTTCTTTTTTCTTTTCTTTTCACTATCTGTCTCCCAAAGAGATTGGTAGTTCCTTTTGAAGCAGGCACATTCCTGTCTTGCTCATCATTACATTCTTATCACCCAACATGGGCACATAGTTGGTGCTCAATACATTTTTTGAATATAGAACAATGTATACAGCAGGAGTAAAGCATGGCCCAGAGGCCAAATCAAGTCTGGTACTATTTTTGTAAATAAAGTTTTATTGAAACATAGTCATGCTTATTGGTTGCATATTGTCTATGGCTGCTTTCACCACAAAATGTCAGAGTTGAGTAGATGCAACAGAAACTGTATTACTCTCGAAGCCTAAAATATTTACCCTCTGGTCTTATACAGAAAAAAAAATTGCTGATTACTGATGTAAAGGATAGTCTCAGAGCACAGAGGAAAAGTGTATAACCCAACGGATAGAGAATGCTGGGCTGTCAAGGAAGGCCTGCTGGAAGAGGAAATATGTACCTGAAACTTGAAAGATGAGAAAGAGATATCCAAGAGCAGGATGCGGTGGGATAGAGGTGATAACCTTAACAGGAGTAAGTGCTATGGATAATTTGCATCTGTTCACAAGTGTCATGCAGCATAAATTATAAGGTAGGCAGTAAGAAATGGACTTGAGAAGATTGGGCTAGGGCCAGAAATCCAAGGGCATTCTTGAGCGTTGTCTGATCCCAGGCCCCCAACAACTTTTATGGTTTCCTCCCATGTCCTGAAGTCTCCAGCCTCAATCTACCTTCCCATATTTTCTGCAAATAATATTACGTCCCATTTCCTAAGCAATTTGAGGTGATATTATTTCTAACACTAAATTCTCAGAATTTCCCTGTTTGTTTGTTTTTTTTGTGGTACGCGGGCCCCTCACTGCTGTGGCCCCTCCCGTCGCGGAGCACAGCCTCCGAACGCGCAGGCTCAGCTGCTGTGGCCCCTCCCCTCGCGGAGCACAGGCTCCGGACGCGCAGGCTCAGTGGCCATGGCTCACGGGCCCAGCCGCTCCGCGGCATGTGGGATCTTCCTGGACCGGGGCACGAACCCGTGTCCCCTGCATCGGCAGGCGGACTCTCAACCACTGCGCCACCAGGGAAGCCCAGAATTTCCCTGTTTTGACGCTGTTTCTTCTCTTATTCTTGAGTTAGAAAAAGGCATTCCTGCTCCTATGATGATATTGAGTCTGTACTCATCTATAAAAATTCCATCTTTCTCTCCTTCCCTCCCTCTCTCAGTCCCTGCCTTTAGTTCATCCCATTGCTTGCCTTTTCCTTTTGACCTAACCTTCAGCATCTTGGTCCCTCCTAATCTGCCACTTCTCTTACCACTACTCCTTTTGACTGGTTCCACTCTGGCTCCAACGCCAGAGATGCTGTTGCTCCCCAATTTCCTCCCTCTCTCTGTCTCTCTGAACACTGAGTTACCTTGTAAATTGAGAAGGCTTACTGGCCTTTAAACGCAGAACACTTTTTAACTTCGTCTCTTTAATATTTCATAGCCAGAAGCATTTGGCTTTTCCAAACTTGTAAGACTATTTATCTTTGGGATTTCCCCATTCCTTTCAGTTTCTGCTTGAGAACCATTCAATTCTTGGCTTGAGTTCACTTCTTTTTTGTACAGGTAACCACACACCATCACTCTGACTCCTTCTGTCCACTTCTCCAGGTGAGTGGTCTGCCTTCCAATTTCTTTCAGACCATGGTTTTACCAGATATTTTGCAGTGTTGTAACAGGGCTCTCTAGCTTGCTGTATCTGTTTCTTGTTACTTGGCATTAAGGGGGTAAATATTTTTGATGTTAGTAGCCCACTCTCAGGACCAATTTCTTTATTGATCCACATAGGCTAACAACTTATTTATTTCTTATTCAACCTACCACTGTGGGTATATGCTCATTCAGGCACACAAGAGTTTAAGTAATTGGTTCAAGGTCACATAATTGGTGAATAGTCGTATCAAGATTTGGACCCAGGCAGTTGGATTCCAGAATCTTAACCCACTTTCCTCTCAAGTAATCAGCTTTGAGATACAACCATTCAAATTTTGCATCTTTCAAGGTATATCACTTACAATTTGCCATCTTCAGCATTTTGTCCCACACATCAGTGGGTTGTATATGTAAACCTCTTGATCATACAAAGAGTTATGGAGTCACAGCATATCAGAGCATCTGCTGAGAGATTTTGTAGCATCAAAGATACAGAAGCTCTTTAAATACAACTAAACCTGCCACTATTGATATTAAACAGCCTCTTAATTCTTAACTTTTTTTCTAACTCTATTGTAAATCTTTTTAGGACAGCTAAATTGAATGTCTTATGTTGATCCCCTGGGGGTTTTCAGTTTCCATCTATCAATATCCATTTATACAAAGAGAGGCTAGGGGGTAATTTTACATTTTGTAAAATTATTTTTGAAGGTATACAAGCAGGTTTGATCTGCACACCCTCATTAGAGCTCTTTATTTCCCACGTGGAGCAATAGGTACCTAAGGGCTTCTGAAAAACAGGTGCTCGTTTCTATAGAGGAGAAACTTCCATGAGCAAATGTTCTTTTCAAGCCTGTTTCTTCTCCCTTGACTTAAGTGCAGTTGGACTTCACTGGCAGAGGGTAAGGAGCAGAATTAGGTGGTTCTGAGGTGCTCTGAATGCCAGACTGATGTGATCGGTGGAATTCATCACTGCAGGCTGACATGTCTCACAGTGGGAGTCATGGGTTGGTCTGCTTGGTAAACTACTCCTGCTCTATGCCTGAAGCCGTGCTTCTTTTAAAAATAAAACTTGTTCTTCCAAGCCCCATGTGTCTCACAGCCTCAAGAGTACCTCATGGATTTAGACTAATCTTGTCTTATCATAGACAGGTTACCTCCCGATTCTTAACAATCACCCCATCTCTGAGGCATTGATTCATCGGGTCCCCTGAAATTGAGTTAAATGTGCTAGCCTGACTGGCTCCTTGAAGTTAGTGTAGGATATTTCGACAGGGCTTTGAAAATGAAGCCCTGACCCCAATGTGTAATGACCTCAGTGGATAGTAAAGGGTTCCTTTGTGTCGGGCAGGTGACAAGTGTCAGTTAACCTTCCAAGTCCATATAGATTTGTACCTGATCTTAGGGTGACAAATCACCTGTCCACTAGCTCACATGGCAAGCATTTTCACCTGGTGGTAATGCCGGTGAGAGACCCTCACATACCATGTAATCAGTCATTTCCATGCAGGCAACATTCTAGTGATTTACTGAAAATATCATCAGGGCCATCAAAGTACACACTTTTAAGTTATTACACAAATAATGGATTGGCTGAAGTGTTCAGACCAAGTGAGTTTTTCCCATTGAAAGGTAGTGTGTTCATTCTTTTGGAGTCATCAGCGTAAAGTTCTTCCAGACTCTTAGAGCATTGCTTAGAAAATTGCAGCTTCACTGCAGTGAATATTCCCCCAAGAGCCCTCAAATTTGAGACTCCCACCAGCAGGTATGAAGCTCTTCTGTTTGTACGGAAGGTAAGCCCCAGGGTCCTTCTATCATATTGTCTCAATGATTTATACTTAACGTATGCTCCCTCCACGTCCTCTGAAGTAAAACACACACACACACACACACACACACACACACACACACGCATAGCGAGAACTGAATTGAGAGTTGTGGGTGTGTGCCATGGCTGAGGGCTCAGTCCTAATGTGTGCTGAAGAGCCAGCACTGTGCTGTGGCCAGATAATAATGGCTGCTTAGAAATAGCAGGATATCCAGTGAGAAGAGGCTGAGAAGAATACACTCTCTCTGGAAGAGTACAGAACAAGCTCCTCATGGGAAAATGTGGGAGACTATTGAAAGGGAATGAGAAGAAAATTGTTAAGACTCCACTTTCTCAGTTTCTGATCTGAACTTTTGCTCACAGCAGGTGAACACAGGCTCCCTCCCACACAGAGATGTCCTCCCCTGCCGGTGTGCAGTCTGTTAAGTAAACAAAGACTTTATACTGAGAAAGGAACATTTCACTATTTTGGCTATGAGTTGTTACTTTTAAAGCTTTATCCTCCAAACATTTCCCCCTCTCCTTGTTTATTTTTTCACCAGAAAGAAAATGTGCCACTTAAAAAAATTCAACTACAGGACAAGAAAAGCTCACTTCTAGATTAAGGCCACTTCTAGTTTAAGGCTCACTAGGGCTTAAGGCCAACTCACCTTTTGGTGTGATCACCAGCTCATCCCCTCGAGGAGCCAATATAGCTTTCTTTCTTTTTTTTTTCTTTAACATCTTTATTGGAGTATAATTGCTTTACAATGGTGTGTTAGTTTCCACTGTATAACAAAGTGTATCAGCTATATGTATACATATGTCCCCATATCCCCTCCCTCTTGCATCTCCCTCCAACCCTCCCTATCCCACCCCTCTAGGCGGACACAAAGCACCGAGCTAATATCCCTGTGCTATGTGGCTGCTTCCCACTAGCTATCTATTTTACGTTTGGTAGTGTATATATGTCCATGTCACTCTCTCTCTTCGTCCCAACTTAACCTTCCCACTCCCCATGTCATCAAGTCCACTCTCTACATCTGCGTTTTTATTCGTGTCCTGCCCCTAGGTTCTTCAGAACCTTTTTTTTTTTTAGATTCCATATATATGAGTTAGCATACGATATTTGTTTTTCTCTTTCTTACTTATTTCACCCTGTATGACAGACTCTAGGTCCATCCATCTCACTACAAATAACTCAATTTCTATTCCTTTTATGGATGAGTAATATTCCACTGTATATATGTGCTACATCTTTATCAATTCATCTGTCGATGGACACTTAGGTTGCTTCCATGTCCTGGCTATTGTAAATAGTGCTGCAATGAACATTGTGACTTCTTTTGAATTATGATATTTTTCAGGGTATATGCCCAGTAGTGGGATTGCTGGATCATATGGTAGTTCTATTTTTAGTTTTTTAAGGAACCTCCATACTGTTCTCCATAGTGGCTGTATCAATTTACATTCCCACCAACAGTGCAAGAGGGTTCCTTTTCTCTACACCCTCTCCAGCATTTATTGTTTGTAGATTTTTAGATGATGGCCATTCTGACCAGTGTGAGGTGATACCTCATTGTAGTTTTGATTTGTATTTCTCTAATGATTAGTGATGTTGAGCATCCTTTCATGTGTTTGTTGGCAGTCTATATATCTTCTTTGGAGAAATGTCTACTTAGATCTTCTGCCCATTTTTGGATTGGGTCGTTTGTTTTTTTGATATTCAGCTGCATGAGCTGCTTGTATATTTTGGAAATTAATCCTTTGTCAGTTGCTTCATTTGCAAATATTTTCTCCCATTCTGAAGGTTGTCTTTTCGTCTTGTTTATGGTTTCCTTTGCTGTGCAAAAGCATTTAAGTTTCATTAGGTCCCATTTGTTTATTTTTGTTTTTATTTCCATCTCTCTAGGAGGTGGGTCAAAAAGGATCTTGCTGTGATGTATGTCATAGAGTGGTCTGCCTATGTTTTCCTCTAAGAGTTTTATAGTGTCTGGCCTTACATTTAGGTCTTTAAACCATTTTGAATTTTTTTTGTGTGTGTGTATAGTATTAGGCAGTGTTCTAATTTCATTATTTTCCATGTAGCTGTCCAGTTTTCCTAGCACCATTTATTGAAGAGGCTGTCCTTTCTGCATTGTATATTCTTGCCTCCTTTATCAAAGATAAGGTGACCATATTTACGTGGATTTATCTCGGGGTTTCTATCCTGTTCCATTGATCTGTATTTCTGTTTTTGTGCCAGTACCATATTGTCTTGATTACTGTAGCTTTGTAGTATTGTCTGAAGTCAGGGAGCCTGATTTCTCCACCTCCATTTTTTTTCTCAAGATTGCTTTGGCTATTAGTGGTCTTTTGTGTTTCCATGCAAACTGTGAAATTTTTTGTTCTAGTTCTGTGAAAAATGCCATTGGTAGTTTGATAGGGGTTGCACTGAATCTGTGGATTGCTTTGGGTAGTATAGTCATTTTCACAATGTAGATTCTTCCAATCCAAGAACATGGTATATCTCTCCATCTGTTTGTATCATCTTTAATTTTTTTCATCAGTGTCTTATAGTTTTCTGAACACAGGTCTTTTGTCTCCTTAGGTAGGTTTATTCCTAGGTATGTTATTCTTTTTGTTGCAATGGTACATGGGGGTGTTTCCTTAATTTCTCTTTCAAATTTTTCATCATTAGTGTATCGGAATGCAAAAGATTTCGGTGCATTAATTTTGTATCTTGCTACTTTACCAGATTCACTGATTAGCTCTAGTAGTTTTCTGGTAGCAGCTTTAGGATTCTCTATGTATAGTATCATGTCATCTGCAAACAGTGACAGCTTTACTTCTTTTCTGATTTGTATTCCTTTTATTTCTGTTTCTTCTCTGATTGCTATGGCTACAAGTTCCAAAACTATGTTGAATAATAGTGGTGAGAGTGGACATCCTTGTCTTGTTCCTGATTTTAAAGGAAATCGTTGCAGTTTTTCACCATATGAGAATGATGTTGGCTGTGGGCTTGTCATATATGGCCTTTATTATGTTGAGGTAAGTTCCCTCTATGCCTACTTTCTGGAGAGTTTTTATGATAAATGGGTGTTGAATTTTGTCAAAAGCTTTTTCTGCGTCTACTGAGAGTATCAAATGGTTTTTATCCTTCTGTTTGTGAATATGATGTATCACATTCATTGATTTGCCTATATCGAAGAATCCTTGCTTTCCTGGGATAAACGCCACTTGATCATGTTGTATGATCCTTTTAATGTGCTGTTGGATTCTGTTTGCGATATTTTGTTGAGGATTTTTGCATCTATGTTCATCAGTGATACTGGCCTGTAGTTTTCTTTTTTTGTGACATCTTTTTCTGGTTTTGGTATCAGGGTGATGGTGGCCTCATAGAATGAATTTGGGAGTTTTCCTCCCTCTGTTATATTTTGGAAGAGTTTGAGAAGGACGGGTATTAGCTCTTCTCTAAATGTTTGGTAGAATTTGCCTGTGAATCCATCTGGTCCTGGGCTTCTGTTTGTTGGAAGATTTTTAATCACAGTTACAATTTCAGTCCTTGTGATTGGTCTGTTTATGTTTTCTGTTTCTTCCTGGTTCAGTCTCTGAAGGTTGTGCTTTTCTAAGAATTTGTCCATTTCTTCCAGGTTGTCCATTCTATTGGCATAGAGTTGCTTGTATTAATCCCTCACAATTCTTTGTATTTCTGCAGGGTCAGTTGTTACTTTTCCTTTTTCATTTCTATTTCTGTTGATTTGAGTTTTCTCCCTTTTTTGCTTGATGAGGCTGCCTAGTGGTTTATCAATTTTGTTTATCTTCTCAAAGAACCAGCTTTTACTTTTGTTAATTTTTGCTTTTGTTTCCTTCATTTCTTTTTCATTTATTTCTGATCTGATTTCTATGATTTCTTTCCTTCTGCTAACTTTAGGGTTTTTTTGTTCTTCTTTTTCTAACTGCTTTAGGTGTAAGGTTATGTTGTTTATTTGAGATTTTTCTTGTTTCTGGAGGTAGGCTTGTATTGCTATAAACTTCCCTCTTAGAACTGCTTTTTCTCAGTCCCATAGGTTTTGGGTCATTGTGTTTTCATTGTCATTTGTTTCTAAGCATTTTTTGATTTTCTCTGATTTCTCCAGTGATCTCTTCGTTATTTAGCAGTGTATTGTTTAGCCTCCATGTGTTTGTAGTTTTTACAGTTTTTTCCTGTAATTGATATCTAGTCTCATAGCATTGTGGTTGGAAAAGATACTTGATATGATTTCAATTTTCATAAATTTACCAAGGCTTGATTTGTGACCCAAGGTATGATCTATCCTGGAGAATGTTCCATGAGCACTTGAAAAGAAAGTGTATTCTGTTGTTTTTGGATGGAATGTCCTATAAATATCACATAAGTCCATCTTGTTTAATGTGTCATTTAAAGCTTATGTTTCCTTATTTATTTTCATTTTGGATGATCAGTCCATTGGTGAAAGTGGGGTGTTAAAGTCACCTACTATTACTGTGTTAAACTGTCAATTTCCCCTTTTATGGCTGTTAGCATTTGCCTTATATATTGAGGTGCTCCTATGTTGGGTGCATAAATATTTACAATTGTTATATCTTCTTCTTGGATCGATCCCTTGATCATTATGTAGTGTCTTTCTTTGTCTCTTGTAATAGGCTTTATTTTAAAGCCCATTTTGTCTGATATGAGAATTGCTACTCCAGCTTTCTTTTGATTTCAATTTGCATGGAATATCTTTTTCCATCCCCTCACTTTCAGTCTGTATGTGTCCCTAGGTCTGAAGTTGGTCTCTTGTAGACAGCATATATATATGGGTCTTTTTCTTGTATCCCTTCAGCCAGTCTGTGTCTTTTGGTTGGAGCATTTACTCCATTTACATTTAAGGTAATTATCAATATGTATGTTCCTATTACTGTTTTCTTAATTTTGGGGGGTTTGTTATTGTCAGTCTTTTCCTTCTCTTGTGTTTCCTGCCTAGAGAAGTTCCTTTAGCATTTGTTGTAAAGCTGGTTTGGTGGTGCTGAATTCTCTTAACTTTTGCTTGTCTATAAAGGTTTTAATTTCTCCATTGAATCTGAATGAGATCCTTGCTGGGTGGAGAATATGGGTTGTAGGTTTTTCCCTTTCATCACTTTAAATGTGTCTTCCCACTCCCTCTGGCTTGCAGAGTTTCTGCCAAAAGATCAGCTGTTAACCTTATGGGGGTTCCCTTGTATTTTATTTGCTGCTTTTCCCTTGCTGCTTTTAACATTTTTTCTTTGTATTTAATTTTTGATAGTTTGATTAATATGTCTTGGCATGTTTCTCCTTGGATTTATCCTATATGGGACTCTCTGTGCTTCCTGGACTTGACTATTTCTTTCCCATGTTAGGGAAGTTTTCAACTATAATCTCTTCAAATATTTTCTCAGACCCTTTTTTTACTCTTTTTCTTCTGGGACCCTTATAATTCGAATGTTGGTGCATTTAGTGTTGTCCCAGAGGTCTCTTAGACTGTCTTCAATTCTTTTCATTCTTTTTTCTTTATTCTGCTCTGTGGTAGTTATTTCCACTATTTTACCTTCCAGGTCACTTATCCGTTCTTCTGCCTCAGTTATTCTGCTATTGATTCCTTCTAGAGAATTTTTAATTTCATTTATTGTGTTGTTCATCATTGTTTGTTTGCTCTTTAGTTCTTCCAGTTCCTTGTTAAACATTTCTTTTATTCTCTCCATTCTATTTCCAAGATTTTGCATCATCTTTACTATCATTACTCTGAATTCTCTTTCAGGTAGACTGCCTATTTCCTCTTCATTAGTTTGTTCTGGTCCGTTTTTAACTTGCTCCTTCATCTGCTACATATTTCTCTGTCTTTCCATTTTGTTTAACTTACTGTGTTTGGGGTCTCCTTTTCACAGGCTGCAGGTTCGTAGTTCCTGTTATTTTTGGTGTCTGTCCCCAGTAGGTAAGGTTGGTTCAGTGGCTTGTTTAGGCTTCCTGGTGGAGGGGACTGGTGCCTGTGTTCTGGTGGGCAGGGCTGCATCCGGTGGTGTGTTTTGGGGTGTCTGTGAACTTAGTATGATTTTAGACAGCCTCTCTGCTAATGGGTGGTGTTGTTTTCCTGTCTTGCTAGTTGTTTTTTATGGGGCATCCAGCACTGGAGCTTGCTGGCCGTTGGTTGGAGCTGGGTCTTAGCAATGTGATGGAGATATCTGGTAGAGCTCTCGACGATTGATATTACATGGGGCCAGGAGGTCTCTGGTGGTCCAATGTCCTGAACTTAGCTCTCCCTCCTCAGAGGCTCAGGCCTGACACCAGGCCGTAGCACCAAGACCCTGTCAGCCACACAGCTCAGAAGAAATGGGAGAAAAAAAGAAAATAAAAATAAAATGAAATGAAATTATTAAAATTAAAAAATTATTAAAATAAAAAAGTAATTAAAAAAAAGAAGAGAGCAACCAAATCAATAAACATATCCACCAGTGATAACAAGTGCTAAAAACTACAAAGATAAACATAAAAATCAGAAAGAAGTCAGTTGCAGACAGAAAACCCCAAGTCTACAGCTCCTCCCAAACTCCACCGCCTCAATTTTGGGTTGATTCATTGTCTATTCAGGTATTCCACAGATGCAGGGTACGTCAACTTGATTGTGGGGATATAATCTGCTGCTCCTGAGGCTGCATGGAGAGATTTCCCTTTCTCTTCTTTGTTTGCACAGCTCCTGGGGTTCAGCTTTGGTTTTGGCCCCGCCTCTGTGTGTAGTGTTCCCCACCCACACAGGAGAGGGTTAAAGCAGCGGCTGATTAGGGGGCTCTGGGTCACTCATGCCTGGGGGAAGGAGGGGTACAGTAGTTATAATTGGAATGCAGGATGAGCCTGCAGTGGCAGACGCCGGTGTGACGTTTCAACAGCCTGAAGCGCACTGTGTGTTCTCCCAGGGAAGTTGTCCCTGGATCACTGGACCCCGTCAGTTGCAGGCTGCACAGGCTCCCCGTGGGGGAGGGGTGTGGGTAGTGACCTGTGCTTGCACACAGGATTCTTGGTGGCTGCATCAGCAGCGTTAGTGTTTCGTCCCTGTCTCTGGTGTCTGTGCTGATAGCCATGGCTCACAGCCGTCTCTGGAGCTCGTTTAGGCAGTGCTCTGCCTTCTGTGGGCAGACAGGGAAGGAATCCCCTCTCCTCGCGCACCCTGAAACAATGGTCTCTTGCCTCTTAGGCAGTTCCAGACATTTCCCCGGACTCCCTCCCGGCTAGATGTGGTGCACTAGCCCCCTTCAGTCTGTGTTCACGCAGCCAACCCCAGTCCTCTCCCTGGGATCTGACCTCCGAAGCCCGAGCCTCAGCTCCCAGCCCCCACCCGCCTGAGCCGGTGAGCAGACAAGCCTCTCAGGCTGGTGAGTGCCAGTCGGCCCTGATCCTCTGTGCGGAAATCTCTTCGCTTTGCCCTCTGCACACCTGTTGCTGTGGTCTCCTCTGTGGCTCCGAAGCTTCCCTCCCTCCCACCCGCAGTCTCCACCAGTGAAGGGGCTCCCTAGTGTGTGGAAACTTTTCCTCCTTCACAGCTCCCTCCCAGAGATGCAGGTCCTGTCCCTATTCTTTTGTCTCTGTTTTTTCTTTTTTCTTTTGCCTTACCCAGGCACATGGGGATTTTCTTGCCTTTTGGGAAGTCTGAGGTCTTCTACCAGCGTCCAGTAGGTGTTCTGTAGGAGTTGTTCCACACGTAGATATATTTTTGATGTATTTGTGGGGAGGAAGGTGATCTCCACGTCTTACTCCTCCGCCATCTTGAAGGTCCGCCTTGCCAATATAGCTTTTAAAGATTCCCCTCTGCTTATGTCAAGCTCTCATGCACCTGGACTTCCACAAAGCAAAATGCACTGTGGCAATTGTTCTCTGGATACTTCAGGTAAAAAGGCCAACCTCTACCCGGATACCTATGGATCTACCTATTTATCAATATGTCTGTAGCTAAGACTTAAATATGGCCCCTACGGTGTGCTACATGCCATTCTAAGCATTTTACATAAAAACTCTTTTTACCTTTATTGGAGAATTCTATGACAATTGCTTCAATATTGATCTGGGCTAAATCTGGGGAGACTGACATTAGATATAAGACTCTTTCTATACCTCTTCTGGGGAATGTATCCTGTTGTATTGCACTCATCTTTTTCTTGTCTGTTTGCCCCTGTTCTGGATCTCTTTATTTATTTAAAATTTTTATTGAAGTATAGTTGATATACAATGTTGTGTTAGTTTCTGGTATATAGCAAAGTTATTCAGTTATATATATATATTTTTTATTTATATATACATACATACACATATATATATATTCTTTTTCAGGTTCTTTTGCATTATAGTTTATCACAAGATATTGAATATAGTTCCCTGTGCTATACAGTAGGATCTTGTTGTTTATCTATTTTATGTATAGTAGTGTGTATCTGCTAATTCCAAACTCCTAATTTATCTCACTCCCTCCACCCATCCTGATCTCTTCATTAACAAGGGCCGTGGCTTTCTTCTCTGTCCCCTAATGTTAGCACAAAGCCTGATATATAAGGGGCCCTCAATAAGTCTTTTTTTTTTTTTTTTTTTTTTTTTATGCGTTACGCGGGCCTCTCACTGTTGTGGCCTCTCCCGTTGCGGAGGACAGGCTCCGGACGCGCAGGCTCAGCGGCCATGGCTCACGGGCCCAGCCGCTCCGCGGCATGTGGGATCTTCCCAGACCGGGGCACGAACCCGTGTCCCCTGCATCGGCAGGCGGACTCTCAACCACTGCGCCACCAGGGAAGCCCAATAAGTCTTTTTGAATGAATTAAAGTAGAGCAAGAAAGGAAGACAAAGAAAATCTTATTGTTGGAATACTTTCTTTTGGTTGGTAGGCAGTGTGGTTTGACTTAACAAGTCTGAGTCCTAATTTCCTCATTTGGAAAATAGGGAAAATAATACTAACCTTTAAGAGAAGTTGTAAGAAGTAAATGAATTTATCAAAAGTACCTAGCATATATATTTTTTTTTCTTTTTTTTTTTTTTTTTTTTTTGCGGTATGCGGGCCTCTCACCGCTGTGGCCTCTCCTGCTGTGGAGCACAGGCTCCGGACACGCAGGCCCAGCAGCAACGGCCCACAGGCCCAGCCACCCCGCGGCACGCGGGACCCTCCTGGACCGGGGCATGAACACGCGCCCCCTGCATCAGCAGGCAGACTCCCAACCACTGCGCCACCAGGAAAGCCCCACCTAGCATATTTTAAGTCACTGTGAAAAAAGATGGCTTATTCCATAAATGGTGTTAAGAAAACTAAGTAGCTGCCTGGAAAAATACGAAGCTGAATCCCTGTCTCGCATCTTACACCAAAGGAAATCTCAAATGATGATTGCACAACTCTATAAATATACTAAAATCCATTGAATTGTACACTTTAAATGGGTGAATGATATGATATGATATTATATCTCAATAAAGTTGTTATAAAAATAAATCCCAGAAGATCAAAGATTTAAGTGTAAAGACATGGAAATGTATTAGAAGGAAACATAAGGTCGTTTTTAATATGTTATTGGAAGGGAGAATGACCTTTTCAAGCAAGACATACTGTTCTAAAGCCATAATGAAAGTTTGATAAATTTGATTATTTAATAATTGAATATTTTGCAGAAGAAAATACTAGAAACAAAATCAAAAGAAAAATATGACAAATAGTGAGAAAATAATTAAAAGCACATAGAACAAAAGGCTAATTACTGTAATATATAAAGAGCTCTTAAGAATCAATGTGAAAATGACCAAAAACCCAACAAAAAATATGGGCAAAGTACAAAAGCACGCAGCTCAGAGGAAGAGCTTATACCAATATATTCTCCAACCAACAGCCTAATGGTACAAGCTCTTTAGAAGCAATATTTGAACTATTTGTCCAAATTAAGAGTACATAAGTCCCCCAATCTAGCAATTTGGCTTCTAGGAATTTATTCTATAGCTATTTATACATGTGTCTAGACATAAACATAAGTATAGTCATTGCATGAAATGTTTGTAACAGCACAATACTTGAAATCAAACTAAATATCAACCAACAAAGAAGTAGTTAGAGAAATAATAGCATTTTGTTTAGTGAAAAATTATGCAGCTCTTAAAAACCGTTGATGAAGAACCCCAAAATATATCAATTAAAAACAAAACAAGGTGCTGGACAACGTGTTTACTGTTCATGTTTTAAATTTTTATATATTGCACAAACATATGTTTGCATACACATAAAATATTCTAGCTTCTTTCTAGCCCCCCAAACCCATCATGCCCAAAATTCAGCTCATGAATAACAAGATGAATGAATTCCTTTCACATGTATCATCTATCTCTTCATTTAATTTTTGCACCAACCCTACGGAAAAGATACTAATACTTTCTTTTGAAAATATTACATGTTTTGAACCTGTGAGTTTGCTTATTCAGTAGTTGCAACTATTAATGCTAAATCCTTGATGCCAAAGCTCTGTTGTACAGGGGAAAAGCCTAAACTTCTTATATAATGATGTAGGACATCCTTCATCAACCGACATTGTCCTTCTTTCCCAGATTACTCTCCTATCTCCTTCTGCTTATAGCACACTGCTCCAAGTTCTTTCACACTGTTCCTCCTCTCCATGTTTAGGGCCTCTTCCAATGATGCTTTCACACCTCAACTCAATGAAATCCTATTTACGTTTTCTTAAAATGTCAATTCAAATGCCACCCACTCGGCAAATCTTTACCTGTCATCCTAGGCAACACCAATGGTTCCAGCACAACTACAGCTCATAGTTTTCCTAGTTTGTCCTGTATTTCAAAAGCATTTTATATGTCTATTAAAACTGATTATATTATTTCAAGGTCATGAGCATATTGAGATTAGAGGCCTTATTTTTATTCTCATTACTACCACAACGTCTAGAATATAGTAGCAGTTTGATAAATATTTATTAGAAAAATTATTTACCTGAATTTGAATCATTTTTAATTACCCATAGGTTGAAGAACTTCATATTCAGCATGACAGATTTGGGGATTGAATAATACATCTCTTCTAAGAATTTGAAATGAAAATGTTTTATTGATGGAAAATCTTTCTTCATCTTGCCTTCTAGAATTCAAATGAATGTTCATGCTCTATGAAGAGAATGGGCTGTGGTTTTTTGTTACAGATTTGGAGCCAGTAAATTTTTATGAATGTGAACCTTATCATTTCTTCTGGAAGCTTTCCTGTTCTTTAATTCCTTTTTCCTGTGTTTTCATAGGAACCAGGGAAAATGTGTTGAGGGCATGGTGGAGATCTTTGACATGTTGCTGGCTACATCGTCTCGGTTCCGTATGATGAATCTCCAGGGAGAGGAGTTCGTGTGCCTCAAATCCATCATTTTGCTTAATTCTGGTGAGTGGATAACATGGGAAAATTTAATGCTGGTTACTGGAAGAAATATTTATTTGTACTTTCAACCAGGTACAAGCTACCTACTACAAAGACATAATCACAAATTGATAGAAACAATTAACACATTTAAAATAAAAAAATAAATAAAATAAAATGCCTATCTTCTTTTTAAATTACTTATGGAGGTGAAACCATGCTGGTCAAAAATGGTGAATGAAAACCAAAAATTGAACATTGACTCCAATGGCCTTTCTGTTGAAGTACTTTTATCCTCTCACAGATATTGGGGATGTTTTTATTAAAGTGGTACATGTATGTGGACATAAGTCTGTTGTTAGTTGTATATGTCAGAAAGTAAGTAGAGCGAGTGACCCTGTTAGGATAGTGTGACCAATTCTAAGTTCCAGATCATAAGCAAAGAGGCTTATTTGAGACAGACCATGTTTCTAGTCAAAACCGATTAGCTGAAATATATAATTGGCTCAGAGATAGAAAAACCTAGTTCTAAAACCGAGGAACGTGGAGTTCGGTACATTGGTCCAGCTGGAAGAGTGGTTTTCATTTGATCCATGGTGTCTAATTCAACTGTCCCCTCCTATGTATTCATTTGAGAAAGCTTAGCTGAGAGTGGCATCTTTTTTTTTTTTTTTTTTGGTGGTGAGGTTGGCTGTTGCATAATGAGTCACTCCAGGTCACCCAGATGGAAACTATGGCTCAGCCTGTATCAGCACCCTGACTCATCCCAGACTCCTTGGTAGTTGAGTCTAAGCACTAGATCCCCAGTCTGCACCACCTGAAGCTTAACAATGGGGTGCCACCTGCACTGTAGATGCCCTTAATCTGGACCTTAGTCCCCCAGCCTCAGGCCTACCTCATGCCAGAGACCTCATTCTCACATACAAATCACAACTGTTTGGAACCCCTGGACCTGATTTTAGATTTAGTTTCTTACATCATTCGATACGGTCTCAAAGTTCCCAATAGCTGAACTACAGTTTGTGTTGATCCCATATGGAAAGCGTCGGCACTCCCTTGTGTTTTGAGATGTTTTGTTTCTTCCTGTTGAATGCCAATGCCTTCCCATATCCCCTAACAATCTTCCACTTCTCTTCCCCACCGATGCTAGTAACCTGTATTGCTTAATGGTTGTCATAGTAACCATTCTCACTTAACTGATAAATGGAAATCTGTACTATTACACTAGGCAGGGACTGAATTACAGAATGAAGTTGCATGAAAAATAATGTGGTCTCTACTAAGGAAGTGATTACCACTCCATTCAAGTTTCAGGTTCCACTCAACGTGCATTGTGCTTTTCATTTGAGTCATTTGTCCTGTATGTTGAAGGGTCCAGATCCCATAATGGCTCTTTATTGGATGAGAGTTCTGGGAGCAGTGCCACTTGGTTGCACAGTGCCAGGTCCTGAACCTGCTCCTTCTTCGCTGGAGGGCTGGCACACGCCGACATCTCTCGTGTGGGCAATCTGTTAATTTCAGGGAAGGCAGGCCTGTCAAGTGCTGGGACTTTCTTCCTACCTTTACCAGGAAATAATACCCCGGACAGGAAGTGAAATTAGCTGGAGTTATAAAATCAACAAAAGGAGCTGCTATGATCTTGGTAATCAAAACTATATCCTTCAGATCTGCAGAGTTTTTTCCTGCATTACTGATCTGTTCCTATGGGAGGGTGCTTTTTTTTCATATTATATAATAAAAAAGGCAGGACTTTTGCCATCAAAATATTGGATTTATAGACCTAAGTATTTTAAATCCCAGAGGAAAAACTTTAAGCCCTTACAAGAAAGTATTTAGTAAAGACTGGCACCAGCATCTCCAAACAGTATTTCCCACCGCAGGATTTGGACCTCCACCTGCTACCCCCTGACACCAGTTAAACTTTCCTGCTCTATCCTTGTTCTTTTACCCCTTTCTCAGGATCTTCTGTGAGCTCCCTTGCGCTGGGAGGGTTGGAACGCTATTTTGGAAATACAAGGCACTGTTTTACTGACAGAGTTTATAGTTGTCTTTTTCATGAGATACCAGCAGCTCATCTTTTCTTGTAAGGATGGCACTGCTGGCTCACGAGCTGTAGCAAAACAGAAGCTGTCTCTCCACTTGGGAAAAGTGGAATCGCTCTTTCCACTCCAAAAGTGAGCTCTGTTTTGGAAAAGCGGATCTGCCGCTGAGCACAGCTCCTGGTGTCTCATATTGTTCCTGAAAAACAGAATCAAGAAAACGTGACTCCTAAACACAGTGGTGTGGCGCTCAGGGCCTTTTTCAGAGTCAAAAAGTGGTCAGTCATATGAGGGTCGCCGCGACGATCAACAGGTTTTTCCCGCAACTGGAGGTATGGACTTTTCTAAAAACCCAACCAATTCCTTGCTCTGATCAGGGGCAGCCCTTCACCTGTCATGAGACAAAATACAAAGTGACTCTAATTCCTCGAATCTCTGATGGAAGCCAAGCTAGAAATGATTGAGGAAACCTTCACTAGAAGATGCTTTTCTGGTCCCTGGGAAACAAGACCTCAGTGTATGGAGGAACCCTGGGTTTTGGGCTGAGCCCCTGTCAACAGAGTCTGAGAAGAGTGTGTTTACATTGGCCTTGACTTTAGGGCCGAGACACAAGGGGAGTTGAAAGGTTGTTATGAGGACCTGCTAGGAATGTCTTTCTGGAAGCCTTGAGAAGGTCTCCCAAATGCCAACATTTCCAGGGGAAGCCCTCTTCACAGCTGTTTGCGAGTGGGAGGGATTCATCATTTCGGGGACAGAATAATTTATTACTTTGCTTGCAAAAGCCTCTCATCATCCATAGGACAAACACTGTTTGTTTTTATACTCCCCACCAAAGGGCAGAGGCATTGCTAGTTAATCCAAAGATGCCCTAGCCAAATCAATGCTAGTGTCAAGGCATTCTGAGAACTAGCTGGACAGGGTCCAAGGTAGGGCAAATGCGAACAGAGCAGATGAGCTCAGGGCAAAAGGCTGGGAGGCAGCAGCAGTGGGAGAGGAGGATGGAGCTGGAGCTACAGAGGGGGACCGGGAAGGAGGTCCTGTGCCCATTTACTGTATTCCTGCTACCCAGCATGACTTCAGTTCTTCTTTGTAATTCCAATATTTCAAATTCTTCAGGTCTGGTTCAGATCTCACCTCATTCAGGAAATCTTGCTACAACCCAAGTCCGTAATGAGATTTTCTTCTCCAGACTATTTTAGTTCTTAGAGCCAGTACCTCACAATCTAGCATTTGGGAAGTTGGTGCACTGATTTCAATAATTGATGCAATAATTTCATTAATTTATTCAATAACTCATCAGTTATGGAATTCCCACCATGAAATTTAAGCCAAATATATGAAAGTGAATGACATCATTCTTTGGTTTTGGGTTTTCCGTGTTTTATTTTAGCCCGGATGGGTTCTTTATGCGTGTATGTCCTAATTTCCCTATAAACTATATTTTTTTTTATTCCTCACAGCCTGTGAACTGCCAACAAGTATTAGACCCTTCAGTCATTTAATAGACGCGTATTTGCTGGGCATGACCAGAAGCACCTAGAAAGTCCCCATTTTTTCCGTGCTGTTCCCACCATGATGAAACATATCATCTTTTTCAGTGTACTATAGATCTAGATGATGGCAAACTATTAATGGGAAAAAAATAATGCCCATCTCCTTGGGTTATTGTGAGATCAAGGGGAAACTGTACATAAAGTGTCTAATGCAGTTCCTGGAACATAGTAGGTCCTCAATCAGTGACAACTGTCATCATCACTCACGAGAATCTCTGGCTTAAACGGAGTCAGTTCATGCCTTTTTTTCAATAAAATTAAGTGCTTTTAGTTTAAAGGCCTCCCTTCCACTAGGCTTAAAAAAGTATGCAAGGACAGGAGGGTAATAATAACAATAGAGATTGTAACTGTTCTGAGGCTTTGTTAATTGTGCTATTTAATTTTATTTAGAGAAATTTTAGAGCAAGATTATCTCATGGATAGTAACTGATTGTTATTTGAACCTTAATTTTGACGGACCTGAATGAAAACTCTGTGGTGTCTGCATTCACCATCAGTCGACTCTGCTTCTTCTCATCCTCTTTCCCCATCTATGTGGTCCTCATAAAGCCTTCAGAATCCACTCTCATTCAGAACACCACCCATCCAGGAAGTGTTTTCCAAGACTCGGAAAAATTCATGAGTCAAAGCTTAATACGTATAAATCTACAGTCTCTAATGAACGTTGGGTTTGGCCTTCAAGATCAGTTTAATAATTATTTCTCCCCATTTTCTGAACATCTTTCTGACCACAATTCTTTATATACCTCAGTAATTCTGAAGAGCCTCACGTACTTCACTCCCAGGTAACTTTATCCAACTGGCTCCCTGGAGAGCCTGTCAGACCCCTGACTGCAGCTCCTCTGCCCTCTGTGTTACAGTGGACCTTCTTTTCTCTCCTTATCCACAAACTAACTCCAATTACTCCAACTCTTTGCCCGCTGGATCCCGGTGTTACCATTGGCAGGCATGTTTGTTACTCCTGGAAAGTCTTCTGCTGTAAAAATGTTGTACCCTTGATCACCTGTTCATCCAAAGCTGATCTTCAGACAACATGTCTCTTTCAATTGATGGAGTATTAAAGAAGAATAAAGAGCCAAAACCACTGGGGCTAAAAACCCGAGGTGGAAAGTTAAAGGAAAGTAAAATGCCAGGAAGGAAGAATTATGACAACATCTCTAAAGTGTGTATCCCCGTGTTCATTTAAAGAAAAAATGATATGGAATATGCCACAGGTGCATATACATTAAATGTAAACATAAAAATGGTACCAGCTCTTGTCTGTCACCTAGTTCTGCTTTGTTAATAATGGCATATCTTGTCATCCTGATGCCCTGATGAAACATCTGATGCTGAAGCTGGTGACATCCATTTGCTTTATATATGTTCACCGGAGGCTGCAATCTCGTCAGAGAAGCATTTGTAATCATGATTAATTATAACAGGCTCCCATCACAAAGACTATTTCCTCTCTCGGAGCTGAATTCTTTGCTTTCTCTCTGCTAATTATTAGACAATTATTCACTGCATTGGTATATATATATATATATATATTTTTTTTTTTTTTGCGGTACGCGGGGCTCTCACTGTTGTGGCCTCTCCCGTTGCGGAGCACAGGCTCCGGACGCGCAGGCTCAGCAGCCACGGCTCACGGGCCCAGCCGCTCCGCAGCATGTGGGATCTTCCCGCACCGGGGCACGAACCCGCGTCCCCTGCATCGGCAGGCGGACTCTCAACCACTGCGCCACCAGGGAAGCCCGGATATTTTTAAGTGTAGAAGTTAGACAATGATTCAGCGTCCCTATATTTAGATGAAAAAACATTTAAAAAACATACTGTAGATATGTTGACTGCAAACATTAAGGATCATTCATTCTTAACAGTTGAAGGTTCCTGATGGGAACAAGCCTTGGAATCTCAGATAGACACATTGTCAGGTTTGCCCATTGCTGTCACAGTGGAGAAGATTTGATAGTATTATCTCTTGGGTTCTTTATAATGCCAAGCTTCCCCTCCAGGGAGCCTCTGCTTATTGTGGTAACTTTGAGATAAACGGCACTTGATAGTTACTAAGTGGCTCACTGTCTCCTCACTGGCTGATGGGTTCTGGAGGCAGTCGACAGCTGTTGGAGTCTTTCCTTGCTCCCACCTAATGGTGTGGCCTGAAGCCTCTCGGCCTCCGTTAGTTTCTTGAACACTTGGCGCAGCGTGGACTTTGTCTTAGAGAGCCCAGGCATTCAAGAGAAGCAACTCGGGCACTTACTTAGGCGGTGATGGATGCCCTTTGCTAAGCCACTTCCCTGAGCCTCATGTGTAAAATGGAAATAATGATAGCTAACACACAGAATTGTTGTGACTATTGAAACAATGACCACCTACTGCATGGCACATAATGTGTGCACGTAAATGTCAGTCTGTAGACTCTCCAAATACAAAAACCCTGGCACGTTTTTCTTAGCAGATGATACATAACTTCCTGCCTGGGAATTCTGAAGTGGGATTTCACGCAGGTCATTTGGGGTTAAAAAAATTGCATTCTCACAGCAAAGATGTCCTTCTTGTGAGTGGAATAGTCCCAGGCCCCAGAAGGGGTGGATTGGGTCCTGCGTCTTCTTGCAGAGACTTCTTGGAACTTCTAAGGAACTGGGGGAACCAGCTAAGTGCCTGTAACCTGGGGAAGACTTGGGGGTCTTAACTCTTTGGACGGGGCAAAGGCAGGAGCCATTGGGAGACTGGAAATCCTTGCGATGATCCTGATATTAGGAGCAGTTATCCATTCATATTCAAGAACCTCAGAGGGAGGAGCAGCTGCCCATCCTTTTATGCTCCAAGGAGCATGGACAAAGGGGGAAGCTGTCTCCTAGGTCCTTGATTCAACCACCACTTTCACCCACATTCTCTAGGGCCCAGAAATTACCTGTTTGAATAATATACGGGACCATTAAAAAAAAAAGAAAAATGCCCCAGACTACCCCACTGCTGGCTTAAAATGCTCTTTGGGGCTTCCCTGGTGGCGCAGTGGTTGAGAGTCCGCCTGCCGATGCAGGGGACACGGGTTCGTGCCCCGGTCCGGGAAGATCCCACATGCCGCGGAGCGGCTGGGCCCGTGAGCCATGGCCGCTGAGCCTGCGCGTCCGGAGCCTGTGCTCCGCAACGGGAGAGGCCACAACAGTGAGAGGCCCGCGTACCGCAAAAAAAAAAAAAAAAAAAAAAAAGTTCTTTGTATGTTGCTTAAATATGAATAATCACATTATGTAAATGAATGAGTGTAAACTCCATGTTCATAGCTCTTATATACATACAAAACAAATTCACAAATTAAATACAGACTGAAAGGCAAACTGGTAATAATGTTTTGGCAGAAACTGAGTTGCTTTTTGCAGCCTGCTGAGGCAGATCTCTGTCTGCTAGTCTACCAAGCCTCTTGTGAGGACCCTCTTCTCCCCCCCTTGTCTGTGTTCAAAAGGATGGCAAAACCTTTGCTTCTGTAGCACCCTGTCTTGGCAAGAACACATCATTTATGTATTTTGTTTGCTTCTGCATTTATTTTTCTGAGATACTTAAGACATAACTGTTAGACTTGAGGCCACCATGAGCACGGGTGAAAAATATGTAACTTAGGAAACAGTCAAAGATGATATGGATTATTTAGATGGGTCCATCTCAATACTCCACATGTTTCCATCCTCTGGGGGTCTCTGAAAAAATTCTGTTGCGGGGACCCTTCCCAGAGATTCCGATCTCGTTAACCGTGAATATCGGTATTTGTTTAAAGCTCCCACCAAGACTTCAGTCTCACCAGGACTGAGAACTCTTGATCTAACTGACATAGAACATTCTGAAATTAATGTCTTAATGACATTGTTTAGAATATTGTTAAGATTAAAGTGTACAATTTTAAAAGGCCAGGAGCCAGTTTAAGGACCTTTGAGAATCCTCTTTTAATTCTCAGTAATGTGTGGAAATTAGTTTGAAAACTACTGCTGTAGGTGATGAAATGTCTGCGAAGTTAAACTAGTTCTCTAGTACATGATAAAGTGAACCATTCTGCAAACTGTGGGGAGAAACTGCTGGTGCTCAGAGAGAACATTGCCCAGCACTGGGGACAGGAAATGGAGGCCTGTCTTTCACACATTGGCTTGGGCAGGGGACACAGGCAATTAACAGATCATGTCAATGTCATGAGATAAGAGAATGTCATGATGAAGGGAAGCAGAGTGTCCGCAGAGATGGACAGCAGGGTCCTTACCTGAGCACCAGTGCTTCAACTGAGTCATTAGGGTGAGTTGGACTTGGCTGGAGTCAGAAGGCAAGAGGGAAAGTTCTGACTCCACCATTAAACTAACAGGGTCTCATCAAGCCACTGGACCGCTCTTCACTGGTCTCCCCAACTATAAAATAGAAATAATAATTCTAAACTGTCCTGTTAACTCAAGGATTTGTCATGACATAACAAGATAGCTTTAAAATATGAGCTAATATCATCATTACTATCATAATCTGTTGTTTTTTTAGGGGGAAAATATTATGTGATCTAATATCCTGCAGAGACTTTGGTGTCAGGATCTCCCTGTTCTAATCATAGGACAAGAGTTACACTCAGGCCCTATATTTGGAAGGGCCGTAGATGCCCTCTCTCTGCCCTCATGCCTGGCACATTGAACTATAAATCTAAATGTGTGTTGACACTTGAACTGAAGAAGACCATGAGAAAACGGCAACAAAATCCCACTCATTTCTTGAGCTCAGAAGTGAAATAAAATATTGCTTTTTAATGGGGTTTTCCTTTCCTGCATGATACTCAGTGAACAAGTAAAAGCCGTATTGGAATATGTGTGCTTCCTGAAACATTTAAATGGAAAGTCAGGCTGTCAAGTTTTCAGTCTAAACCAAACACCCCTACACTTAGTTGGAAGACCTACTTCTGGGCCTAGCCTTTCATGTGTGGGCCCACGGCTACATCTGACTGCTTCTCTTGGGTTGAAAGAAAGGTGGAAAAACAAACTCCCTGCCTCTCCCATGGGGTCCTGGTCCTTGAGCACCACATCAGCCTCAGACTCCTTCAGCACTTTCCCCCAGGGGGTACGGCTACTTTTGAATGTTGAGGTAGCTTGAGGTTGCCTCGGTTCTAGTTTCTCTGAGTTTTTACTTTATATCTACTCTTTAGGTTTTGTTTTTCTTCTGCATATGAGACAGACAGCAATACCCCCACTGAACTGAGTGATATCCATGGATTTATGTTAGCTTAACTACCATTTATTGAGGATTTACTGCTTTTCCAGGAATTAAATGCTGGAAAGGAAAAGTTGCCTCTAGTTGCCCCATCTGTAAAATGGGAGGTAGTAGTAGTTCCTACATACTAGTTTGCATGAAGTGAGCCATGTGGACTGCTCCCTGGACCCTAGGGATGCTCCATCAAAGTGACCCCGTGGTCATACCAGTAGTGATTATGGTAGCAGTGATTAGTAAGGCAGTTTCTACCTCAGGGACCGCACGCTCTTAAGATAAAGAGAGAATTGCTCTTTTTTTTTTAACAGATCTTTATTGGATTATAATTGCTTCACGATACTGTGTTAGTGTCTGTTGTACAGCAAAGTGAATCAGCCACATGCATACATATGTCCCCATATCCCCTCCCTCTTGCGTCTCCCTCCCACCCTCCCTATCCCACCCCTCTAGGTGGTCACAAAGCACCAAGCTGATCTCCCTGTGCTATGCGGCTGCTTCCCACTAGCTATCCGTTTTACATTTGGTAGCGTATATATGTCGATGCTACTCTCACTTAGCCCCAGTTTCCCCCTCCCACCCCGTGTCCTCAAGTCCATTCTCTATGTCTGTCTCTTTATTCCTGCCCTGCAACTAGAATCATCAGTACCATTTTTTTTTTAGATTCCATATATATGCGTTAGAATACGGTATATGTTTTTCTCTTTCTGACTTCAGAACTGTTCCTTTTAAAAATGAAATTATGATTACAAAAAATATGTTACATTTAGATAATTTTAGAATAACAAAATATATTATTAGGGAAATAACCACCTGAGGTTAAGCAACCATGTGGACGTTTTGATGGATGTTACTGCAATAGAGTATAAGGGTTAAGAGCAAGGGACTCTAGTTCCAAGTTCAAATCCCCTTTCTGCTATCTAGTAGCATGACTTTGGACAAGTTACTTAAACGCTTTGGGCTCCTATTCCCTGGTCCATGAAATGGCGAGCTTAATAGTGCCTACCTGTTAATACAGGTTAGCTTTATAAGTGCCTACTTTAGACTAACACTTAATTTGTGTTCAAAACTATTTTCTCCTCGTACCGTGTGTATATATACTCATCTTTAGATTTACCCATGTTAATTAGGATCATACACATGTACTCTCTTTAAAAATAAGATTTTGGGGAATTCCCTGGCTGTCCTGTGGTTAGGACTCTGAGCTTTCACTGCCAAGGGTGCAGTTTCAATCACTGGTCGGGGAGCTAAGATCCCGCAAGCCGCACGGCCAAAAATAAAAAATAAAAATAAATAAGCAAAAATAAGACTTTAAATGGCTGCCATAATCATTCATGAAGATATAAGATCATTTATTTAACGAATCTGATATTGTTAAACACAAGTGACTTCTCGCTTTTGTTATTATAAACAGCGCTTCTTCTGCGTTCTTATAATTGTCTTTTGCCTGCTTGTGATCATTACTTTGGATAATGTTTCGCGACGTGGATTTGCTGGGTGAAAGAGTGTAGATATCATTGTCTCTTGATACCTATCGCCTACTGCCCCAGAAAGCTTTATCAAATTACACTTTTACATAAATGTAACCTTTTCACGCATGTGGAAGACAGACGTGGGTGCATCCCTCTCAGAGGCAGCGATGCAGACAGCTCCCTGCAGCCCAGCTATTGCCCTCAGCTGTGAAATTCCCAGGCAGGAATTTCTACACAGGACATGTTATAAACATCGTATTACAAACATCCCAAGCTCACTCCTTTGGAAGCAAGTTATCGCTTCAGAGAATGTTGTTTATTTGATTATCTATATAGGTGCTTGTTACGTCATTTTAAAATTTTATGACTTGCACAGACACTGTGCTGGTGAACTGCTCTTATTCTAAGCAGTCAGGATGCACAGAGGGTTGGCATTTAGTATCTCACCCTCTGCCTTTGGTCCCTTTGCCACTGTTTTTACTGAGGGATATTTATAAAAAGGAAGGCAAGAGGTTGAATGGCCGTAAGTGAACCTCCCTTTAAAAACTCATCTCGGGAAGGACAACCTGCCTCCTCCAAAGATTTCATTTGCTCTGGGTTCTGGGGCTTTGTGCGACTGACACGACCTTTCCTTTTTCGTCTTGATGGTGAAGCCCTTACTTTTGGTAGAGCGGATGTTACTCTGAGTGAGATAATATAACCTTCGCGTTCAGTGAAAGCCAAGCACTCAGCACCTTCTAGTAAGACCTTAATGCTCTGCTTCCTTTGCGTTCCAACTTGCCAGTCCTCGTGGGACAAAGCTGATCTTTTCTGTACTTAGATAAGTAGCTCAGGTTACTGATGACATGTCGCAGGTATTTCCAACTAAGAAAAATTTTCTCCGAAGCTTTAGTAACAAATTTGTTAGTTCCCTTTTCTGCCGAAATGGCAAACCTTGAAGAGTTTCAGAAATGCGAACAGCCTTAGGGATGATAGCAATATTATGAAAATAGTAATAAGTAATATCCCTACAGCAAGCTCCTTAGTCATTGGAATATGCATCACCAGCTCTGTTTCCCTCTCATCAGTCCAGGCATTGACAAAGCTTGTGAAATAATAGAAATGAAAGGCACTTTGATTTTGCATTTTCAATAGCATTTTCTTCTACCAGATTACGAAAGGCACACGTGCCTGAGGCAGAGAACTTGGAAAATACAGAAAAGCCACCAAGAAAAATAACCTCCCAAGTGATCATAATTTCACTGCACAAAAGTAATCATTGTTAACATTTTGGTAAATGTTCTTAATTAAAGAGACTCTTAGAAGGTGCCTGGGTCTACCAGCACCTCTTCTCCACACCATCTTGCACCTTGTTTGGAAAATCTGGAGTGCTCTTAAATCATTCCAGCAAAATTATTAGTTTTCTCAGATATCTCTGGAGGCGAGGCTATTGGCGGTCATTTCCAGTTTCTCAGAAACCGTGAAGTTAGGAAATTCTTTGTGTAGCCTTTCAGTACTGCCGGGAGTGAGGGGTATTTGGGTGCTTGTCCCAACTCCGCCCTTTATTTACCCACAGGGTGACCTCAGGCAAGTCCAGCCTTGCTGTTCTGTCTGAAAACCCTCCCAGCAGTAGCATCCACTAGCCCCAGTTCCTTAACCTCTCTGAGCCTCTGTTTCCCAACAAGTAAATTAATGAGTGGATCAGTAGGGGGCCTTTTCACATTAAAAATTATTTACTTAAAGAATGTCTATGTGTGTAACTGAGTCACTTTGCTGTACAGCAGAGATCGGCACAACATCGTAAATCAACTATCCTTCAATTTTAAAAATTCACAAAATTATTTATTTGTAGAATTTATTTTTTAGAGCAGTTTTAGGTTCATAGCAAAGCTGAGGGAAAGGTACAGAGATTTTCCATGTAACCTGCCCCCCTCCGTGCCACCCCCAGTCTCCCTCATTATCAAAATCCCACACCAGAGAGAGATATTTGTTAGAATCGATGAACTTAACGTTTACATACCTTTATCACCTAAAGTTTATAGTTTACATTAAGGGTCACTCTTGATGTTGTACATTCTATGGGTTTTAAAAAATGTGAAATGACATGTATCCATCAGTATAGTATTGTACAGAGGAGTTTCCACTCTGTATGTTATTTAGGACATTTAGGACATTCTGCCCTAAAAATCCTTTGTGGTCTGACTATTCAACCCACACATTTCCCTAACCCCTGAAAACCACTGATATTTTTTTTTACTGTCTTCTTAGTTTTGTCTTTTCTAGAATGTCATGTAGTTGGAAACATATATTATGTAGTCTTTTCAGATTGGCTCCTTTCAGTCAGTAATATGAATTTAAGGTTTTTCCATGTCTTTTGATGACTTGATAGCTCGTTTCTTTTTTTTTTTTTTTTGACTGTATTGGGTCTTCGTTGCTGTGAGTGGGCTTTCTCTAGTTGTGGTGAGTGGGGCCTACCCTTCGTGGCGGTGCACGGGCTTCTCATTGCGGTGGCTTCTCTTGTTGTGGAGCACAGGCTCTCGGTGTGCTGGCGTCAGTAGTTGCAGCATGTGGGCTTCAGTAGTTGTGGCGTCATTTCTTCTTAGCACTGAATAATATTCCACTGTCTGGAGGTACCAGAGTTTATCCATTCACCTACTATAGGACATCTTGCCTCCAAGTTTTGGCAATTATGATTAATGGTGCTTTAAGTATCCATGTGCAGGTTTTTGTGTGGACATAAATGTTCAACTCATTTGGGTAAATACCAAGGAGCGTGATTGCTGGCTTATATAGAAAGGGTATGTTTAGTTTTGTAAAAGTCTGCCGAACTGTCTTCCAAAGTGGCTACACCATTTTTCATTTCTACCGGCAATGAGTGAGAGTTCCTGTTGCTCCACATCCTTGCCAGCATTTGCTGATGTCAGTGTTTTAGATTTTGGCCATTCTAACAGACGTGTAGCAGTATCTCATTGTTGTTCCAGTTTTCAGTTCTCTACTGACATATGATGTGAAGCATCTTTTCATATACTTATTTTCCATTTCTGTATCTTCTTTGGTGAAGTGTCAGGTCTTTTGCCCATTTTTAAATTGGGTTGTTGGTTTTCTTTTTGTTGAGTTTCAAGTTCTTTGAATATTTCCTAAGAGTCCTTTAGCAAAGGTGTCTCTTGCAGATATTTTCTCCCAGTCTGTGGCTTGACTTTGCATCGTCCCGAGATCAGTGCTTTTGAAACCTTCTGCTAGAGCCTCATGTTTCAAAAGGTGCCTCTGGTCACCAGAGGATGGGGACATGAGGCTGAGGAGGGGGCGCTGGGTGAGCAGGCTCCAGTCTCCCCCTCTCCCTTTCTCCCACTTTAATCAGAGAAGTTTGACTTCATTCAGTTTATAAACTATGTGAATGTTTCACATGAAGTTCACTCTTTTAAAAGGATTTTGATTCTCAAAATGGTTTGAAAAACACTGAACTTAAATCCATAATTCTGGAATTCCGTGTCTCCTTTTTGCAACGTAATATGTCCTTTCCCAAGGCTCTATTAAGGAGAAATGAGATAAGCCTGTCACAGTCATGTGATACTTTTTCACCACAATTTTTATCTACTGTAGAGCTCACTTGAAATGATGGAACTGATACGTCTAAAGAATAGGTATCATCTACATGTCCACTTATCTTTCTGAAATAGTAAATTTGGACACTAATTATCTTTTTCAAAATAATCAGCGAGACTATCAGCTGTTTTGCCATTTTGATTTTCTCTCTAGGAAAAAGGGGGAAAAAGTGTATATGAATCTTTGTGGTTCTGGAGATAAACATGCAAACCAGCACCAAGAAGGGGTGGACTTTACAGTCACACAAGAAGGCGTCACTTCACAGTAGCCAGTGTTGCTCATCACAGGGTTTTTAAATAGTGCTGTTCAACTCAGGATGATGTGAACATGTGCATTCAACCAACTATATATTCTTAGGTCGTATGTCATTTTTTCTGGCTTCACAGTTAATTCAGATGAACGTTTAATGATGTTTTATAAACATCTGTATTCACACTAACTCAGTTTATTAACTTGGCAGAGGAGGGAGGGGCGTCCGGTCCATTATTTTGTTTATACATTGCCTATTCCACAGAGGATTAGAAATGGCTGACTAAAGTTCATGTGATGCAAAGGGAGTAAGGCAGTAATTAACCCAATCTGAAAAAAAGGAAAATAATGTGAAGAAAATAATAAATCCAGGAGTCAGATTAGCACACAGTAGTCCATCTGTACGGTTGCTAGGAGTGGGCCACAAATTTGGCTCTCAGTTTCCTTTGCTGGGCCAAAGCAAAGGGAACACATTCTATTATAAGCTCCACTGGCTTTTAATAAAAATAAAATAAAATAGACTAGCTGTTCCACACAAAATCCCTCCTTTAGGCACATCTCGACAAGGTCTATTTCTCACAACCAGCACTCGATAAAGATTATGCAACTGAGAATTCGAGTGTTTTGTTTTGTTTTGTTTTGTTTTGTTTTTGTTTTTGTTTTTGTTTTTGTTTTTGCGGTATGCGGGCCTCTCACTGTTGTGGCCTCTCCCGTTGCGGAGCACAGGCTCCGGACGTGCAGGCTCAGCGGCCATGGCTCACGGGCCCAGCCGCTCCGTGGCATGTGGGATCCTCCCGGACCGGGGCACGAACCCGCGTCCCCTGCATCGGCAGGCGGACCCTCAACCACTGCGCCACCAGGGAAGCCCAGAATTTGAGTGTTTTATTCTCTGATAAGAAAGTAGGGTGCAGATATTTGAGGTTGCCAGTTAAGGGAAGATCCATATATTTTGATAATCAGCTGGGCAGTTGTTAGGGATAAAGGCCTCCTATGAAAATTGTTAACTGTGTACAGGGTCTGATAGGATGAGCTCGAGCCCTGACCATTATACTAACAAGAGTGAAGGTCAGGGCTGGGCCAAGGCATTGAGACACAGTAGGATTCATAACGTGGAGCAGGAAGTATTCAAATGCTGTTTCGTCTCACGATGTTCCGGATCAGGAGTCTAGTCTCCAACTTGCTGGTCCTGGGTCATTTTCCTCCCTGAATGTCTGGCGCAGATATCCAGGTGTGCTCTGTTTACTGCTGCTGTGTAATCAGTTACCCCAAAACTTAATGGCTAAAAGAAGAAAAAAAAGCTTTGGATTCTATTAATCATGGATTTGGATAGAGCACAGAGGGCATGGACTGTTTCTTCTCCACCATGTCTGGGGCCGCAGGTGAGGGTCATCCACTGGGAGTGATTTGATAGTCGTGGGCCAGAGACATCTTAAAGGACTTTATTCCCATACCGACGACTGATGCTGGCTGTTGGCTGGGACATCCGCTGCAGCTGTCCACTGGGATGCTTATCTGTGGCCTTGGCTCCTTCACTTCCTGTTGCACTGTAGCCCTTACAAGGCGGTGAGGGCTCCAGAAGCAAGTGTCCCAGGTGACAGGCAGAAGCTCTGTGCCTTGTATGACAGGCATGTCATACCTTAGAAGCCAGGTGGCGTCACTTCTATTCCATTCTATTGATTGCAAGCAAGTTATGGGTCCACCCAGACTCAAGGGAGGGCCATAACCCGCACATCTCCATGACAGGACTGCCAAGATCACGTCGCAGAGACACATGTCGGATGGGAGATACTGTTGTGGTCATTTTTGGAAAATAAATCTGCCCCAACGTGTGTAAAGAGCCACTCTCTGCTCTGCATTGTTGCTCCGTTGTCTTTGAAATGCCAGGTGAGAAAAGGTGAGATGCAGGGAAACAAATTCAGCCAGAATGTTTTAACCTGCCTTTTCTGGGAAAAAAGTGAAACCCTCAAGGCCTCCTGAGACCAGGCTAGCTCACCTGCACTAGGAGTTCCGCGTGGAACCTTGTGAACAAACCCCTTCGTGTTAGATGCACTGCACATTTTCCATCACGTGTCTCTTCAGACTGTCTTCTTGACCTCAGAAAGGTAGTAATTGACTGAAGAATAGGAAAATCAGAACCCTGGCTGTTTCTTAATATATTACAGACATAATTAACAAAAAGAAGGCTCCTGCGCTTCCCTGGTGGCGCAGTGGTTGAGAGTCCGCCTGCCGATGCAGGGGACACGGGTTCGTGCCCCGGTCCGGGAAGATCCCACATGCCGCGGAGCGGCTGGGCCCATGAGCCATGGCCGCTGAGCCTGCGTGTCCGGAGCCTGTGCTCCGCAACGGGAGAGGCCACAACAGTGAGAGGCCCGTGTACCGCAAAAAAAAAGAAAAAATAATCCTTCATTGTTTGGGACTGTCCCGCGCATAGGACATCCAGCTCAGCCCTTCCCACTAAGTGGCTTCAGTGGCCACGAGCTGTCCAACACCCCACCAGGACCAGCAGCCCCAGGAGGAGAAGCCGCAGTCAGAGGTGAAGGCTAAAATGGACGCAGTGCTCATGAAACTGTCAGCCTTGAAGGCAGTTATGAGCGCACACCGTCTGGCTGTGGAAGCCATTCCCAGCAGCCCACCTTCAAGGTTGACCTACCGATGAATCCCTGGGTCGTCCGTGAGCCAGATCCAGAAAGCAGCTCTTTTTTATTCCAGCTGAGCGGCAGCTTTCTGGCCTAGACCACTTACAGCCGTGGGTTTGAGGAGTTTTCTTCACTCTCTCTTTCCTTTGAGTCATTCCCTTTGCTTTTCTGGTCAAGCTGCTATAGATGGAATGACTGTCCCAGGGTCCGTTGTCACATTCTTCCTTCTGGAAAAGACAAAAAAGAAAATGGCCTTACTTGAAACTTTGTCCTCAAGCATCTGGTGAGCCTCAGCCTTCCTCACTTCTCCGGGAACAGTGAGGCGTGCCCCTCAGTGGAGGTCAGTGGCCGGACGAGCAGGACCCTGGGCTGTGCTACTGTTTCCTCTGGACACAGTCACATGCACTACCGTATCCATATCTGCATTCTTCCAGCCTCCAGAAGACTCCATCATCTGGAGAAGTGATGAGGGGTAGCAAGGGTGTTCCTATGGGATGGAGCAAAAAGGAGGAAAGAAGGAAGAGAGTGTCCAAGCAGAGAAAGAGAAGGAGGGAGAGAGCAAGGGCAACGGTCACTGAGAGCCAGAGAGGGAGAGAGGCTGACATCTCGCGTCTATGGGGGGCCCATGCAGTCCCGCTCCCCGTTCTTTTCTGCCACCCGCTTTCTCCATAGGCTCTTCCTAAAAGCTCCCAATGTTGGCTGCAAGATTCAGAATATGTAGAGGCTCAGATCTGCCAACAGCACTTCAAGACTGGATAATGACATACAGATTGTTTTTTTCCATCTTTGGGATTTGGAGCAGCCTGGGGAGTTGCAAAAGCCTGCCTTGTTGTAAGACTCTTTCTGAAGGCTCGCACTGTCTGATCACTGGCTCCGTGCTGCTGGGAACACTGGCGCAGCTGTCCAGGGTGGCAGGGACCACCTGGGATATGGAAATTACCGGGAACCCTGTTTGGCTTTTGCCAGAGCACCTGAAGCATTCTGGGAATTCGGATTTCTGTTGTTTCTCTCCACCGGCCCCTTAGGGGCAAAAGGCAGCAAACACGGACCACATGTTTTGCCAGAAAAGCCCCAAAGGAAGATGGCTGCAGTTGTCAATTATTGGCATTTCAACAGGACTATATATTTATTTCGAAGTATATTTGCACGGCTAGGAAGCCTCTCGCAAGGATGAGATGATAAGCTGTGTTGGTGCCAAAACAGGACTAGAAAAACAGGCTTGTTCTGAGAATGGCTTGCATCCCGAAAGACAGTGTGAAGACAGTCCTTCCTCCACAGGCAATAGCTGCTCTTAAGACATTAATGCTTAAAAGAAAATAAGGCTTGGAATCCGTATCTCATGACACACCGTCCGCACACAGTAGGTTCTCAATGAGAGCATGCGGGAGGGGGGAGCCCATGGGAGGATGGGGAACCAGTGGCACAAGGGAAAACCACACTCCCCAGAGCCTGAGTGCCAAGGCTCTTACCTCCACAGGAGAGGGCAGAGTGCAACGCGGGCCCTCAGGACGCCCGTGATTCTGCACAGGGTGCCCTCACCCTGTGCACACAAGTAGGTGCCGCTGAGTGTCACCTTCCCACGCGGGACATGGAAGCTCCTTGGTTCTGTGGTTTCCATGAACAAGAATGGGATTATTGATGAACGAGGCCAGCATCCTGGGTGGTAACAAAAAAGGAATTTGGTAGAAAACACATCATCCAAGTTGGATTAACTCAGCTCTGTGGCCTGGGCAGGTTCCCAGGACATCCAGCCAGACGCAGGGCCTCTGAGAGACGCGAGGCTAGAATGTGTGTGATGACATGAGGGCAGGGAGAGGCATGGCCGTGGGGCTCTGGAGAGGCTGCCCCTGACCCCCCCAGCCCACTGGCACACACCTCCCTTGCCATCCATTACCTCCTGGCCAACACCAAGGCCACTAGACATTTGCCCATTTTTCTAGTGGACACAGTCTTTATCAGAAGCCCACATGGAACATAAGTAATCCAGCAATTTCTTTCTAATCCCACTGCCTGTCCGCTGCTTACTCATTCTGTGCTCAATTTCCCCTGTATCAGAGTGCCTCCGGGTATCAAAACTACATTATTCTATTCTACTGCCTGTAACCCAAGAGCCTGACCATTCTGGTTCTGCTATTGTTGTATTTGTTTTAAATATTAGCCCTTTTCCATTCCAGGCAATTACAACTGTATTTACTGTAAGTTCCTCTCTGTGGGTGTTTTCCCCATTCCCGACCTACAGGCTGCTGTGTGAGCAGTAACTCGTCACTGCGTTACAAGTACAAAGCCGGGGATTCATAAACTTGGGGGCCTTTAACTTGAAAATACCAGTGAGGATGGGGGGGAGGGGAGGAGAAGAAATATACTTATGGGTGGGCCAGTGGGCTCGTAAGACCAAAAAAAAATGTTGCTAAATAGACGTATATCTTGAGAAAAATACTGCGTCATCTGCACCCTGCGAGATGATGCGTTTGGGTAGGATGAGCTGATTTCCGCAGTGTTTACTTGATAGAACAGCCATCATTGTGGTCCCAAGACAAGAATACTCCATCCTGCCCTCCTTTTGCTTTCAGTACTTCTCACCTCTTAATCACTCACCTTCCTCTGCTCCGTGGGCTGAGCTCACAACTTAAGTCAAAGAGTCAGGATTCTTTCAGTTGCAAGTGACAGAAACCCAACTAACACCATCTTAAGCCAACAGGGGATTTATGGAGTCATGTGTTAGAAAGGACATTATGGAAGCTCTAAGGTCAAATGAAAAAAGTAAGAACCAGGACCTTATGACAGGAACCAGGATTTCTCCCTTCCGTCCCCTCCCCCCTCCTGCCTCCCCCGCGTAACTATCACCTCTGCTGGTCGTCACTGGGCTCCATTCTGCAGGGCGAGCTCCACGTACCTGGAAGATGGCGCTTACAAGTCCCACATTCTCATATTCCCAGTGCCTCCACCCTAGAGGAAGGAACTTCCGCCCACAACTTCCATATACAAGCTCAGAAAAAGCTCTGATTGTCTATCTTGGGGCTAATACTATCCAAAAGGACAGAGTGACCTGATTGTCTAATTTCAGCCTTGAGTCTACCTGCGGCCCCGAGAGCAGGAGTTATTACCAGAAAAAAGGCAAGAGGGGAAAAAACAAACAAAAAAACATGCCTGGCAGTGAAATACAGCAGTTCCCGGGGTCCTCTCTACCCTCGCATCATAAACCTTTCAGCTGAGGATGAAAAGTACGAAGGCCCCACAGCTGACCTGAACTGTAACAGCAAATTAAAAATTGCCTGTCAGTCACTTAGCAAATCACTTTTGCTCTCTCTGTGCACCTCACCGAGAGGTCATGTGTCTCTAACTTAGCGTCTCCGTTGTAAAACCGGATGTGGAGTCAGCACACTGGCTCGTTCTCAGCTCGGCTCCACGCTGTCGAGCTTGCTCAGCAGGTTAACGCAGCTCTCTGCCCTTCGCTTTCTTCATGTGAAAAGGAACAATAATGCCTCCTTCGTGGAGCTGTCACCAGCGTTAACAGGATAACGGTGACAGGCGTGTCAGAGGAGAGGTGGCTGGTGTCAACCACCATGGCCCCAAGGCGAACAGTGCCTTTCCAGGGAATCTTGATGACAAATCCTGGAAACTGGCTCCCACACAGGGGGCCACATGAGTTTCCTAAACGTGTGCTCTCACACACGTATATTCCTAAGGAATTTTGCATGGTTGCCTGGACCGAACAGATCTCGAACTTCCCCGTTGCCGGGCGGGGGCGGGGTGGGGGGCGGGGCACTGGCTCAGTCTTACGTCCCACGCACATGCCCAGCTTCCCGGACCTCATCCTCTTTGAGTTTCTCTCTCTCACTCTCTCTCTGCACATTCAGGAGTGTACACATTTCTGTCCAGCACCCTGAAGTCTCTGGAAGAGAAGGACCATATCCACCGTGTCCTGGACAAGATCACAGACACCTTGATCCATCTGATGGCCAAAGCGGGCCTGACTCTGCAGCAACAGCACCGGCGTCTGGCCCAGCTTCTCCTCATCCTCTCTCACATCAGGCACATGAGGTGAGGCGTCCTTGGGTTTCCCATGGGAGAGAGGTAAAGCAATCAAGCCCCCAACAATATGCTACAGCTGACCCGGGAAGGGCTGACGCCTGAGAACAGATAACACACTCGGGACGGTTCCCGGCACATAGCATAAAGGCTGTGGGGAGGATAGCAGAGGGAGGCAGTAACTCAGCCTGGGGTGTGGGCGGGTGTCAGGGAAGCCTGCAGAGAGGAGATGATACTTTCGCTCAGTTTGGCGCATGCGCAAGATCCTAAGCCGGGGAAGAGCGTGCAGCGAGCAGCTCCGGGGAGGAGGGTCCCGTCTGGTTGTTCGCTCGGCCCCAGCCAATCACGGGAAGTCCGTGAGCACGCTCGTCCTCGGAAAGCACTGCGCACATCCATTACTGTTCCTGTGTCGCACTGTCCTTACTTAACAAGTGGGAATTCTAAACGAGAGACTCCGGCTCCAAACGCCTTGTGGACGGTCAACGTTGACTCCTCCATCCCTCTCAATCCATTCTTGTCACCCCCGTGGCCATTACCCTCGCCCAAGCCACCACCATCTCCTCCTGGATTTCTGCCCCAGCTGCCTAACCTTTCTCCCTGTCTTCAACTCAGAGCCTTTCTAATCCATTCTCCACAGTAGAGCCAGTGTGATCATTCTGATACCAAATCTTATCACATTGCTTTCCTACTTAAAGCCTTGAAATGGCTTCCCATTGCTTTTAGATGAAAGTATAAATCCATTTATTTTGCTTATATTCCTTCTTATGCTCTAGCCTTACTTAACTTTCAGGACTTCCTGGTAGTCTGGGCTGTAGCCCTAATCAGCTGTTCTCTGAGTCGAGGGGGATTTCCGCTGCAGGCTGCAGATGGGCTGCGCAGCTGTTTACCTCCGCTGGGCTCACGCACACATCTGCGGGTCAGCTGATGGAAGCAGGGCACAGCTGGGAGACTGCCTCTAGCTGCAGGCCTGAAGGTTGGCCAGGTGACTACCCCGTGTGCCTCTTGCCCTCCTTGTAGCCACAGGAGAGCTGGGACATGTTCTCATGTTGATGGCAGAGGCACAAGAAAGTGAGTCTGTTTGGAGAAGTGCATTTTAATCTTTTAGTTAAGTCATGTCCACGAACATTCCATTGGCCAAGCAAGTCACATGAGACAGCCCAAAGTCAAGGATCATGGACACATGGCACAGAGAGTGAATCTTTCTGAACAGTAAGCTAATCTATCATAGCTTAGATACGACTCCTTGCAGGAAGCATCTCCTGACCCTTAACACCTAGGTGAGATTTATACCCTGTCCTTCCTGATGGTTACTGCTCATTTTTTATCTTTCAACACCATTAGACTGTAAACTCTGAGGCAGTTATCACAACCCATTCTGCTTACTCTGTGTACCCAGTACCACCTAGCATAGGGCTTGGCACGTAGTAACTACTCAATAAATATTTTCTATAGAAGGACGATAGCAGAGGAAATAGAGTCTTTCTGTGCCAGAAGGTAAAAGTGGCCTTGTTTCCATTCTAAATGGCTGGCCAGAGGCTTAGTGGGTACCATTCCCGTGAACAGAACCCAGCCTGCAGGGAAGAGATGAAGAAAGTATCGGATTCTTTACTCCAGAAAGGCCACAACAGTGAGGTGAAGTGATGACACTCCTGCATGATGAAGTCTCTATGACCTTGGGCTTACACCAGAACCCCAGGAATGAAAAAGAGATTCTGTTTCTTAGTGGCTATGAGGGAAGGGCCAAGGTGTCTAGAAAGAGTTCGATTAATTTTTAAGGGGTCTTCAGACCTTGAGACTGAGTCAAATGGCAAGAAGTTCAACCCATCAAAGTCCCAGGTGCCTCCTTTTCTGGAGATAACTTTGCCAACTGTTAGCTTCTTGAGAAAATAAATGTATCTTTCTTTCTTTGTATGTCCCACAGTGCCGTATATGAAGTCTTACATGTCGTATATGCTCACAACATTATTACTGAGTGAATGAGTGAATGAATGAATGAATGAACAAATTACCTGAGGTTTTTCCTATGAATTTGAAATTCACAAATGATGGCTTTCACTTGCCAAAGTTGGGGAGAAAGTGACTGCAGTCTCTGTTCTTAGGGAGTCCCCAAGAATCCCTGTGTCACAGATGAAGGACTCACATTGGCCAAGTTGAGTAGGTGACTGCATTTGGAGTACACATTTTCAGTCCTTTCCCATCCATTTCTTTTGATGAATATTACACATAGGGAAGAGGGGGATAGATCAGAATAACATAATCCCCTACCAAATTTCCTGACCGAGAGAGTAACCTTCCCCTTGAAGAAAATGTATTAGCTCTACTCCAAGCTAGGAATTTCACTGACGTAGAAACCATGTATCACAGATGAAGGTTTTTTTTTTTTTGTTGGTAGGAATTGCCGGATTTTCAGATCCATTAACTGCTTGTCAGCATTAGCCAGCCTAATTAGTTAATACCAAGTATATTTGCACTGCATATACAGGCCTTGCTAGTTTTACTGGCAACACATGGCCAAGGGCCACGGCGGCGAGAGTTCCTGTTTGAATTGTGTGACGAGCTGGAGAGAAGTTGCTATTCTATTGCAAGCTTTGAGCTTTCTCTCTCTCACTCACACACACACACACACACACACACACCCACACACCAACAATATTATGGTGCCTCATTACAGCCAATCTGAATCACGGAACTCTGTTGTGTTAAGCTTGGCCCCAGCCATATGTTGTTATTCAGAGCATTTAACACCAGATTTCATCGGATGGTAAATGTGATTCATTAGGTGGCAAGAGGAAGACGGTGTCAGATCCAGGGGCATTTAACTTTAACAGCATTTTAAATTAAAACAAAAACAAGAAAACAAAATCCCACTGGAAAACGTAATTTAGGTGGTTGTGTCATATGCCCCGAATCACTTTGATGCTTTGTTTCCATGGCACGTCTCCAGCTAGGGCTGACTTTCCCTACTGAAAATGCCAATATTTTTTAGGATGTTCTTGGTCTGTCTACTCATGATCCATGATTCTTTTTAAAGAAATATCAATCTAGAGAATAGTTGTTTTTTTTTTTCCTGGTGGTAGTGTTGTGGGGACAGAGCAGAGATGTCGCTGGTGGAGGACGGGGCTGGGGGTCGGGGGAAGAGTGGTAAAAGGAGAAGCACCATTTACATGCATTTCCCTATAGGTCCATCCAGCCCATATTTTCTGAGCATTTACTATGTTCTTGCCACTGTTGGAGACCTACGGGATGGACAAATTGCAGCCCCTCACTGAACTTGCACAGTGTGTGTTGGGATGTGGGTGAGCAGTGTGTGTGTGTGTGTGTGTGTGTGTGTGTGTGTGCGCGCGCATGCTTATGGAACAAGAATAAACATACATACAAGACATACATCCATAGGAGAATGTCAGGTGCTGGGAGAAAAATGTCATAGTGCTGGGAGAAAAACAGTAACATGAAAGCCAACGGCTAAACCTGCAGGGTCTTGAGCCGAATGCCACTGGGGTCGTGGAAGGCCTTTCAGAGCAGGTGGCATTCGAAGATCTGGGGGAAGTTCATGCGGGTGGGGGGACAGCAAGGGCAGATACCCTGAGTCTGGAAGTCTTGCTTTGTTTCTTTAGGGCCAGCATGAAAACTAGGGTGGTTAAAGGGAGTGGGTTAGGGAGAGAGGCAGGACAAGCCATGTCAGTTGGACCTTGCATAGCACGGACAGAAGTTTAGATTTTATTCTGAGTTACATGGGAAGCAACTGAACAGTTTGAAGCAAGGGAACTTCTTGACCGGTTTGTTGCACGTTTAAAAAGCTCTTTCCTGGAAATCTAAAAAAGAGGGGATATATGTATACGTAACTGATTCACTTCGCTGTACGGTAGAAACTAACACAGCATTGTAAAGCAAATCTGCTCCAAGAAAAATTAACAAAAAATAACAATTTAAAAATAAATTAATTAAATTAAAAAATAAAAACTCTTTCCTACCTGGTAGCCTATCTCATCTGTTCTCTTTTTAGATGTAATTGTGATAGAGGGAAAGAAATTCACCTGCATAGTAAATCCTAAACTGGCTCTTTAAATAGGAAGAAAGGTTGGCATATCAGTGTCGCTGGGGTTTTTCTTACTTGCCCTTCCCCGGCATTTCAGCAGTCCTGGATCTGGGGATCGTCTAAAGTGGTCCTGTCTGTGTCTTCCCGCCCACAGTAACAAAGGCATGGAGCATCTGTACAGCATGAAGTGCAAGAATGTGGTGCCTCTCTACGACCTGCTGCTGGAGATGCTGGATGCCCACCGCCTGCACGCCCCAGCCAATTTCGGGAGCGCACCCACAGAGGACGTGAACCAGAGCCAGCTGGCCACCGCCGGCTCAACTTCATCACATTCCTTGCAAACGTATTACATCACCGGGGAGGCAGAGAATTTCCCCACCACAGTCTGAGAGCTCCGCGGCTCCCCCAGGGTTCTGAGAATCCCTGTCGCACTTTATCCACATCATGCATCATTCTAGCCGACTTCTGCCCCTGCGCGCACTCTGGCATGCACCCAGCGCTGGCTTTCTAATATGGGTGGCCATTCATTTGCTCGCTCGGTTCTAAGTGGCACACCTTCTTTTGGGAACAGCCAAAGGGATTATTCCAGGGCTACTTTCTTTGTTAACAGCTCTCTCTCTCCCTTTGCTACCTTACTGAGCACGAGGATTCCCTTAGCGTTTCGTGGCTGAGCTCCGTCTACGAGCTGGGCTCAGATGGCTGTGCACTTTAGCTACTTGTGACCCAAGGCCTGGAGCGTGGACGTTTCACCGCCGTGAATGTGAAGCACTTCTTAATGGATCTTATTTAAGCATAAGCCACAGGAAAGAATTGAAAGTGGCTCCTTTAATTGCTGACTCGGAGAAAGCTAGGTCCAGGGTTCGTTATAACATCCTCTTGTATTCCTACAGTAACGTATCATTTTAGTAAAGTCAGACCTTAAAGCTTCTGCTCTGTTGCATGGCTGTAGCAGAATATCTGGTGGCTGTGCACCCACTTCCCCTATAGGAATACAAGATGCACACAGGGAAAGAAGAGCCCCTAACTGTCAAAACTTTGTCAACTAAATACACCGCACCTTCAGATTTGCTGAATGCTTTACCATTAGCTTTTGAGAGCACTAGGTATAGGTCATGGGTTCCAATTAATTCTTGCTTCCCATGGACCCATGGAAAACAGCAAGTTGCTCCCAGTTAAGTCACCTCCACACACAGCAGTTCCTTTGTGAGAGATAAATTCTTGTTTTTTTTTCCATTTTATAAAAGACAGCCCTTTCCCCCCAGGACTTGCAGTAAATGGGCTTCAGGACCTGTTCTGGTGTGATCTCACTCTTACCAGCAGAGGGCGCTCTGCGTGGCTCTTCCTGGTGTGTAACTTACACGGTGAATTAGGTGTAGTGCCCAGGCTATGACCAAGGGCAGTTTAAATGAGCAGGTACACTGGTGACACTCTTAGCCCTGGGGCAGTGGGCTTAATAGTAAATGTGCATGATTCTTGCAGGTACTAGAGACCAAAGAGGAAAGCAGGGCAGAAACTGGATAAAACTGTGAGGCTCAGGGTGGCCCTGCCACAGGCTGCAGCCACTTAGGAGTGCTACTGGCAGACCCCATACTGCACTGCGGGGCTGCCCTGGGGTCCATGGGGCAGTCCTTCTCTTCCTCATTTCCCCACATGGCCCAGGTTGGAGGCACACTCTGGGCGGGGGAACAGGGCCAGGACTGGAGCGCTCCGTACTCAGGCTGCCTGGGGCCTGGTCAGACCACACCTGCCCTTGGTTGTTTAGAGCTCATCCAAAAATCAGGGTTTGGCCTTGAGGGAAAAACAAACAAACAAACAAACTTCCCTAGCGTCTATTTCATTAACCTTCATAAGCCAAGAGAGCAAGCCCAGAATTGGGCCATAGGAATCCTTAAACCTATAGGCTAAACAAGAGAGGCCTACTCCAGACACAGGGCAGATTTCCCTGGGTCTTTGCTTCTCTAAAGCAATTATGGATTATTTCCCCTTTTCAGCTAAAAAGAAAGTTTGGTTTCCTCTGGTGACCGCATTGTCTGTTGACTCAAACCCCAGTGACAGGCAATGCGTTAGCCAACAACCCAGCCAAACTTCTAGGGCTTCTCTTGGGATGCCTGTCTCAAAAGTGGATTTCATCCATTTCCAATGACCCAATCAGTGATCACCAAAGGACTGGGAACCTGGGAGGGCCATGAAAAAAAAAAAAGTTGTTTTCACAAGTGCATCTAAATTGGGGGGCAGTAAGAATGTTTAGAACATAATTCTTCTGTTGTTTTTGTTTAAGAAGCACCTTATATAGTATAATATATATTTTTTTGAAATTGCAATGCTTGTTTGTCAGACAATTGAATGTAGTAATTCTGTTCTGGATTTAATTTGACTGGGTTAACATTCAAAACCAAGGAAAAATGTTTACTTTTTTTGTATTACTACCTTGTGATGTAGTCATTGATGCCTAAGGCCTGGTGATTATTCATTTAAATGAAGATCACATTTCATATCAACTTTTATATCCACAGTAGACAAAATAGCACTAATCCAGATGCCTATTGTTGGATCCTGAATGATAGACAATCATATGTAGCAGAGATTATGCCTGAAAAGGAAAATTATTCAGGGCAGCTAATTTTGCTTTACCAAAACATAAATATTTTTGGACAGTAGTGAATGGGTCAGTGGGTTCTTTTTAATGTTTATACTTAGATTTTCTTTTAAAAAAAATAAAAACAACAAAAAAAATTCTAGAACTATAGGTGATGTAATACCAGCTAAATCCAAACAATAATCCAGTGGAGGGTTTTACATTATTCATCTGAGATGTTTGTATTCATGTTAAGATACTACTACGTTTGAAATGGGGCAGAGGACACCAGATGGTTGGTATGTTAGCCCGGGAGTTTCAAGTAATTTTTAAAGTCTCTTCTTATTTGAAGTGCCACTAATGGACAGCTGGTACTTTGCCGCTGACACTACTCTCGGGTGTGGGGAACATGCTGTATTTTTTCCCCCCACTCTGAGACAATTTAAAGTTTGAAAGCCATGGTGGATCGGGGTGGGGTGGGTGGGTGAGGGTAGGGTGGGGACGTGGGTTTAGGAATTTGAAGAATGGGAAATATCGTAATAAGAGTCTTGAAAGTATTTTGAAGCAGATCAATACTGGCGCCTGGGGTATGCACCAGGGTTCAGTATTTCACTTGTGCCCTGTTAACCACAAATAAGTAGCTGTATCTGACAGCCATTCAGATATAATGGCAGCTTGAGTTCCAGGGAAGAACTAGTGGCATCTGCAGTCCAGTCCAGGGAACAGCTAGTGGTCTGTGTTTCTTTTAGCCGTTGCCTAGCTCCAGGCTTGCGGTAATGATCCTGCCATGCTGTCATGCAACCATCAGAGAGGCTAGTTCATCCAAAGAGAAGACCCTACGTAGGTTGCAAAATCCAGCCCCTAAGGAAGTGTAGTCGTTGATTAGATTTCCCTATTAACCTTACAACTATGTTTAACCATGCCATATCCTATGCCTTTTGGGGGCTGAACAAATAAGGGACTTACTGATAATTTACTTCTGATCCCATTAAGATGTTCTTGCGTTAAAATCTTATACACTGAAATGGCCGTTGATTTAGGCCACTGGTTCATGAAACCAGTTCCAAATCCCTTCCTATTCATACTTCCCAACTCTGAGTTGGACTGTGGATACCGGGAGCGATCACTAGGACCACAGTAATGTCTGATATTCACAGGCAAATTTGCTTCAGGAAGCTGGTTATTGGAAAGACAGAGTCATACATAGCTTCTGAGACAAACGTGATTCTCTTTGGTGCAAGTCTTGGGAGGATGGTCCAGATGACATCATCACCTCCGGGATGAACTCCCTGAACACTTACTCTCAACTGGAGCAAATGACTTTAACTGTGGTCCCAAATATCCACCTTTTCATTAGTGTTATCTCTGTTTCTAACTGCAGTTCCTTTCCATTTGGATTAAAGCAAGTGTGGCCTCTTTCTAAGTCACTTAAAATTGTTTCCTAAGTACCTGCTGCCTCTATTATGGCACTTCAATTTGCACTGTCTTTCAGAGATTCAAGAAAAATTTCTATTCTTTTTTTTTTTTTTTGCATCCAAATGTGCCTGAACTTTTTAAATATGTAAATGCTGCCATGTTTCAAACCCATCTTCAGTGTTTTTACAGAGCTGTGTACCCTGGAAGCCACATACAGCCCCATGAGCAGGTGCCTGAGGCACAGACCCCTTTGCATTCACAGAGAGGTCATTGGTCCTAGAGACTTGAATTAATAAGTGACATTATGCCAGTTCATGTTCTCTCACAGCTTACAAACAATGCTTTTTGTGCACGACAAATTCTTCAGTGTAGAGCTCTTGTTCTATGGGGAAAAGCTCACATGCCAAATTGTGTTTGATGGATTAATATGCCCTTTGCCGACGCATATACTATTATTGATGTGATTATTTTGTTGCAGCTTTGCTTTGTTTAATGAAACACACTTGTAAACCTCTTTTGCACCTTAAAGAAAGTAAAGAATCCAGTGGGATGCTCAAGCACCTTAAACAATTTTCTCTACCTATTTGGTGTTCAAATAAAGAAATACATGAAAGACGTTTGGTTTTTTTGTCAGCTCCCTTCTTGCTAGTGGTTCAGCACTGGCTGCCCAAGATCAAGGATCAAGGTGGTGACATGCGTCTGTAGAGCACAGTGAATTTAGATGGTCAGCCTGCTGCCAGGCTCCCCTCCAACCCCACCTACCCACCCCCATCCCAACCCAGGCACAGAAGGGAATGTGTGGACCTTAGAATCAGGCAGCCCTGGCCATACTTCTTGGCTCTGGCACGTACAAGCTTTATGACCATTGGTCATGAATTTTCAGAGCCTCGGCTTCCTCATCGACAAAATGGTGATAGTAACACCTAATTCACGGGGCAATTGTGAAGATTATATGAGGTGCTCATTAAAATAGTTGTTGTTTTCTAACGCTTGATCCCAACCCCTTCTTTGCGGGGAAGAAGAAAGAACGAGTGAATGGATAAATGAATGATCTGAAACTTACATAGTTGCTTGGAAACCTCTCCCCCATCACGCACGTGAAGCAGGAAAGTGGTTCATCCCCACCCCATCCCACCTCTGGTTTCCATTTCACGACTCCCTTCCGTCTGCAGAGAGAGATACCTGCTTATTCTCTTTTCCCCCTTTTCTCTGTGATTTAACTGGTGAATTGGCAGTGTGGGGGTGGAGGAGATGATGTGACTAACTGAGAGGCAACATAATTCGCACATAGGCTCTGCAGCTAGATTAGTCAGTTTGAATCCTCATCCTACCATTTATTGTGTGACTTTGGGCAAGGTAATTTCCCTGTGCCTCAATTTCTCCACCTGTAAAGATGGATAATAGTGCCACCTGCCTGGAAGTGTTGCTGTGAAGACTACACGGGTTAATTCACAGAGAGCATTTAAGGACAACAGCGGACACTGCTTCTCCCTTTCCTGAGTCCTCTCCAACTGAGTGTCTGCACTCTCTTCATTATTAAGATCAGTTTAGTTTTTTCATTGTTTGAGTCATTTAGTTTCCAAGAAGCTTATTTTGTTTTCTTGTTCTATTATCCCTGCACAAGTTCTTCAGTCCAGATTTTCCTTGGTTTCCTCATATCTAAAATGTAAATAAGAACAATACCCACTTCATAGGGTTATTATGAAGATCAAAATGTCTCAAGTGCCTGGTATAGGACCTGCCCATAGAAAGCTCTCAATACATGTTAATGTCTCAAGAGCCTGGTATAGGACCTGCCCATAGAAAGCTCTCAATACATGTTAGCCATCATTATTATAATGGTTATTATGCTCTGTGAGCATTTACATTGAATGGAATCATTGATAGGATTGGATTTACATTTGACATTTTGTTATTGCTGCTTTGCACATGTCTCCTGTCTTTTTCATTCCTCTATTCCTCCTTACTGGCCCCTCCTTTGTTTTGGTTAAATAAATATCTTTAGGGTAATATTTTAATTTTTGTTGATTTGTTTTACTATTTTACAATTATTTTCTTAGTGGTTACTCTTATACTATGCATCTTAACCTATCACAGTCTATTTTAGATTAACACTAACTTAAATTTGATACAATAAAACTCTTTGCTCCAATATAGCTCCATTCTCTACTTCTCCTGCATATTATTAATATTGTCATAATATCTATATATGTTATAAACCCAACAATAAAATGTTATATTTGTTGGCTTACACAACTTTATATCTTTTACAGAAGACAAGAAGTGAGAAAAAATATATATTTATAGACTTTTTAATATTAATCAACATATTTACCATTTTCAGGGCTCTTCGTTTCTTCCTGTGGATTCACATGTCTGGTGTCATTTTTTTCAGTCTGAAGAAATTCTTAGAGTGTTTCTTGTAGGGCAAATCTACTAGCAATGAATTCTCTGTTTTTCTCTGGTAATGTATTTATTTCACCTTCTTTTTTTTTTTTGCGGTACGCGGGCCTCTCACTGTTGTGGCCCCTCCCGTTGCAGAGCACAGGCTCTGGATGCGCAGGCTCAGTGGCCATGGCTCACGGGCCCAGCCGCTCCACAGCATGTGGGATCTTCCCGGACCGGGGCACGAACCCGTGTCCCCTGCATCGGCAGGCGGACTCTCAACCTCTGCGCCACCATGGAAGCCCTCACCACTTTTGAAACATTTTTCTGGATGTAGAATTCTTGGTCATCAGTTTTGCTTTGTTTTGTCTTGAGCACGTATCATCCCACTGCCTTCTGGCCTCCATCGCTTCAAACCTTCAGATGCTCACCTGTATCTGATGAGTCAGCTCTTCTTTGCTACTTTCAAGATTTTCTCTTTATCTTCATTGAACAGCATGACTATGATGTGTTTAAGTGTAGATCTTTCTGTGTGTATCCTACTTAGGATTCACCGAGCTTCTTGGATGTGTAGATTGATGTTTTTCATCAGGTTTGGGAAGTTTTCAGCCATTATTTTTTCAAATAATTTTTCTCCCTCTTCATCTCTCCCCTCTCCTCTGTGACTCTCATTAAATACAGGTCAGTACATTTGATGTTGTTCCACAGGTTTCTGAGGCTCTGTTCATTTTTCTCTAATCCGTTTTTCCTCTCTCTGCTCTTCAAATTGGGCAATTTCTATTTACCCATCTTCAGGGGAATTGATTTTTTTCGTCTGCCACATCTTGACTCTGAGGTTGAGCCCTTTCAGTGAATTTCAGTTATTGTCCATTTCAGCTCCAGCATAAAACTTGAGTCCTTTTTTCTTATAAATTCTCTCTTTTATTGAGAACCCCTATCTGTTGATTCCCTGTTGTCATACCTTAACTCTTTAAACATGATCCCTGTTAGATGTATTAATGTATTCATAATAGCTGCTTGGAGTCACTGTCAGCTAAATCCAGCATAGGGGGAGACACATAAACAGTTTCTTTTGACCTCTTTAGTCCCTGAGCATAGGTCACATTTTCCAGTTCCTTTGCATATCCCATAATTTTTTTATTGAAAGCTGAATGCTTTAGACACTATGTCATCACAACTCCAGGTTCAGATCCCCTTAAGGTGGTTTGCTATTGGTGCTGTGTTCCACTGTTGTTTGTTTCTGTGTTTAGTAACTCACCTGGGTTAAAATGGTGAAATTTGTCTCTCCAGCAGTCGTTGGCCTCAGATATTTCTGCTAGGTTCTTAGATTCTTCTTCTCATTTTGGTTTTCGAGTCTGACTTCCGAGGAGCTGCCCCTATGTCTGTATAGCTTCCTGATTATCTAATGACTGAACAGACCTTTCCCAGCACCTGGATCCAGGAGGACTTTTATCCTTGGCTGATGAACCTGCATGTGGACTGGGGAGCACATTTAGTTTTCAGGCTGTTTTCAAGTCTGACCCAGCTTTTTGCCTGCAGGGTCAGACTGGAGTGCAGGGGGAAGCTGGGCACTTTCCAGCCTCTGCTACATGTCTGCAGCCTCAGCCAGGAAGGCACCTGCTATAACCACAGCAACAACCTGGGGCTATTAGAGCCTCGGTCTTCCCTGCTCATCCACCAAATCAAGTGAGCCACCTGACACCATGGGTGGGGGATGGGAGAAGCCCCTGCACTCACCCAATGCTCAGCACTTTTTTTTTTTTTTTTTTTTTTGGTGTTACGCGGGCCTCTCACCGTTGTGGCCCCTCCCGTTGCGGAGCACAGGCTCCGGACGCGCAGGCTCAGCGGCCATGGCTCACGGGCCCAGCCGCTCTGCGGCATGTGGGATCCTCCCGGACCGGGGCACAAACCCACGTCCCCTGCATCGGCAGGCAGACTCTCAACCACTGCGCCACCAGGGAAGCCCATCTCAGCACTTTTTTAAGAGTAAACATTTCTCATATTGCTGTGTGCCTTTGGTCACTTCGCAGAGTGCTGAAATGGTTGTGTCAGTTTTGTTCAGCTTTATAGTTGCTTTTTGGAGCAAGGATTTACCAGTCTCCTCACTGGGCCATCCCTGGAAGCCCCCTTCTCCACATACCCTGTGTGTTGTCTTATTATCCTTCTGGGACTATTAAGGAACAGAGCTGTCTGGAGGTGCCGTGTGTTTATTTCCAGTACTCAGCCAGCTTTGGGAGAATGTTTAGCAATCTGTGGAACTTTTAAATCTATCTGTGGGAGTTTGTCAAAGTTGGAATGCCTGACTGGGACTAGATCCACTCACACACGGGCTCCAGATCACACTCTCCAGTGTGACATATTCCTAAGCCTTTGGGGACATTTGCATTCAGAATTGCCATATTTAATTAATTAATTTCATTTATTTATTTATTTATTTTGGCCATACCACGCAGCTCGTGGGATCTTAGTTCCCCAACCAGGGATGGAACCCAGGCCCCCCCCTGCAGTGGAAGCGCTGAGTCCTAACCACTGGACCGTCAGAGAATTCCCACGAACCGCCATATTTAGATTTGCTTCTCAAAAAATACAGAATGGATGCCTCGGGGCAGCAAATTTTCGTAACTTTTATTATTTGGACTATGTGCATTACAAAGCTAGTTTTATGTTCACATTCATGGTTGCTTAAGAGTGTAATATTTGTAGCTACCACCAAAAGACGAGCACTAAGGCCAGGGGAGAGACGTTCATTCAAGAGAGAGATACATTTTCTGACAGAACTGTCTACAGATAATCTGGGACACCTGGTTGAAGGTACGGGTCGGGTGAATTCCTTACAGCGGGAAACATCTCTGCATGGACTGGATAACCTCCAAGCCAAATGTTGATGGAATGATCGCAGCAGATGGAATGATCTTTGATTTTCCTTTCAACCCTGAGTCACAACACGTGCAGGGTCACACACACAAAAGTACCATGCTTTGGGTGCTTCACTAGGCCAGATAACAGCAGGTCATCCTTACAGCTGTGATATGAGGGTAGATATATTATTATTTTTACTTTACAGATGAGGAAACTGAGCTTTAATACAGTTACGTAAGTTTCCCAAGATCAGACATCTCGTGAATGGCGGACAGTGGATCAGTCCTCCTGACCTGAAACATGATTGGCACTTTCTAAACTGGGGTTTGGGCTTCCTAGGGATGACTTAAAAGTCACAGAGTACATATGAAATTGTACTCAAGATCAGAGAAAGTGTTAATTTTTGTATTTAAACAAGCTTTCACATTTTATGAGTAGAAAGAAAAATTCCCACGAACTTTTAAGGCAAAATGTGACTCTTAGAAATACAGCACTTGGGCAGGATGCTTCAGGTTATGCCCTCCGACTTCTGGAGAAATGTGTCCCCCTCTCTCACTAGTGGGTGGACCTTGGGTAGGAAAGTTTGAGAAACATTTCTTCTGCTAACGCCCCTGGAACTTGGTGCCAGTGTTCCTGGTTTCTGAGGTCACCGAGGCACCCTTCCTGTCCCTGGTTTCTGCCAGGAACAGTGGGTGAGCTGAAGAGTGATTTTCATCTGTCCCTTGGCACCAGGAGAAGCTCTATTTCTAGCTGCTGACCTGAGACATTGAAGTCAGAGGCAGTGGCTCCCTCACTGGCAGCGGGGCCTGTTTCAGTGCAACAGTACCTGGGCCAGGCTCAACCCCTTCCCTTGCCCCAAGACCAGCTCCTAGCTCACAGCCCCGGAACAGGACCATGGCCCACGTCTCAGGCACTTGGTATCTGTGTAGAACTGACAAAATAGGAGCTTTCTTCCTAACTAGGTGAAGGTGAAAACAACAACGACAACAAAACACACACACACACACACACACACACACACAAAACTGCAGCGAGGAAGCACTGGAGGCAAACATTTTTAAAAGTGATTTCGAAACGGGGTGGGATAACGTCAGAGGCCAGGCCAGCTAGGAGCAGAGGAAGGGACTCCGAAGCGTCCAGCTCCAGACCCTTTGCCAAGAGCCAGTCCCCCAGAAGGCCCTGGAAGAGACAGTGCTCTGGGTGCCTTCCCAGACTCAGCGCTCTGCTAGCCCCTTCCGCAGCTGTGCAACCTGTCGTCAGATGTCTTTTCATTGAGAAATCAGTAATTGTGGGAAAGGCCAGAGAAAGAAACATTTCACCGGCTGCGTGAATTCAGGCTCAATGGGGTGTAAGCTGCAAAGATTCCTCAGTACTCCCAGGTTTATAACCAGAAAGAGCACGTGTTAATACCCAGGGCACCAGACCGCCTGCTGGAGGGCGGCAGGGGCAAGGGGACAGCACAGTCAGCAGCGGGAGACCCTGCCGCCGCCTCTGGGAGCTGCTCTGCGTGCCCTCCCAGTCCCTGAAGGACAGTGTGATCAAGGAGGGGACAAATCTGGGGCTCAACAATGGCAAAGCAGGCATTTCCTTCAAAATGAGGGCAAGGACTGAAGGGGCCAAACAGGGGCTGCTAGATGCTTCACTAAGACTGGATTAAAAAGCTAGAGCTATTTAAGAGCTAGAGCTAAGAACCCATTCATTCATCTTTGACTTTATTATTAAATATTCAGAAACACCCATTAACAATCCTTAAAAGCCAATGTATACTTGAATGCAAAAAAAAAGGTATATAAGGGAAAGCATTAGCAAGTTTATGAAAAGACAGGACGTTTGGATAGAGAAGTTGGTTGTCAGTACTTGGCAATATTGGTATCAACTTTTTCTAGCCCAGGATCACGAGAACCTGAGTCCAGGAAGTAGAAAGACCCGGATCCTGAAAAGACAGAACCCCAGGTGGCTCTAGGCTTATTCCTGTAGGAAATGCTGCTGAGCTTTAGCCTTGGTTTGAAAAAGTAAAGGAAAGCCTGTATCAGAGAGCTTAAAGCACTCTAGGGCATTTTTCATTTATTTTCTATGATTTCATAGAGGCAGGAAGATAAAAGAGATGCCCTTTCAAACGTCCTGTGTCCCGTTTCCACTAAAGTGTTCTGACAGGTGAGTCTCCCCATTCCCCAGCTCCCACCTCTCTGTGACCTTGGAGACACAAGCCTGCAGCAGCTGCCAGGGCTGTGTAGACCTCTGGGTACCACAAAGACCACCAAGAGAAGACACTGCTTGATGAAGCCCCCGGGGAATGGTGCCAGGACCTCACCAGGAGCCAAAACTCCGAACGAACAAGGTTTATCACCTGCCAAATTACGTCACCATCCTGGTCCCATACTTCCCATTCCTGCTGAGCTCTGGGAAGCCACATGTACACTCTCTCTGCCAATGGGAAGTCCCCAGCCCTGAGAAAGCAGCTCTGCTTCTTTCTCAGTGAAGCCAAAGCTTCACTTTTCTAATGGCGGCATTCACAGCTTGAGGGAACAACGAGGACCGTTGGCCTGGCAGGTGCGCCAACTAGGGCTCTGCACATGCAACTTCTGAGAGGCCAAAGGATTTACAGGACCCTCTATGCCTATTACTCGTGGAAGAAGATGCCATTTCCATTCCAAAGACAAAGCTGACAGCTCTGGCCTCACCTCACCCCACAAAATCCAACAAAAAACTGGGGAGATAAAAGAAAGAAAGAATTCTTCATGGCTGCCACAGAAGTGTTTTCAGGGGAAGAATTCCCCAATGGCAGCCAGACTGAGGTGAGGGATTGTAGATCGAGTGCTGAGCTGAGCCGGTGGGGATGTCGTTCTGAGAAGTCCAGTCAGGAGAAGGGAGTCTGAAAGGCTCAAGGTCGTACTTAGTGCAGCTCTCCCACGAACAACTCCACTAATGGTGTTTGTCTTGGGCGACTCTATCTCTTGAGGCAGCTTTTTCTATAAAGGGCCAGAGTAAGTGTCTTACTTAATGTGGCTGGCAATAATTTCTCATTGGTCTGTTTTTGTTTTACAACCCTTAAAAAAATATGAAACCCATTCTAGGTCAAGGACCTACAAAAACAGGCCACAACCTGTAGTTGGCCGACATTTGTCTTGGTCTATAGTTTTGTGACCTTTGTCAGACATCATCAGGCCACAGGTCCCCTCTTCCTCAGCCAGCTAAGAAGACAGTGAGAGTCTGGGGAGGTGATGTCCTGAGGGAACCCCACCTGGTGAGGCAGTGGGAGGTCCTCGGAAATGCAAACCCAGGAGACGCTCCTCTGTCCCTGATGGCTGATTCTTGGGTTTTCAAGTTTCTAAGAGCTTTTCTCCTTCCCCCCCCGCAAAAAAAAAAAAAGGGTAAAAATGAGTGTGGGAAGAAGATGTGGAAAGCTCTTCTCAAAAGCCATTTCTGAAATCCATTTGAAACTGGAATAAACAATAATAAACTGGTCAGCATCACCGCCCCTTAGTACTTGCCTTGTACTATACAACACATACATTGTGATCTCCTCATAACAACCCCAGGCAGTGGGTCCTATTGTTATCCCGTTTTACAGAGGAGGAAACTGAGGAACAGAAAGCTTAAGTAACTTGCTCAGGTTACACAGCTAGGAAATTGCTGAGCTGCGGATTGAGCCCAGGTATTTTGACTCCGGAGTCTCTGCTATAGGTAGAACCTCTCTAATAAGACTTGGACAGAAAGGACTATATAAACGTCCAGATGCTTCGTGTTCTGCTATCAGTTTCCTATTCTGATCTCAGACTCCATGGGGGTGGGGGGAAGAGGAGGGACTGAGCCTCACTCCCAAGCCCGATTTTCGGGAAGAGAATCGGTCAGGAGGTTGTTCAGTAGGAGCAGAGAGCAAGGAAAACGCAAAGCAGCGTGAATCTCTGGCGCCCGTACCAGAGAGGCAAGGCGCTAGCGGAAGCTGCCCGTGACTTCCGGCGTCCCCGCCCCCATCACTTCCTGCCATCAGGCTGTCCCTGATGGACTGGTTTCACCTGCCAGCAGAGTGACTCCTGGAGGTGGGAGGTCATTTAGGAAGTGGAGTTTTTTCCTGAGCAAATGAGTTCCATTTGGAGGACGGCTCTCCCGGGAAGGCTCTTCTCCGGGGATTCGGCAAGTCCCCTGGTCCGGTGGCCCCCTCATCCCAAATCGGGGGCTTTCACCACGTTGCTCTCAGGTCCTGGAACCAGCAATAAATCCAGGATGACCACCTGGAGTGGGCTCAGCCATTAGGATTCTGCCACTTTCAATAGATGACCTGTCACCATTTATTTTGGGCATATCAAAAAAAAGTTTTTAATTAAAAAGCAAATCAAGTGTCTCCTCATGAAAGAACAGAAGTACCTTTTTCTTGTCTTTTAAAATTATTATTATTAGTGCAGCAATTTGGATCTCAAAAACAAATCACGCAAGGGTTTGGGGGCGGGATAGTTAGGGAGTTTGGGATTGACATGTACACACTGCTATATTTAAAATAGATAACCAACAAGGACCTACTGTACAAGCACAGGGAACTCTGCTCGATATTCTAATAACCTAAATGGGAAAATAATTTGAAAAATAGATCCATGTATAATGTATGTATAACTGAATCAATTTGCAGTATACCTGAAACTAACACAACATTGTTAATCAACTATACTGCAATATAAAATAAATTTTTTTTTAAAATGGGGGCATATAATAGAAACCATTCTACATCGGTTTTTTAAAGAATATATGGTAGACATCTTCCTCAATAAATATAGATTGGTCTCACTTTTTAAAAATAGTTGCATTATAGTAAACACTTTATGTATGCACTATAATATATTCAACAAGCCCCGTGCTGACAGACATTTGGTTGCTAAAAACTAGTGATAACAGGCGGGTATCCTTGTCTTGTTCCTGACTGGCACTGAGACAATTATCTATTTATTTGGAAAATGACAAAGTAGTTCCCTGCTTCACAGCAACTACAAAAATAATTCCAGATAGATTATAGACCTACTCGCAGAAAGTACAAGCAAACATTTGCATAATCTTGGAGTGGAAAAGGCCATCTTAATATACACTATCCAGAATCTATAAAGGAAAAAGAACCTGTCAGATTTGATGACATAAAAATTAAAACTTCTTGGGCTTCCCTGGTGGCGCAGTGGTTGAGAATCTGCCTGCCAATGCAGGGGACACGGGTTCGAGCCCTGGTCTCGGAAGATCCCACATGCCGCGGAGCAACTAGGCCCGTGAGCCACAACTACTGAGCTTGCGCGTCTGGAGCCTGTGCTCCGCAACAAGAGAGGCCACGATAGTGAGAGGGCCACGCACCGCGATGAAGAGTGGCCCCTGCTTGCCGCAACTAGAGAAAGCCTGTGCACAGAAACGAAGACCCAACACAGCCAAAAATAAATATAAAAAAAAAAAAATTAAAACTTCTTGTGTGACTAAAGTCAAGACAAGTGATATGATGTACAGGGTTAATTTTCTAATATGCAAAGAGTTCCTTAGAAATAGCATAAAAAAGTAAAAAAGAAAAAAACAGTAGAAAAATAGAGAATAAAACAGGCTTCACACACAGGTAACACAACTGGAACAATCCTGTCATATAAACTGGTCATGGAAATGCACATTTTAAAAACAATGAGCTAATGTTGCCTCAACTGGGCAACATTTTAGAAAATGGATAACATCTATTCCAGACCTTCGGCACAAGGGAATCACCCAGAGAGCTTCAAACAGATACTGATACCCAGAGACCAATGATTTAATTGGTTTGGGGTAAGGCCTGGGGTTCTACATTTTTAAACGCCCCCTGAAAGATTTTAATGTACAGAATTTGAACATTAATAATTTGGGATGAATTCCCATAATTTGGAAGCCACTGCTCTAGATTTAGGGAGGGTCTGAGGAAAAGGGTTCTCTTCTCCATTATGGGTGGGACTGTAAATCATTACCACTTTTTAGAAAATAATCTGGCAGAATTTATTAAAGTTTAGAGTATACATACCTTTTTGATTCAGTAATTCCACCTTGAACAATACAACTGGGGGAAATAAAAGCAGCACTACACAAAGACACGCATGCATATGCCAACAAGCACGATTAACGCAGCATTGTTTAAACAGCAAAAACCTGGAAGGAAACAACTGTTGAAAAGAAGATACTGAGAAGTCCAATGCAGAGGAGATAGACACATATGTATAGATATGTCTGTGGGGTATTGTTCGGTGAAAAATGCAAGTCACAGAACAATAAGAATAGATCCAGTTTTTAAAAGCACACGTGTACACTGTTTGAATAAGAAAATCAAAAGGCATAGAAAAGTAACATCAAATTGGGAGATAATTGAGAGGGACATAGGAAACGGTTCATTTTTCTTTAGAAAAGAAGAGAATCTTTTGTAATTCCAATACTTGATTTTTTTAATAATTAGCCTTTAAAATAGACACATATTAAAAAGAGAAAGAAATGGGATCTTTTCCTAAGAAGAATGAAAACTTATAACAAAGTAACTAATATACGCTACTATACTTTATAGCGAATTAATAGTTATGTATACCATCTATTAATATTATTCATTATATAGCTTATATTTATATATAATTGCATATATCCATCATTACTAAACTCAGTTATACTATATACTGCTATAATTAAGACAGCAATGGAAAGATAGATCAAGAACACGAGATAGAGTCCAGAATAAAAATCCAGTTTTATATAGAAACCTATTATTCAATGAAGCTGACATTACAAGTCGGTGGGGAAGACTGTTTACATAGCACGCCACTGTGGCAGCTGGTCCCAAAACGAGGAAACCCAGGGCAGGCGGTGGCTCAGAAGCCCAGCCCTAGAGCCCAAAGTGGTGCATCCTTAACAAGTTTCCAGGTGACTCTGATGCTGCCGATCTGGACCACACTGGGAACCGCTGGGAACCACTGGCCTGGACGGACTGCTTTGTAGCATGATGCATCATGCCTACAGTTTCTGGTCAACCTGTGAAGCCCACGGGGAGGTGTGGGGTGGAGGTGGGGCGTGAGCTGTGCAGGTGGCTTGCGGTTGGGGTAGCTGCCTGAACTGTCCTCGATGTTGGCAGCTGTCTGGCAGCTTCACCTTCTGAGTCCAGCAACGGCTTCAAGAATGTCTCCCGCGGGGTGTAGCCCTGGGCTGGGAACGCACATCTGTGAGGCCCTCACGTGACCTCCTCTGGGAGATTCTGGATTTCTTCTCGACCACCTGTGGCATCAGATGCAGTCATCTGCCGCACAGCTGACAAAGGACTTTCTTCTCCTGATACAATTGGGCTTTTCACATTCGGTTATGATCCTGCTTCTGTATTAGGTAACAGGTTAAAAAAACAGATGTTACTGTGACCTTCCTATTTTAGAAAGATTATATCCAAGTCCCACTGGCTTCCTCGGCTCCCCAGATTAAATGTTCCTCGTTGTTCAGTCTGGGTTACAGTGTCTCGCCCTGGTTTTCATTAGCCATTTTCAACTTTCCAACTTCCTTAGCCTTTCAAGATGCTCCTGACTGACCACAGAGTTCAGGTGAGTCCCTCTGGTCCCCACCTTCCGCCCAGTAACCAACAGAAACCCTCCCCCATCTGAGGAGCGCTCTGTTGCCCTGCAGAGAAGGCTTCTTAGCGAAGGCTACCAGAAGTGCCCCCATTCACCCGGTTCCTTCACCCACTCACCTGAATGAGGGTCTCCTCCCCCAGGTGACGCCCCTCTGTGGCAGTCCCCAATGCATTCCTGGTGGATATTTTAAAACTCTGAGGGAGAGGTTAGTGAGAAGCCAGGAACCGAAGACTAAAAGTCACTCCTTTTAAGTTTCATCGTCTCTGGGTTACTTTAGGTACAACAGTGGGCCATGGTTATCACAATATATTATTGAATCTGAAACTGAAATAACCGCTCTTGGTGAAACACCTCCTCTCAACACGCGAATTAACATCTTCGTGCTATATGTAACTAAGCCAGAGAGTGAAGGCCACTCCACCTGCCCCATTTCCACAGACTTCAAAACGCACCCCTCTGTAACGTAAGCCAGGTGACAAGGAAGTTAAAAGGAGGGGAAATTTGCTGACAGAAAATGAAGAGACTTAGCAGGTTTACTCTTCCTTTTCTCCTCTAAATTAGAGATTGTTTCGGTTTGTTCCCTTCAAGTGTCCGCATTATCCTTCCCCCAAGTTTCAGGACATAATCGGTGGAGGAGGAAAATACAGAGGCTCCTGTACATCAAAGGCCCAGTGATGACGTTTTAATGGGTAATTAAACGGGAAGGGATGAGATCCCAGCTGAAACTTGACGCCGGAAGAGTTTGGAGCAGTTCCTGCCCCACCATGGTGGGCATTCAATACATTCTTGTGATCTGAGTGGATGCCGCACTTCCTGGGCATTTCTGGTCCTATTCAGCATATCCTCTGAGAATATTTTACTTCCGTATAATTCCCTATGGGTACATTTGGGGATGGTGATGGTGGACTGGTGGGCGGGGGCAGAGAACCCAGCTATTGGGACTGCTTTCAGGTCCATCCAGACCAGCTGGAGACCCTGCTTTTCTAGCCATGATCGACTCTTATAATCAATTCACTCCATGTTTCTTTGCTTTATGATCTCTTAAGTGGCTTGCCAATAAAATTTTGTAGCTCTAATTTCTTAATATTTGGCCCCAGGGCATGGGCTGTAAACCTGCCTACCCCAACTTGCCTTTTGACAGTAAACCTCAGCTCTCGGCTTCCTGAACTACCCATCCTAGCCTTTTGAAGGCATCTCTTCTCACTTCTCACAAAAACAAGGGAAGCTGCCGCCGCGCCATTTTCCAGGCGGCAACATTCCTGCTCCCCGGGGCATAGTTTCCACAGAAACCTTTCACTCCTCCCTGGACTCTTTAGTAAATCATTACTTTTAGTTTCCAACTCTTTTTTTTTTTTTTCTCTCCATCCTAGCTTTATGGATTTTCTCTTTCCTCAGCTTTGCTGTTTTTTGTTTGCTTGCGCAAATCTCATTACCCAGGTATTATCAATCCTACCCTTCCTCTCTTCGCCCTTCCTCACCCACCACTCTCTGAGGACATCACTCCCTATCTCCAGGCCACAGCAGGGCTCCGGACAGCCCTTACCCGGAAGTGAGGGCCTTTTAAACAGCCATCAGTGTCCTTTTAGCCCCTGATTATTCTTTCAAAGCCCCCTCCTCGTCCACAAAGCCTTTGTTGACCACAATCTCTCTCTGTTGCCTGGGAAGCTGCAGGCACAGGCGAGGATGCTCCTAATGGTACCGTGTCCCCTCCCTCATTAAGCACGGGAGACTGTGTGAGCTCTAGACAGAAACCCTAGTCTCTTCTGTGGCTGGCTCGGTCCTCGCTAGACTCGTGTGTTATCATCTGGGGAAAGCCAGTATCTCACGGCTTTAATGCTTACACTCACCGGGGCTTCCTACTTCTGTCCTGTTCCAATGTTCTTTTGTTTAAGTCTTCAAAAAATTTAATAAGAAATGCACGTTTTGCCTTCTGTTGAGTGCTTCACAGGGGTTTTAGAAAGGCACAAATGGGACTCTAAGAGTTTTTCCTAATCAAAGCCGCGCTATTTTCTCAGCCACATTTAACATTTAATTTTTCAGTGATGGGAAATGCGTAGTCAGTTAATTGCCACGTGGAGAAGTGGCTCTGAAGTGTCCTTGTGCTGGCCTCCACCAGGACCGATGTCTCATTGTGTGGTGGTTTCCGTAACATGGCAATGTGTGTCTCTTGAAGGGCTGGATTGCTCTAGAAGCAAGACCAGGACCTCCAGGTATTTGGAGCCGGGGTGACAGGGAAGCGAGGGAAGAGCCAGGCCTGAAGAGGGACCATCTCAGATGAGGGTGCCGGGCATCCTTCAACTCCAGTCTCCACCACTGCTCACAGCCTTTCCAGAAGCAGGAAGACAGGAAACGTTACACACAGGTTTGTCGTCTTTAGAAAAGAACATCTCAACTCTGATCTTCCCTGAGCAGATTGACTTAGAAGGTCTGCAGTGAGTCCAGAAATCAGAAAGCCTAAACAACCTCGAGACACTTGTCTGAGAGGGCACTCAGGCTATGAACATCATGGAAACTATGGAAGGCAGTTCCAGGTAATTCTGAGTACCCCAGTTTGGTTTAAATTCTCAATTTAGAGCAGGATTTGTAAACTAAATACCTCTGGGAGTTAGGCTGGTACAGGCGATGAGAGAGGCTGATAGGATAGTCATGCAAATGTAGTAACTGTCTCCTATTCTTCAAGGGACAGCAGCCATGTCACTCCAGCAATTATTGTCACGTGGGAATGTGCGTCCAGGACACATGAGTTTTCCATTCTCAAGAGAAACCTGAAATGTGGACTTCATATAAATCCTCTCCCTCCAATTATTAAATGGTGGATTAAAATGCCACGAGCGCCAAACAATTCCATGAGGGGCACTAGCTGGCAAGATCGGAGGGACAGAATAAAATCTGATTGTAGTTGGACTCGAATGATTGACTACAATTGTATTTCCTCTGCTAGACAATGAAAACAGAAGATTTTGGAGCAAAGAAGGGACCTGACCAGAAGAATGCTCCAGGGGTATTCACATGGCTTTTTGGTACCCTTGGGATGGAAGGGGCCTCAGTCAGGAGATTATAGGAGGTTCTTCCAATTGTGCAATGAGAACAGAAAAGAAAGGAGAATACGAAAGATGCTGGGAAGCAAGAGTCTGTGAGATGTGACTGGCTGTGGAAGGAGAAGGAAGAAGGAATTATCCGGAGTCCTCTATGTCTAAATACACACTACCTCTATTCATCCTTTTCCTTTAATATATACTTATGTTTCAGCTTCATTTATTCCACCAAAAATGATCATTTAGGTTGCGTTCTGATAAGTGCCTGCTTAACAGGGAAATGTAGAATCATTTCTTTAGGGAGAAAAAAAGCACAGACAAAATATTTCATAATCTCTATAATAAACGCAAAGAAATGGATACAAACAAAATGTGGCTTTAGCAAACTGTACATACATAAATATCATTTTTTTACTATAACATTCGACTTTTTCTTCCACATAAAGCCTCCCATGATTTTATTACATCCAATTTTTCTTTATACCTTTAAAAAAAGTGCCTTTTAGATTTACAGCATGTGCTTCTAAAGCAAGGTTAGAACATCATGCCCCAAAGAAAAACAAGGTAAAAAAGCTGTCACATAAGCTCTTAAAAACCGTATGTTACAAGGTTCTCAAAGCTCTTCAGCACTGGTTGACGGATAGGTTGTTGGACGCCGACATGGTGCTCAGGTAGCATCATTTATTGAGGGGACGGAGCGCACCGTGGGGAAGCTGCCCACATGGTCTCCGGAAGTCCCTGGGTATGCACAGCATGCACCAAAGGCCCAGAGGTCACTTGTCCAGGGAACAGTGGAGGTCCCGAATCTCTTTAGTGCTGAGGCTCAGTTTCACACAGAGTATCTTCCAGA